>NW_006399754.1:38011367-38027791 GCF_000299155.1 Elephantulus edwardii
TAGTGTATTTATATACAATTAAGATTGTTTATGGATTTTTTTTTTCATTTGCTGTATTTATTTGCAGCTTTAAACTGCCATTATGGACTCCTAGCTTTTTTTTTTTTTATTTGGTGTGCCTTATTAGTAATTGGCACACTTTTTTTGTAATGCATTATGGAAGGATTATTTTGTGAAGGATATTTTTGGCTTGGAGGATGGTAGGATCTCTGTCATCGTAGTGCAGAAACAGTTTCAGGTCATGTTGCGTGACTGAGACTTTCTAACATAGAAAGGTGATGTTGGGTCTGACTGGAACCTGCCTTTGCCTGCCCTGATCTTTCCCTGTATAGAGGCAATGAGAGTTTCTAACAGAAAGGTGATGCTGGCTCTGACTGGAGGCTGCCCTTGCTCGACCCAGGCCTTCCCTATATTTATTTTGATGCTCCATTTGTCCTGGATTTCACCCAGAGACAGTCCCCTTCAGGTCCCTGTGCACTTTTCACAGTCCTTTTTCATGTTTTGTCCTTGTGTCTGATACAAGATGTTCTCAGCTCGTCTTGCATTCCCCGTTCCCTAGTACTATAATCAGCAACTTCTCCAGAATCCTGGCTTGACTCTGGGCCCCCAGGTGTTAGCATGAGGTGTGCCTGAAATGGGGCCTGGAAAGCTCATTCTCACCACTGAAACAACAATGAAGACCTCCTGTGCTTTGACGGGTCCTAAACCAGAACAGGGGGAGGGGAAAGTCCAGCACAGAAGTAGCCAGGTTGAGTACAGAAAGGGTCTTCCAGACCCACCCAGGCCCTGTGAAGGGGATGCCGAGCCCCTCCTTCCAGGGTCCTCCCTGCGTAGGACTAATTGTTGTTAGATGCCGTCAGGTCAAGTCCAACATAGTACCCTATGCCCAATGGCTGTGAACCCTGTCTGATCCTGTGCCATCCTCACGTCTCTGACATACTCCAGCCCATTGCTACAGTCACTGTGTCTGTCCACCTGGTTGGGGGTCTGCCTCTTCTTCACTGTCCCTCCACCTTTACAAGTATGATGTCTTTCTCCAAGGAATAGCTTCTCCTAGTGAGGTTCCCGCAGTGTGCAGGTGAAGCCCTGGAGATGCAGACGTGTACATGAACAGAGCCACCCGACGGCCTGGCTTGGCCCCCATAGGCAGTCCTTCCTCCAGAGAGCTGTGCACTGGGACCTGGCACCCAAGAGTACCGTGGCTCGTGAGCTGAGGAGGGCAGCTTTCCCACGTGCAGACCTTACGGATCATAGGTCTGCGTTCAGCCAGTCTTGTTATTTCTCATAGAGGATGAATGGACACAGATTTACATATGAGGGCACACTGATGACTCATCTTAGTCCAGTCTCATGGGCGATCCTCCTGGCCGTCAGCTCTCTTTTCTACATGACGGCTTTCTTCTTCCATAGTGAGAAGAGATTGGATTCCATTGTTTTTCCTCCCCTGCTCCGTGGGCTTCGTTTTCTCCATGCAGCCTGTAGCAGCGGCGCCCGTACATCTCCTGTGCATGCTCTCGTGCCTGCCTTGGCTCTGACCATGCCGTCCACCCTGACTCTGAATGGGCCTTTCTGCCCACGCGGTTCTTTAGGTCTGACCTCATCCCTGACAGGCAGCCCTGCCAGACTCAGCTGCTCCGTTGGGGCCAGGGCCTTTTTGGCCCCAGCACTTCAAGGAGACAGAAGGCGGGGAAGCACAGAATTTTTTTTTAAAGAAAGGAATAGGAACATGGAAGAACACATCTTTTAACTTTTAAAATCAATTTGCAAGTAATTTGGCTGTTTCACTGAATGGTAACTGAAATGTATTCCCTACTCCCTACACCCTGTTAACAAGAAGAGAGGACTTACAAGGTGAAGGTCAGTTAGTATTGACTCACATGGGGAGGTGTTCTTTAGCATCCCAGGCCCTGGAAATAACTTACGCACTGATCCCAAATGATATCAAGCCCCAAATCCCATTAATTCACAGTGCTCACAGTACAGCTAAAGATGATGAAATAAGTATTGGGAAGGCTTCACTTTAAGGGGAACTGTGAAATTAGTATCAAAGTCTACGCATGTGATCAGTTGATGTCTAGATATTCTTTACAAAATAGTAATACAGTGTAAGTGATGTATTTTTGTTTTATTCTGACAGTGGGTAATTTGAAATTGCTAATGCTCTGTAAGCCAGGTCCCTGTGGTTCACCGACCACACGGAACAGGCAGAGGCTGCTTCCCTCATGTGGACAGCTCCCAAGCCTGCAGGCCATCCTGCTCTGGCCGGCAGGGTTCCGGGGCTCCGATTTGACTCTGCGTCATTGGTTTGATTTGATTCATTGATACCATAACAGAAATGATAAATTACAAAAATATAATTCTTGGTTAATTATAAAGAATTCTTTATAATGCCAATACTTGTAAGAAATAACTCCCCATACTGGCACCAAGCTTATTTAACTTTATTGGAATTTTTTTTTTGCTTTTTTCTTTCTGTTCTATTCTAGATGGTCCACGTCCGTCCCAAAAAGAAATTATATCATTGCGGGCATTTATGCTACTTTTTCTGAAACAGCTCATACTAAAGGTAAAAAAATCTCATATAATTTGGAGAAACAATGTTAGATAATCAAACATTTTCTTACCATAATTTAAAATGGTTGTTAACATATTAGCAGTAACTTCCTGGGTCGTGAAAATAAGTTAAATGCTCAGCTACTAGCCTTAAAAAGTGGCCCTTTGCATAGGAGTATGCAATGAGGGTTGCAGAGTGGATTATATTTGGGGGTGGGGGGGTTTGGGAAGGTGCGGGGGGGGGATTGTGTACCAATGAGGGAGTTTTTCTTTTGCTTTTCAAGGAGAGCAGCAAATGGGGGGGAGAGGTTTGTGCGGGGAGAAGGGTGCAACAATGAATGAATGGAATTCCAAAATCTCTGTAGATGTTCATTGAAATGAAAAATAAACAACCTAAATTAAAAAAAAAAAAAAAAAGTGGCCCTTTGGAGGAGAGGCCTGGGGGCGTGCTCCTTTAAGCCTTAGTTCTGGGGGCCTGCTCAGTCGGTGAACATGGGCTTGCCATAGGTTCGGATCTACTAGATAACAGTTAACAGCAATAGCGATTTTTATTCATAGACTGCTTTCAGAATTTCATAAGTCTTAGCAGTAGTTTTGTTAAGCTAATATTAAATGTTTTTTAAATGGGCATGTTTATTAATGGATGGGAAATCATAAGCCTTTCAATTTCACATAAACATTTTATTCTAGAAAATGCTTTCTGTTCCTTTTTGAGAAAGATTAAGATCAAGACAAAAGGACATAAAAGCAAAATTGAGGTTGTAAAGTCTTACACTGATTTGGGCTATTTTAAGTGAAGACTAAGTGGTTGTATGGAAAATTGTACTGTTAATACAAAATGGCAGAAATTTAAAAATAGATACAATTTCTAAATATTTACTTATTTAACTTGAAAAAAAATCTATGAAATGGTGAGATTTTAATTAAAACATGACTGATTTTAAGTTTTATTTATTATCTGCTAAAATAATTGAGGTGTCATTCCTTAGTGAAGTTTGTTTTAGACTGCTTTTTCTCACATTAGGACCGAGGGGTCAAGGAAGATGAACTTCAAAGTATATTAAATTACCTTCTTACAATGCATGAGGTAAGCAGTGTTCCTAGGTTTCCGTTGTAATTTTTTAAAGTTTTGAATAAAATGTTGGCTAAACAAATACTGATGATCTTTATTATCCAGGATGAAAATATTCATGATGTGTTACAGTTACTCGTGGCTTTAATGTCAGAACACCCAGCCTCTATGATACCAGCATTTGATCAGAGAAATGGAATCAGGTATGTCTATGGCAGTAGTGTTACTGGACAGCTGGCTGAATAGGTTTTGTTTTCTGTGGTGGGCTGTATTGTAAAACTTTTAAGAAATACAATAATATCTTACACTTGAAATAAATGGGAGGAATATTAGTGCTGTGTATACAGAGAAACTGACAACATGCATAGAAATTTGATCTTAGGAATAAGGAAGTGGAGATAGAAATGACAACGTAACTAGGAACATTTTAAATAGATGAAAAAACAAGAAAAGAATCCCTCCCTTAGAGTAACTAGTCTCTTCTTAATCTTCACAGAATGGATTTTAGCTGCACTACTCAGAGAGCACTGGTGCTTCACTGATCAGAAGCAGAAATCTTTCCTGTCTGTCAGGGTTACTCACTGATGACACTGGTCATGTTAAATGAGCGCCAATAAAATCCTTTGACAGTTACTGATATTTTCTAAACTCTCTTATTTTGTAATATATAGTTGTAAATGTCCGAATCTTAATTTCCTGTTTATTCCACTAACTCAGACTTCTCTTTGTGTGCTGTGGTGTCAGAACCAGCCCATCGATGACCCTCTCACAGACTGTTCGTTGGGTTCCTGAGAGCCATCTCGACTCTGGCACCTCACAATCCCACCTCAGTCATATCTCCTTAATACAGTACCTATTTCACATGGGCGCCTCTAGTTGGAAGTGGCGTATCAATTTTTATAATACAGTGAAATGTAATTTGAGACATGACCTTTGAGTCTGTGGGCTCTCTCATTTGAAGAAGACCATTGTTCATAAACAACATGCCTCTGGAAACTCTTTGAACTTTGATAAATGATGGTAGTTATAGAAGGGCTTCAGGCCTTTTATTCATGGAGTCGCTAGGAGCCGTGCTCGACTCCACAGCAATCAACACCACCAACACCAACCATGATGGTGTGTAGTCTGTGGAGAGATATAGTGCAGACCTGAAAACTGTGCCTCTTTGCTGGTTCAGAACCGTCAGCAGCTCTGAAACTCACTGGAGGGGGAGCTGTGATGCACTCTAGATTTCAAGGCAGTGAGCTTTTTTATCCTGAGCTGGCTTGATCAAATACTGTCCATTTTGAATGGTTGCCTTTCATAATACAATACGTTTTTAAAAAAAATCATAGTTAAATTGAATGGTTAGTGTTTAAGCTGAATAGTTAAAATACTGTTCTGCTATGTCAGGCTGGATTCAGAAGCTGCTGAGGCACAAAGAATATCATTACTGATGTCAGACGGATCTTGCTGGAAAGAAGAGAATACAGGAGGATGCTTCTCTGTGTTCTGTTGACTATGCAATGCCGTTTGACTGTGCATCATAGTAAATACGGCTCCCATTGAGAAGAATGGGAGAGCAAAGACATTTGACTGTGCTCAAGCAGAACCTTTCCCTAGACTAAGAAGCTGTGATCCAAACAGAGCAAAGGAGTACCACATGCTTTAAAATGAAAACCCGTATGCATTGAGGCTGTGTCCCGCCTTACTGTCTGTTCAGTCTGCATGCTGCGCAGATGATTTGGGAAGATTAGCTGTATGAAGAACTGTGTGGCGTCACAATGGGAGTTAATAACAACAAGAACCTGCATTAGTGAATAGAATGACGTAAAAAGAATGGGTGGCTTTTAGCTGTAGTGTTGGAGAAGAGCACTGCGTATCTTACAGACCGCCAAGAGGATGAACAGGCAGTTCTTTGGAGGAAGTGCAGCCGGCGTCCTTGTTAGAGTCAAGGCGAGACTCCTCTCACAGATGTGAGCTGTGTTGTCAAGAGGCGCCAGGCTTTGGGAAGGGCCATCATGTTGGGAAAGTTAGAAGTCAGAGAAAGAGAGGAAGCCCCCGACAAGATGGACTGACACAGTGCCTGTGGCGATGCTACTGAGTACGTCAGAGCTCTGAGGATGGTGCCGGACAGGACAAGGTTTAGATCTGCAATTATAGGTACCTCCATTTGGAAGCAGGAGTGGCTTCCACTTCCTAAACAATATGCCTCAGAAACTCTGAACTTTGAGAAATGTTGATAGTTGTAGAGGGGCTTTAGGCCTTTTGTTCAGAGGGTTGCTATGAATCATGGCCAACTCGAAGGCAGTCAACAACAACAATAGGTACCTCCATGGTACCTAACGACAGCCTGCTGTGTGTATTATAGTAATTCATCACCTAAATTAGTCAATCAAAATTCCTCATGATCCTTGTGTAAAATCTAGAATTTAAGAGGTTAATACTCTGAATTCCAGATATATGATTGTCAATTATTTTGACATTTTTACAGTCTTAAGAAGGAAAATGTATTTGTTAGATATTTTAGATTGAAATATTCTTTTTAAACGCATAGAAGAACAGGATTAATTAAAAAAGACGAGCAAAACACACTTTTTGCCATCAAGCCACTTCTGACCCAGCTACCCTCCAGGACCCTGGAAATTCAGAGGCTGTGACCTTCAGGCAGTTGGAATGCCTCATCTTCCTGCTGTCGAGCAGCTGGTGGGTTAAAACTATTCACCGTTCGATGAGCAAAGGAGCAGTTAGTTAGCCACCGTGTCACCAGGGCTACTTTGACACAGTTGATAAAAAAACCCTTGGTGCTTCCTGGTTGCCCCTGAACTGAACATGCCAGATAGTTAAAATAATTGCAAAAAAGAGAAAGTGAGTTTTTCTTTGCTAGTTCAATTTTTCTACCTCAACTAAATGTGGAGAAGCTAAATTGTTTTCTTATTGGTTAAAAGGGGGGGAAATAGGCTTCCAGCATGTGAAGAAAGCTTGACAGTAATGACAGCATTTGATAGCCTGTGTTGTTGTTGTCTGGTACAGCGTTGGAACTGACTCATAGCCAACCCTCCGGCCATAATCACGAGGGAGAAGTTCCCCTGTCCCCTCACAGAGCAGCTGGTGGATCCCGGCCTCCTAGCTTTTTGTCAGCAGGGCAGGCACTTCACCGCTTCCTAGCTGAGGGGAGAATTCTCACCTCCTCGATTGGGACTGTGGTTTGATTCCCAGCAGAGCACTTGTGTGCATACCACCTGTCAGCGGAGGCTTGTCTATGCTGTGGTCCTGAAAACAGGTCTCACTGGGGGAAGAAATGTCTGGAGCTCCCCTTCCAAAAACAAGCTCATACAATCGCATGGATCCCAGGGGCCCAAGTCAGCGCTCATCAAGGCCAGGTAGCGTGGAGTTATGTTGGATCTGAAGTTGTCATGAGTCAGGGACCACTTTGATGGCGGCTAAAAGCAGTAACAAGATGCTGCCCCACAGTGAGCATTTAAACATTGCTCCGCTTTTGGATTCTTTTGAGGATCGACATTAAAGGGTAACAGTTGATTAGGAGGAAAACACGTGGATGTTGTTAGGTTCCATTGGGTTGTCTGTGATTCATAGTAACTGAACAACAGGTGACCTTGTGTATCCTTAGGACCTGCTTGTCCATTGTGCTCAGGCCATTGGGTGGTCACTGTGTCTGTCCATCTGGTTTAAAACTGGTCTCTTTCTCTGGCCCTCCAGCGGTCCAAACATGATGTCTTTTTCCAAGGACTGGTCCCTCCTGATAAGGTGGGATATCGGCACCCTCGTTGTACTACTTCCAAGACAGACTCATTTGTTATATGTTGTAAAAAAAATTAAATAAGATTTTTAAAAATTGAGAGATTTCAACTAATTGTATTTTTTATATTAAATTGGACAACAGTAAAAGAAACCTTTTCATTCTCATATTTTAATTTCCTTTAATGAGATTTTTTTTTTATCATGCCAAAATACTATACTGAGAAACTCAAGAATTCGATGCCTTTATATTTGTATATTTAAGAAAAGAATAGACAACTCTCAGTCTTGGTTCAGCCCATTTTTTCACTGGATGGCATGGACCTGCGTGGGAGAATTTGGATTCCTCTCTTACTTCAAGGGAGCTCTGGTGGCAACTCCCCAGGGAGTTGTGCTCCTCCCGCTAAGGGCACGTGGCTCTGGCCGCTCATAGACACCAGCTGCTCGGAGTAGAGCATCACTCTGCCGTGGCAGTGAGAGAGAGTTTCTCACATCACAATATCCACTGAGTTCTCAAAACGTTTCCTTCTGCTGCTTTATCACTTTGCATCCTGTTTTGCAAGAATAGATTTTTTTGTGATTATGAAAGAAAGTACAGTGCATGTGTGTTTCTGTAGGCATTTTCAAATTTCCTAGTGAAGTCAGACTTTATCTTGGCCTGAGCTGAAATCTTAAGATACTAGAATGTCTTTTGGAGCATTGGGCCTCCTTGGGAGCTTCTGATTTTGTCTCTAGAAGAACTACACTTCAGGCCTGTAATGTTTTCCTTCGAGTCTCTAGATTAAGTCTGCTCTTGAAGAGTCTTTATTACGGATTTCTGACTTTTTTTACATGTATCGCTTTCCTATTCATATGGTGTTTTCATTATTAATCCTGATCCCTTGTGAATTTTGAAATGGAATTTCAGTGTAAACATACATGGTGAAGTTAGGGGTTTTGGAAAAAAATTACTCTTTTCCAAGGAAACTATTTTCCCTTGTTCATCTATTCTCATAATCACCTTCTTAGTGTGAAAAGGAAAAAATAATAGAAAACATCAATTATTTTTTGATCAACAGTCTTATTTTCTTTTTTAATAGTGTAGAATGATGATTTTTTTTTGTAACTAAAATGATAGGAAAATGATACTTTTCCATTTTCTTCAGCCTACATTACATCAGTTTTGAGATACACCTTTGCCATTTTATTCTTTTATAAAAAAATTCAGTACAAGAAAAGCCATTCTAATTTTATAGAGCTGCCTTTGCCACCACAGTAAGAACCTTTCAGAATTGTAGATTTTGTTGTAAAAAAAACAAGGTCATTGCTTCTTCTACCATATGGAGAACTACTTCCTTCTTAAAAAGTACAATCAGTGGAATAAAATGTCTGCAGTACCTATTAATATGATAACAAATGTGGCCCTATTCATGAAGTGGCTGATATAGATGGTGGACGTGTTCTCTGTAGTATACTATAACTCCAACAGATTTAAGTGAAAACCCAACAGTGTGTTTGCTATAATATCATTAGGGTCAAAACTCAGTACTGGAAACCAGTCAGAAACCAGTTTCCTTTCTCTGTTGCTTTCTGTATGGTAAGTTCATTCTTATTTTTAATACCAGACTAGCTTTCTCAGACTCTCTGAACAGAAACCAAACATGGTTATACTAGTTCTTGTTTTAAATCTTGCCTTAATTGAAGAGCCATTTCTCACAGAAGGGACATAATTAGGCACACACCAACCTGTGCACCATCTAGAAATGCCAAGAGGTCCAATTGGGGGAGTCGCTGTTCAGGGAAGTAGAACTGTAAAGTGTGCGTATTTTAAAACTAAAAATTGGGTTCAGTATTTAGGAAGGCAGCACTTAAAACGGCTGGCATGGTTGCCCTTAGGACTATATGGTAGAAGATTGAGTTTTAAAAAATGACTAAAACATGCTCATTTTCCATTTTTATAAAGAAATGTTCTAAGATATTTGATATTTTATATAATTATAATTTATTTGTAAAGCATACCTATTTAGGTTTTAAATATTAGTATGTACTTGAAAGGTTAAAATACTACATTTTTATATTTTTGTTTTAGAGTGATCTACAAATTATTGGCTTCTAAAAGTGAAAGTATTTGGGTTCAAGCTCTGAAGGTTCTGGGATACTTTCTGAAGCATTTAGGTCACAAGTAAGTTATTATTTTTCATAAAGAATAGTATGAACAGCTGCTAAAAGTGTGCTTTTACTTCTCTTGTGTCTAACTTAACAGGAAATTTGACCGGAATACTCTTAAGAATGGAAAATGATAGCTTTTTGTGGTATCAGTTGTAATTCTTGATAAAACAAAATTTAAAGGTAGAGTATGAAACAAAATCTGTTTACTACCTGAAACAGAAAATAATATTCCTTTTAGAAATGTAATAAAACACTTTATAACAAAATATACACAACTGTGGATTCTCACAGATTCTCTCCCTGACTCAGGAATGTCTCGCATGTTGGAGGATCGCAAGGAACTGGTCTTTGATCATCTTCTGAATCAGCATTTTATCTTGTTTGTTTTCTTCTTTCCCTATGAAGAGTGTTGATTTCATGTATGGTTTGGAGATCTTAGAAAGAACTTTGACTAGTTCTTTTACACTGGGAAGCCATTGCTGGTGAGGAGGTTGTACTTCGCTTGATCTTAGCCAAAAGGCCGAGAAGCGATGGGAGGTTGTACTTCAGTGGCTCTGCTCCCTGCCCAGACTTCCTCTGGGAAAGGCATGCCCCCTAGGGAAGGGCTGCTGCCAGTGAGGGCTCAGACTCTCACACTGCTCAGTGCTGTGTGCTGATTACGTTAACCAAGTCTGTTGCCAGTGCTGATGAGAGCTACACAGCTGGTTTATCGAGAAAATGAGTTTGGCAAGTACAGAAGAGAAAGAAATAGAGATACAGCAACAGAGGAGTCGTTCACATGGAGTAGGGACACGCCTACTGAGGGTGTTGTGTGCTCTTGTGTGCAGAAAGGGATGCAGTCTTAGCAGTGAGCGATCAGGATGCCCATTTAAAGTATTTAAAAGAAAATTGCATAATGTATTTAAAAGCATATAGACCTGGATGCAGTCTCTTAAAATGATTAAGAGAGAATTTTTTCTGATGATACAGAAAAACCTGGAAACATAAAAAGAATGAAAATTTTAAATTAGCAAATTTTTGTGTAAGTATCGTTGTTTAAGTCTTTCCTCTCCCTTTCAGCAAACCAACTGTTGTACAGTTGTTGTCAGCTCAGGGCGACCCTCTGCCAAATTTTCAAGACTGCATATTTTTCTGGGAATATCATATGCCTCATCTTTTCCCTGCAGACTGGCTGGTGGAGGGGAAATGATAACTTTTTGATTATCAGATCAGCCTGTAACTCACTATTATGCCTCCAAACCAAACCCACTGCCGTGGAGTTGACTGTGACTCTTGAAGCCCCCCCATCAAGTGTCCAGGGCTGCCATACTTCACAGGAGCAGGCTGCCCGTCTGTTTACTGAGAAGTGGCTGATGGGCGTGAACTTCACACCTTTTTTTTAGCAGTCCAGCTCACGAGGTATCACGCCACCAGTGTCCCTTAAATAACACAACAAAGACTATCAACTAACGTCTCTTGGGAATCCATTCATTAACCTGATAGCTCGCACACTTGCCTTCCAAAACAGGACTGACACCTGCTTAAAGCTCCAAGAAAGGTTAATGGCTGAGAAAGACAAAGGAAAAGGGAGACTGGGAAATGAGGAGCAGAGTCAGATAGCACATTTCATGAGAGTCTGGAAGGCACCTTGCTGGACGTGAAAGGGGCACATTGAGGTCCAGAAGCCAGGCCTTTCATTGAAATAATTGACACGAATGTGCCATGGCAGGTGGAAGGATCCTTCTGAGTCACACTGGTACTGGAAAACTATTCAGTGCCTCACAAGAATCCCCCAGACAAGCCATGCCTGACACACATGAGTTGTGTTGTAGACGGAGCCCGAGAGAGCAGAGTCTGGCACTGCAGAACTTGGAGACTCAGAAGCCTGCATCCTGCTTAGGTGGAATGTGTGTCCCGGCTGTCTGCCATCTGCATATTGTATTCAGTCCCGCAGGGTGGCTGGGTCAGACATGGCTTGATGGGGACAGGTATTTGGTTGTCTTTTTTAATTATTCCTGTTCTTCTGTGCATTTAAAAAGAACAGATTATCCCATTGCAATCCATCTTTTCATTTCTTGGCTGTTCGTCAAGGATGTTGATTATGAATCCAAGTAAGATTATAGAATTGACAATTCAGCTTTTTCTCCCAACTATCATGATGTTGCCTGTTGACCAAGTGATGAGGATGTCTGTTTTCTTGAGATGTGGTGCACATTGAGGGCTGTAATCTTTGATCTTCTGTGTTGTTGTTGTTATGTGCCGTCGAGTCGTTTCCGCCTCATAGCGACCCTATGCACAACAGCCCTAAACCCTGCTCTATCCTGCGCCAACCGCACCGCCTCTGACACACCCATCCCGATTACCCCAGTCACTAAATGACCGAATGCTGTCTGATCTTCTGTAGCAAGCGATTTATGGCCTCCTCACTTTGAGCCAGCAAGGCTGTGTCAGCTGCATAATGATTTCTGAGGAGTCTTCTTGTGATCCTGACGCTGTGTTATTCTTCAGAAAGTGTTTGTTTTCTTTTGGTTTTTATATCTTTCCATAGATTTCTTTTACAATTTATGTGGGGTGAGATCAGAAGGATAAATTAGGGAGATTTAGAATAGTAGATGTCTTTGTTGTGTGCCTCAAATCAAAACCAGCCCAGAGCTGACTGTGGCAGGTATTCAGAATGAGTAAGTCACATGAGAGGACGTCCGTCCTTCTGCAGAGCAGCTGGTGGATTCAAACTGCATGCCTTCATAATAATAGTGGCAGGCTTCCTACAACTAGAAAGAAGTGACTAAAGTAAGAAAAGACCCAGGTAACATTACTACCCATGTTGTTGTTGTTGTTGTTTTTGTTATGTGCCATCCAGTCACCTGCTACTTATAGTGACCTTTGGTAGAACAGCTCTGAAGCCAGCCCTATTCTAAGCCAGAGTCACTGACTCTAACACACCTATGGCCATTGCTGCAGTTACTGTATCAGTCCATCTCATCCAGGGACTTTCTCTCCTGCTCTGCTATTTTACCTTTCTGAGCATGATGTCTTTCACCAAGGACAGGTCTCTCCTGACCACGTGCCCAAAGTGTATGAGATGGAGCTTCAGAATCCTAGTCTCCAAAAATACACTTGGTTTCACCCTCTCCAAGACAGACCTGTTTTCTTGGCAATCTGTGGTGTGTTCAAGACTCTTATCCAGCACCTCAACTTAAAGGCATCAGTTCTTCTTCTGTCATCCTTAGTCATTGTCCAGCTCTCTGATGCAAAACGAGTAATTGAAAAGACTATGCCTGGATCAGGTACACCTTAGTCCTTTGCTTCTCAGTACTCTGGAGAGGTCCCTGACAGCACATTTCCCCAGTGCAATTTGTCTTTTGATTTCCTGACTACTGGTGCCAAGAGTTTTGATTGTGGAGCCAAGCAAGCTATAATTATTAACAACCTCAATCTCTTCTCCCTCTGTTGTAGTGTTACCAGTTGCCCAGTGGTGAGAATCTTATGTCTTCTTCATGATGTTGGGCTTCAATCCATAATGAAGACTACAGTCCTTGATCTTCTGCAGCAAGCACTTCAAGTCCTTGTCAGTTTCAGCAAGCAAGGTTGTCTCATCTGTGTAATGTAGATTGTTGATGAATCTTCCTCCAATTTTGATGCACTTCCCTCCTAATAAAGTCCAATCTCCCAAATGCTCTGTTCTGCATATAGATTGAAAAGATATGGAGACAGGACACATCCCTGATGCATTTCTTTCCTGATACTGAACATGCAGTGTTTCCTTGCTCTGTTTTGTGGACTGCTCCCTGGTTTGAGTGTAGGTTTCGCATAAGCACAATCAAATAACCATTATACTATGGAGAGGGTCTTCATAAAATTATCTTCAAATTAAGATTTAAAAAAGCCAAATAGATTTTATTCAAGAAATTAAAAAAACTCTGTGTATCAAAGAGTAAAACTTTAAAATTACAAAACCGCCTCAAATTGTGGGCAGTGTTTGCCAGTTATTTGATGAAACATGACGTTTATAATGCTGTGGGAGTGCTTGTAATGGAGTCTCTATCATATGCTGCTAACCAGAGGTGTTTCAGCCCGTCAGTGACTCTTCCTATCCGTGATGGGCCATCTCCTGGATGGAGGAGGGTCACTGTGCATCAGAACCAACCACAGGGTGAGGGGACTGAATGAGTGAATGGTGTTCTTAGAATCAGCAGGAGAGAGTTGACCACCATTGAAAAAGATGGTGACAAAAGTGTCTCTTCTGAGGTGCTGGAAGTGGTCAGAAAACATACCAGACTTTCTTGCAAACAAAAATCCAGGTAGGCCAGGTTTGCCCTGTCCTGGTGGGATAGATACCCTCTATGCTAAGTGGACTTGCCCTGTAGGAGAGAGACAGGGAACCACTGTGGGAGGCGGGCCTTGCCCTGTGGTAGAGGGATAGGGACCCGCCGTGGGACCTTCAGTTTTGGTTTCTTTAGGACTTTATTGCTTAGTCTCCAAGCTCACTCTCTGCTCTGGAGTTGGAACTGAGTCCTCACTGCCATTCCCATGGTCTCCAGGGCTGTCAGGTGCACAGGAGCATTTGGTCTGTCTCCTGAGGAGGTGCTGTTGGGTTCCAGCCTTGGGTTAGCATGTAACCCCTGCATGTCTGCTGCCTGAGCTCCCCAGTTAGGAAGAGGTAACAAAAAAATGATGCCGTATGTAATTTATGTTACCAATTTCGTGATAAACTTCAAAGACAAATAATGATTAGATATATAGAGATAGTATGCAAAGGCATTTGACTGTGTGGATCATAACAAACTGTGGCTGACGATGAGAAGACTGGGAATCCCATAACACTTGATCGTGCTAATGCGAAACCTATACTTGGACCAAGAGGCAGTTGTCAGAACAGAGCAGGGTAACACTGCATGGTTCAAAATTGGGAAGGGCGTACGCCAGGGATGTGTCCTATCTCCATACCTTTTCAACATGTATGCAGAGCAGATTATCTGGGAGGCTGGGCTCTATGAGGAGAAGTGTGGCGTAAGGATTGGTGGAAGATCTATTAACAGTCTGTGTTATGCAGATGACACAACCCTGCTTGCTGAAACTGAGGAGGACCTCATGCACTTGCTGCAGAGGGTCAAGGACTGCAGCCTTCAGTATGGACTGAGGCTCAATGTCAAGAAGACAAAAGATTCTCACCACTGGACCAATTGGCAGCATCAGGATGGATAAAGAAGAGACTGAGATTGTTCACAGCTTCAGTTTGCTCGGCTCCACTGTCAACACTCTTGGTACCAGCAGTCAGGAAATCAAAAAGCGTATCGCGATGGGAAAGTCTGCTGTTAGGGACCTCTCAAAGGTACTCAGGAGCAACAGTGTCTCTCTGGAGACTAAGGTGCGCCTGATACAGGCCATGGTCTTTGCAATCACTTGTTATGCATCAGAGAGTTGGACAATGACCAAGGAGGATAGAAGGAGAATTGACGCCTTTGAGCTGTGGTGCTGGAGAAGAGTACTGAAAATACCATGGACTGCCAAGAAAACAAACAGACTCATCCTGGAGAGGGTTAAACCAGGCTGCTCCTTGGAGGCAAGGATTCTGGGGCTTCATCTGACATACTTTGGACATGTTGTAAGGAGGGACGGGTCCTTAAAGAGGGACATCATGCTTGGGAGGGTGAAGGGACAGCACAGGAGGGGAAGGTCCTCTATGAGGTGGACTGATTCAGTGACTGGGGTAATCGGGATGGGTGTGTCAGAGGCAGTGCGATTGGCACAGGACAGCGTTTAGGGCTGTTGTACATAGGGTCGCTGTGAGTCACAGACAACTCGACGGCACATGACAACAACAACAATAACAACATGCAATAATGATGAATAGTTTTTAAATGAGCCATTTTACTTTTTTCACAACCAGTTTCACAATGGAATTTTTAGAATGGCGTCCTGTTTGTTGTAGGGACTCCCAACTGTTTTATGTCAAAGATACTAAACTGACAGCTTTGGAAGCAACGTAAATGGCCAAAAGTCATGAGTGAATTATTTAGTTATGCTCCATTTGCATATCAATTATATTTAAAGACAGGGAAAACATGTTGGATTTTATAGCTAAAGATGTGTGGTGGGAACTCTGGTGGCCTGGTCGTAAGGAGCTGTACTGTCAATCTAAAGGCATGTCGTTTGAATCCATCAGTGGCTCCATGGGACAAAGATGAGTCGTCTCCTCCCGTGTCATTTACTGGTCCTGAAAACCCACTAGAGGCCCAGCTATGAGCTAGTTCCAAACCTGTGGCAAACTCTGAGCAACAATAATCTCTCAGAATATTTTGCCTAGAGGGCTGTGTGCTGCATTGATATGATTTCTCACATTCACACTTGTGTCCAGGGCAACTCATCTAGACGATCCTAATACTTAAATACTTTACTTTTTGGTATGGGAGTAGATATTTCTTTTATTTCACATTTCCATAAATTTCTGAACTTATTGTAAAAAGTTCTTTTTGCCATGGGAGGGGAAATTGTGTTTCCTGAAAGAGGTAATTGAATGAAGTGTTTGTATTGAGAAGTTACTTCAAGCTCGTAAATCTGTGATTTGGGTGAAAGTAGAGGGTACTTTAAAAAAAGGTGTAAATAGTGATTACATTGCATCTAAGTTTTCAGAAAGCCTGTGAAAATCAAAAGGTTAAGCAAATGGTGATGGCTGCTTAGGTCTTAAAGGTGCCAGTCTTTCTCATAATTGCTTTGTGAACAGAATCTGTGGGACTGGGCCTTTTGTTAGAGGCCTTATGGAAAATGCTATCCTGTGAGCACAAAGCCACTGCACCCAAACAGGGAATGCCACAGGCCAGCTGTGAGAGGGCTGGATACGCTTAGGTGTGAGAGGGCCAGACATACACAGGTGTGAGAGGGCTGGAACACACGCGGGTGTGAGAGGGCTGGACACACGCGGGTGTGAGAGGGC
>NW_006399754.1:38028161-38062001 GCF_000299155.1 Elephantulus edwardii
GACACACGCGGGTGTGAGAGGGCTGGACACGCTTAGGTGTGAGAGGGCCGGACATACACAGGTGTGAGAGGGCTGGACACACGCAGGTGTGAGAGGGCTGGACACGCTTAGGTGTGAGAGGGCCGGACATACGCGGGTGTGAGAGGGCTGGACACATGCGGGTGTGAGAGGGCTGGACACACGCGGGTGTGAGAGAGCCAGACATACACAGGTGTGAGAGGGCTGGACACACGCGGGTGTGAGAGAGCCAGACATACACAGGTGTGAGAGGGCTGGACATGTCTGGGTGTGGGAGAGCCAGGCTGGACACACCCAGTAGTGCGAGAGCTGGACATACATAGGTGTGAGAGGGCTGGACACACCCGGGTGTGAGAAAGCCAGACATAAGCAGGTGTGAGAGGGCCGGACACACCCGGGTGTGCATGTGAGTTACCCCATATGTGCAAATACTTTGGTTTGTGACTCCAACACCAAGGTGGGGAACTCATTTTTTAATGATCCTTTTTAAAACCTGATCTTCTGGTTTGACCCAGACTTTTCAATAAACTTTGAATTTTAGCAGAGATGATTTAAACATTCTTTGGTCTCTATGTTAGAGGAAGATTATTTCAGTGTAATTAAAAGAACTTTTAAATTTTACAAGACATTTTTAAATATTAGCTCTTTGTATCTATATACTGTTTGACCACGTTTACCTCCTACGTTTTCATTTTCTCAGGTGTTTTATTGATGAAACATTGAAAAGTTGTTTTAGATTTTTACAAGACCACTGTAGTGTGTATATGTAGAGAAATATAGAAACAGTGCTTTCTTTTTGTAAATGGAAGTTTGAAAAAAACAAAACCAAACCAAAACCCATTATTAATGATTCATTGTTTATTACACATGCTTTCTTAACAAGTGATGTGGTCAGAAAATGCAACTCTTTTCTCTTTCGTTTGTTCGTCTGCCTGTAGGAGGAAAGTTGAGATCATGCACACCCACAGTCTCTTCACTCTTCTTGGCGAGCGTCTGATGCTGCACACGGGTACCGTAACGGTCACCACCTACAACACCCTCTATGAGGTAACGCCTCCTCCTTGCGTGCTTGGTGGCACTCAGGACGAAAAGCTAGCTAAACCGGAATTGTGATGAAAGAACAGAACTTTGTTTACTGTCTGTAAAAACGTGTCCATATGCAGTTGGCTAATACTTGGCTATGGATTGGAGCCTGTCTTGGTGGGTTTTGTATAATAGGCATAAGAGGGTGTGAGTACAAACAGAATTTCCCTGGGTACAGAGACAGCTCATGTGGTGGGGAGCCAAGCATGTGTCCCTACCTCTGCACCCTCCCTGTCTACAGGTCCCCTGTGGTCCCTGGGCTGTGGTCTTGGAGCTGTGGATTGTGGACTATGTGCTGTGGGCACTTGGCTGTCAGATATGAGCCTTGTGCTGGGCTCTGTGGGTAGTGGATCTTTTTCTAAGGGCCATGGGTTATGGAGCCTGGGCCGTGTGCCCTGGGCTATTGGCTGTTTGCTGTGGGCAAAAAAGTATGTGGATTATGGACTCTTAGCCATGGGCTTTGGACTTGGGCTGCGGTGTGGGCACCAGACTTCCATCACTCTGCAGAGAAGGCCCACTGGGATGTCAGCAGAGTCCCACTGGGATGTCAGCAGATTCCCACTGGGATGTGAGCAGATTCCCACTGGGATGTGAGCAGATTCCCACTGGGATGTGAGCAGATTCCCACTGGGATGTGAGCAGATTCCCACTGGGATTTTGAGAAGCCTATTCCAGTGACTGCTGCTGCCGAGATCTTCTACAGGAAGTTCTGATAACTTTGAGAACTGATTTGTTTTTCCATCAGAGACTGATTTTGTGTTTGGGTCGCTCTACTTGTGTAACTTTGATTCCAGCTGTAGTCACCCAGAACCGGAGCGTCACTGTGCTCACCAGGGCTGCTCACACTGCTCTCCCGGAGACCCCTCCTCAGTACAGCCGCCTCAGTGTTGGAAGTCTTCATACAAGCCGACTGCTACTGCTTTCTCCGGTGGAGTGGCTGGGGGTTTGAACCACACACCTCTTGGTTAGCAATCAAATTCTTTAACCATTGCCTCACCACGGCTCCTGCATTATATATGCGGTTTGCCTTTCCCTACGTATATCTGTGAACAAGGCTGTGAATCAGACAGCAAGAAGCCCAACATCAAGTTGCATTAGATAGTGAGATAAAACTAAAATAAGATTTGTAGAAAATTAATTTTAAGAGAAAAAGAGATCAGTGAATTATAGCCCCATCTTTTGTACTTTGGCTCTCCCTTCACCACCATTTATGCCTGACCCACCTCTCCCTTCACCGCCAATTAGACTTGACTAATTGAGACCTCTCCCTTGAACCTCTCCAGTGATTCCTTCCAAAGATCTAATCAGTGTGATTCCTGAGAATATCATCAGGTGAAATTCATATATAGAGCCTGCATATATGTTTACTTATACCTGACCCACCTCTCCCCCTTCACCACTTCCATGACCCACCTCTCCCTTCATCACCACTTATACCTGACCCACCTCTCCCTTCTCCACCACTTATTCCTGACCCACCTCTTCCCTCTTCACCCTTTATACCTGACCCACCTCTTCCTTCTCCATCACTTATACCTGAGCTTCAGAATACACTTCCTAAAGACATGTTACTGATTTTTTTTCATATACTTACCAGTTTCAGTAACAATATTTTCACCTTAAAACTTGAGGTGTCTCCTTGTTAGTATGCACTCTTTCTCCAGCTCAGATTAGTACCTGGGCAGACAGACAGCTGGGGGTGAACTTAGAGGATGAAAAATCAGTTTCTTAAGGAAATAACTAATCGGTTTTAAAACATGCATTTACTTTCTTGAGTTTTTCTGTCTGAACAGAAGTGTTCCTGAGGACAAAAGACTTTTCCAAGGTAACTCCGCTTTGAAACTTTGAGTTGCTCGTTACAGCATTGGTGCTTTCTGAATTACAGAATTCGGAAGGGAGTTAGTGTGTTAGATGCCACCCTTTTTATAAATTGGTTCCGCAGATAAATGAAGAGTCACAAAATTAGAGAATCTGGAAATCTCTCAGGGTTTACCTGACTGCCCACCAGTCACAGGTGTTTAACAGTGAGTGCATGTAGTGGCTGGCTGCTTTGAAGAGTGCTTGAAGACCTGCCTCTGTGGTGGTTGCAGTTTGTAAGCTGGTCTGTTGCTTCCTTATTTGTTGTCTGACTTTCCAGTTCATTTGAACTAGACACTTAAAAATCCCAAGACTTGGGTAATAGACATCATCATCCTAAAACTGACTTCCTGTGAATACTGCTGAGAGAGAATATGGAGCAGCCATGAGTTTGTCTTGGAGGAAGTGCAATCAGCGTGCTTCTTAGAGGCAAGAAATAGGCAACTTCATCCCAGATTCTCTGGAAAAGCATGTCATGCTGGGAGAGTGGAGGGGCATGTGACGGGTTGACATCGTCAAGATGTGCACAGTGTGCTGGATCATATCAGAGATCATGAATACGTAGTGTAGGGCAAGACTCAGATCTGTTAGGAGAGGCATCGTCGGCGATTTAACAATAGCAGCAGCTGTCTCAGAGGTAAACTTGAAGAAAATGAAAACAATCCATAAGAACCAAAATCTGACCCGGAGTGGATCCCAGCAGAATTTAGAAATCATCTTAAACATAGATTTGACACATTTAACAATAATGACCTCAAGAGTTGTGGAATGACATCAAGGACATCTTCCAGAAAGAAAACTCAAAGTCATTATGAGAACAGAAGAAAGAGAATACAGAAATGATGTCAGAAGAGACTCTGCAACTTGCATTGGAACAAAAGGAAGCTAAAACTACGTGAGGGAATGCTGAGTAGAGAAAGATGAACAGAAGAGCCCCCTCAAAGGGTAGCTCCAGAAAGCAAAGTATTACAATGACTACTGCAAAGAATTAGAGTTAGAAAACCAAGAGAAGAAGAATGTGCTCAGAACTTTTCAAGCTGAAAGCACTGAAAAATGATTTCAAGCCTCAAGTTGCAACACAGAAGGATTCTATGGGCAAATCCTGGATGATGCAGGAAGCATCTCGAGAAGTGGAAATCATGCAGTCACAGCACTGAAAAGAACGGGTCATAGGATCGTGTGAAGAGCTAGCATATAATTAAGAATTAACAATACTGAAGGAGGGAGGCCAAACTACACTGAAGCCATTGGCAAAAATTAAGGTCCCAGAAATTGATAAAATACCAGTTGAGGTGTTTCAGGAAAGAGACACAACCCTGGACATTGCTTACCAGTCCCTGCAAAGAATTATGGAAGGCCAGCCGACTGGATGAGATCCAGATTTGTTCTCATTTCCAAGTAGGTTGATTCAACAGATTGTAGACATTATTGAATAATATCATTAATATCACATGCAAGTAAAATCTTGCTGAAAAATGTTTAAAAAGAACCTGCACAGTAGAAAAACAAGGAATTGCTCAAAGTCCCTAAGAGACCATTGTTATTAGGTGTCTTCACGTTGAGTCTGACTCACAGCAACCGACCCTATGAACAGTGGATCTGAACCTTATCCTATCCTGTGCCATCTCCACACTTCCTGATACAGAAGACCCCATTGCAGCAGTTATTGAGTCAGTCCATCTGGTTGAGGATTGTCTTCTCCTTCGCTGACCATTCACCTTTCCAAGAATCATGCCTCTCTCCAAGGAACAGCCCCTCCTAGCAACATGCCCAAAGTATATGAGGCAAAGCCTCATCTTTCTTGCCTCCAAAGAGCACTCTGGCTGCACCCTCTCCAAAACATACTTTTTGCCATCCTTGGGATGTTTAGTACTCTTCTCCAACACCACAGCTCAAAGGCATCAATTCTTCTGTCATCCTTACTCATTGTCCAGCTCTCATATGCATAGCAAGTGATTGGAAGACCATGATCTGAATCAAACACACGTTAATCTTCAGATTGACATCCTTACTCCTCAGTAATTTGGAAGGGTACGTAATTTTCCCAGTGTAATATGCCTCCTTATTTCCTGACTGCTGGTACCAAGGGTGTTAACTGTGGACCCAAGTAAGATGAAGTTGTTGACAGTTTCACTCTCTTCTCCATCCATCATGATGCTTCCCATTGATCCAGTGGTAAGAATGTTTATCTTCTTGACCTTGAGATGCAGTACATATTGATGGCTCTATTTCTGTCCCTTACAAGTCCTCCTCACTTTGAGCAAGCAAGGTTATGTCATCTGCGTAATTCAGATTATTGATGAATCTCCCTCTAATCCTAATACTACATTCCTCCTCATAGAGTCCAGCTTCTGGAATAATTTTCTCAGCATACAGATGCAATAGGTATGAAGAAGGAATACAACTCTGACGCACTCCCTTATTAATTTTAAGCCATGCAGTGTTCCCCTGCTTTGTTTTACATGAGCACAGTTGAGTGCTCTGGACTCCCATTCTTCTCCATGTCAGCCATAACTTGTAATGATCCATGCAGACAGACACCTTGGCATGGTCAATAAAGCAGAAATATTCTCCTGGTATTCTCTACCCTCGGCCTTGATCCTCTGCCATCAGCAATGATAACCCTGGTACCACAGCGTCTTCTAAATCCTGCTTGAACTTCTGGCAGTTCCCTATTTTTGTGCTGTTCTGGCTGTTTTTGAATGATCTTCGGCAGTATTTTGTTGGCATGTGATATTAATGATACTGTTCTCTAGTTTCCACATTCTGTTGGGCCATCTTTATTGGGAATGGGAACATATATGGACCTCTTCCAATTCATTTGCCAGACAGCTGTCCTCCAAATTTTTTGGCATAGACTGGTGAGCACATCCAAGGCTGCATCTGTTAATTGGAACAAATCAGTTGGTATTCCATCAGTTCCTAAAGCCTTATTTTTTGCAAATGCCTTCAGTGCATCTTCTACTTCGTCCTTCATTACCATTGGCTCCTGCTCATATTGTACTTGCTGAAAATTTTCAGTGTCATTTAGTTCTTTCTGGTTCAGTGATTCTGTGTATTTTTTCCATTTTCTTTTGATGCTTTCCGAGTCATTCAGTGTACTGCACATAGCGTCTTTCAAATATTGCAACTTGAGGTTTAAGTTTTTCAGTTCTCTCATCTTGAGAAATGAAGAGGAAGTTCTTCCTTTTTATTCCCCACTTCCATCTGTTTGCACATTCCATTATAATTCTTTTCTTTGTCTTCTTGACTTGCCCTTTGAAATCTTTTGTTCAGCTCTTTTACTTCCACATGTTTTCACTATGTTTTGGCTTCTGGATGCTTTAGTGCAATTTTCAGAGTATCTTTTGACATCCATTTTGATTTTTTCTTTCTCCTCTTATCTAATCTTGGCTGAAACCGTAAAATACCAGAGAAATGCTTACTTGTTCTTTATTGATTATCTAAAGACATTTGAATGTGTAGATCATAACAAATTATGGGTAACTGTGAAAAATGAGAATTCCAGTATACTAAGTTGTGCTCTTGGGGAACTTACACCTCGACCATGGAGAACAAGTGTCTGAACACCACAGTGGGCTTGTGCATATGAGAGCTTTGGAGCATGAAGCAGGACAGGGTAAGGTTACCTCTGTTGTTCATAGGATTACCATGAGGCACGGGTTAGCTTGATGGCTCCTAATCCCCATCCCTGGCTTGGAAGGGGAGCTGACCACTCCTGAGCAGGAATTGTCAGCAGAGGGCATGGCTTGGCCCTGAAGCCCATCTGAGGTACAGTTATTTCTCCTCCACAAACTGGTGACCTGTGAACCAGGAAAGAATTCCATTTAGAAAGTGAGAGTTTGACTTGGGCATTAGTAGTGTGCGGCTGGGCTCAGGTCTAGGTCTACAAATAGCATGTGTCAAGTTGGCTCCTGCCTGATCAGTGACTGTCAAGCAGGCCTGCTGAGAACAGAAGTTTGTGTGAATCTCAGAGACACTGGATTCTCAGTTCACATCTGCCTTTGTAACCTCCATGCTGTTTGATTTTCTTGGGAAGTGGGATTAGTTTATACAAGCAAACAAATGCATCTGAGGCCACCAAACTGATTCCGAGTCAGGGCAACCCTGCATCAGCTTTTTTTTTTGTTTCCTTGTGTATCATTGAGTCGAATCTGACTGGCACAGGAGGAGATTGCCCCACCTTCTGCAGCAGGGCATCTGGTGGATTTGAACTGCATGCCTTCGAGATTGCCTTAATTGGGTTTTGAGACTGTAAATCCAGACAGGACAGGCTTCCTCATCACTCTCCAGTAGAGAGGCTCTTGGAGTCAAACTGTGGACCATTTGATTAATCTGAAACAGCCCAGGGCTTCCAGTTTCCGTATTTCTGATAAACCGTGCCTTCTCCAAACTTACGTTGTACCTATGATTTAGAGGGATCTTGTTTACTAGGCTGCCAGTTGGCCACATGAGTGTGACCACTCCGTGTGGGCATCTGCCTGCCGCTCCTGGTCGCTTTGGATGGCCACGTGGCTGCACCTAGGACAAGCAGCCGAGGGCAGTGCTCTTTGTGAAGCAGGCAGTGCTGCGTTTCCGTGACGGGGGGGTGTCTGCTTGGGACGATCAGAGGCACTTCTGCCCGATACGTGCCACTGCAGGAATAGCAGGTTTCAACTGCCCGATACGTGCCATTGCAGGAATAGCAGGTTTCAAGTCCTAACCTTTTGATTTTGGCATATATCTCTGATATGTGTTTACCAATTTTCTGTCTATTTAATAAACTGAAAGGGAGAAATGCCACCGCTAGCTGTCCTGGCCTTTTCTGTGAGAAGAGGCCACCCGTCCCTAGCTTGTTTTACTCTCTCCATCCCCACTGTTGGCCACGGGCCCTCCTTAGAAACAGTAGGCTCCATCCCCGACCGCCACCATAAGGTGAACATTGCAGAATAGCAATCGTGTTTCATTTTTATTTCCCAGTGCACATGAAAGTTATGCTTACACTGCACTGCAGACTATTGTGTGGGCAGAGTGTTACGGAGAAGTTGGAAATATTACGAGAGTTACTGAGACAAGGACGCAGAGTGAGCAGTCAGAAAAACGGTGACCATAGACTTACTCAACCTGCAGCTGCCAGGCCCTTCCACTCCTGACCAGTGTCTGTGATGCATGACCACACCCACCCATCCTTCCCACTTGGGGCTAGAGTCTGAGCTGCGCGGCCTCGCCCACACAGCCCTTCCTTGGACCCAGGACAAGTGATGCGTGGACACACCCATCCTGTGGCTCTGTTGGTCTCCCTGGCGCATCTACAACACAACCAACAACCAGAGGCCGTTAGTCAGCAAAACTAAAAACCCACACAACACACAATAAAAGAAGCACACCTGTCTAGGTATATCGAAGTGCTTTCTGAACTAATTTTCAAGTGTGGTTTTTTTTTTTAATATATATTATTTTCACTGATTGTAGCTTGAACTTGTAAAAGATCATTCTAAACCTAATACATAGGGCGAAGGAGCCGATTTCATCACCACTGCAAGAGGATGTCTTCATAAGTACAGGCACACCTGGACTTTGCCCACTTCACAAACCCTGTTTTGTTTTGTTTTGTTTTTTCTCCAGAAGTTGAAGCTACTGACAACCCTGCATGGGAGCTGATGCTGTTTTCCACAGTGTGTGCTTGCTTTATGGTCTCTGCCTTTGTCACTGGCTTTCACATTTCCCCTAATTCTCTTACACTGACTAGAATACTCAGAAAAGCTCATTGCCATCAAGTCATAACGAACTCATACCTGACTCTCAAGTGGGTTTTCTAGAAGTTTAAATTGCACAGAAGCAGATAACCATCTTTCTCTTGTGGAGAAATTGTCTGTTTCTCTCTCTGGGTTAGAACCACTTAAGGGGTGCCAACGTACTTCTCATGGCCTGTGTCCTCAGAGGTCCATCCCCTAGTAGACTACAATAGAGTGCAAACATGACGCTATGCATATGCATTGGGCAAGAGAAACCCCATGGGACTCTCTGTTGAGATAGTACCTTTCTTGCAAACTTGAAGAGTCTCTGCAGCAAGCCTGTACAGCTTTATTGGACTTTAAGGGGGGGTGGGGCGGGGCGAAGAGGAAAAACACAAATTGCCACTGTCCATTTTCTCATTTAACAAGGTGGCAGACACATGGGAAGTGTGCTTGTGAAGAGGACAGCAGGCATTCTGTTCTCATCAAGCTGATGAGAAGACAGTGTTTAAACTTCTGTTCATTTTTTTTCCTCATCCAACTTTCCACCATTTGCTATTGGAAGAAAATGAAAACAATTGATAAGTGAATGACAAATCACATTCTTTTTTCTTTTTATATTTTATTTTATTATTTGTGTGTGTGTACTGTCAAATTGGATCTGACTGGTACAGGAGGAGATTGCCCCTCCTTCTCCAGAAGAGCATTTGGTGGATTAGCACCGTGTACCTCTGGGGTTGCAGTGCAGCTTCTTGCCACTAGGCCACCAGAGCTCCCCTCGACAAATCATTCTTAGGAGTATTTTCCTTTGTTGTTTTTCAGTTTGAAATTAACATTATTTTCCATTCTTATTTTCTCATTTTGACATGAATAGAGATAGGAGTAGTTAATTGTTTCCGCTCACTTGTATGGATGTGATGGTACCATAGAATGTCCGCTTCCACCTGAAAAGATGGGGCTTTGAATCCACTAGCAGCTCCAAGGACAAAAGATGAGCGCTCACCTTCTAGAAATAGCCACAGCCTGGAAACCTGGGGGAGGGCTGCTGGCAGCTAGAATCAGCCTGGGAGCAGTGGGTTTGGGGACTTCTTTTTTTTAATTGAAATTGTATTTTAAACAATAGATTCATGGATTTCCTTAATTGTTTTTCCTACTAGAAGTAATCATCCTGGTTTTGTCCTTATCAATAAAGGGAACTTGTAAAATACATAATGCAAGAGGTTAAGAGTTTGTCGGAGTCATCAGAAAGACTCTAAATGAGCTATTTCTTTTGAATTGAACAGAAATAACTTTCTTTCTATAGATTCTTTTTTCATTTCTTGCTACTTTAGTTTTTTCTCTCTGGTTTAAATTCTTTCTTTCAGATCCTGACAGAGCAAGTGTGCACGCAAGTTGTCCATAAACCACATCCAGAGCCAGAGTCTACCGTGAAGATCCAGAATCCAAGTGAGCAAATGTCCCTTCTTCCTCGTCAGGCACTTGTACCCTGGTCCCACGTGAGACTGAAGCAGACCTGCCCTAACTGCCTACGTTAGAGTCCGTCCAACTTGGGCTGAGCATCCAGTCGCAAAGCAGCAAGCACTTCTGGGTTTGAAGAGGCTATTTGTCTACAAATCTTCAATACCTGTTTCTGTGTCATTTACAGTGATTCTTAAGGTAGTGGCGACTTTGTTGAAAAATTCCACGCCAAGCGCAGAGCTGATGGAAGTCCGGCGTTTGTTTCTCTCTGACATGATAAAGCTTTTCAGCAACAGCCGTGAGAACAGAAGGTAAGCCATTTGAAGGTGGTGACAAAACTGTATTCCATTTATTCTGTTCCAGTTTTCACTCTTGATCAAATGATAATGTTTTGTATTTTTTCCACATTGATAAGTACTACTCATCATTATAGAGTCAAGATCCTTTGATATGATCTGTGCCCAGTGTATTTTGATAAATGAGGTTTTTATTTATTAAAGAGCCTTGGTGGTGCAGTGTAAAAGCCCTTGGCTGGAAAAAGTGAGCAGTACAAACTCCTCTGTCACAGAGTCGCTGTGAGGGGGCGTCAGCGTAAACAAATGACAACATCATATATTACATTTCATGCACACAGAACCTTGTTTACATATGTATGTGGTGAGTGTACATAGGTACAGCTTGTTTCCATCTGTATGGATGGACGGTCACGAATGGACGCAGACACACCTCCCGACTGTTATGAGTGGATGTACCATTTATAAAATGGACATTTTTCTTGAGGTGACACGTGCCTGTCACCCACACTGACTGTGCTTTTATTTGTGTTCTGTTTACCCATATTCACTTGTTCTTTCTCCCCATTTGTTCTCTCATGATGTCATTTGTTTCGAGTCAACTACCTAGGACAGTGAAGTGTGTCTGAAACCTTGGCTCCGTGGCTCACTGAATCCCCTTTTTCTGTTACTGTGCTGGGCGCGTCATGGACGGTGTCATCCTGGAAGACACTCTGACCTCCTGGGAGAGATTATCTTGGAGTCAAAGTTAGGTTTTAGTGTTGAGGGTGGTGTAAGTGATAAGTGTAGTAAAAGTTAAGGACACTGAGTGCCCCTCGGCAAGGGGTTTTGAACCACTGGTTGGATTTTTGGAGGTAGAGAAATGGAGGCAAGTTGCAGTGGGTGCGATGTGTGCTTTACCTCTCCTGTGGTCAGGCCGTGTTGCCGCCAGCTTTGTGCATTCTGGTCTGTGGCTGTCTCTGACGAGACCCCCTTGTCCCCGCAGATGCTTACTGCAGTGTTCAGTGTGGCAGGACTGGATGTTCTCTCTGGGCTACATCAATCCTAAGAACTCCGATGAGCAGAAGATCACCGAGATGGTCTACAACATCTTCCGGATCCTTCTGTATCATGCAATCAAATACGAGTGGGGGGGCTGGCGAGTCTGGGTGGACACCCTCTCCATAGCCCATTCCAAGGTAACCCTATGGACACAGTTCCTGTAAACCATCATTTGCTGCCCTCTGCTGTTCAGTGCAGATACGGCCGCTTTCCACATTGGGGTTTCCACTCCACGTTGTCCCTCCTCTGCCATAGAGGACAGACCTGTTGGTGGTGTGCGGTACGTGTGCCTGCTAACTGATTGACAGCTCGAACCCACCAGCTACTCCATGGGGGACAGATGAGATGTCCGGTGCCCCTTTGGCTTTAACTCACTTCCTAGAGTTGGAACTGAGTCCGCGCTGACCGTCCAGATGCAGGCAGGAGAGTGCCCTTCCCTGTCCCAGAGCTGCTCGTGGATTTGAGGCGCAGAAGCACCTCCTTTCTCTTTAGCAGCACAGCACCCTGCAGGTAGGGTCGGTGGTGTACCGCAGGTCTCACAGGACATCGCTGCAGTGCACTTGATTGGACTTGATTCCTGACGGAGCCCTGGTGGTCCTACGCTAAAAACATCAGCTGTAACCAGAAGTCAGCAGTTCAAACCCACCACCACGTCCTGGGCAACGGCTGAGCAGTTTGCTTCTGCTTCCATTGAGAGTTACCGTGTGGAAGCTCTGCTCTGTCCCACATCACTGTGGGCACAAGAAGTCTGGAGTGCATGAGTTCTTAGAATGGGCGCTCTGTGGTGCACTGGTTAAAGTCCTTGCCAATAACCAGGAGCTCAGGGGTTTAAAACAACCTCTCACTCCTTGGAGGAAACTGAGGCTATGTGTGTTTCTAAAGAGCCCAGCTTCAGAAGCCCTGTGGGCAGCTCTCCTCTCGTCTGGAGGGTCGGGCCAGTGGCCCTGTGACAGTGGCCTTTGTTCTTAGTGCTCAGGCTTGAAGGTGGCTTAGCGATCTTGTTGTTCAAACCCCAATTTGATAAAGCGGGGAGCTGCCACCTCACATGTAGCAAATCTGCTGTCGAGTAGATCTAATGGCCATGCATGTGAGCCGCAGGGAGAGTGGCAAGGGCTTCTGAAATAGATGTTTGTAGACATGATATAAAAAGTGGGAATTGTTTCATTTCCAAGTGAATAATAAAATGTTTAAAGTATTTTCCTTTATTGTAGTTTTAGATGCTTTGGCTTTATTGTTAATTCTAAGAATCTAGAAGTCTAAATTGGTTTCAGGAGCCCTGATGGTGATGTGGTTGAAACACTTTGCTGGTAGCTGAAAGGTCTGTAGTTCGAATCCCCCAGCTTCTGTAAAGGAGAGGGGTGGGCAGTTCTTTTCTATAAAGAGCACCTCTTCAGACCCAGTGGCACCGTTTTCTCTGCCTTCCACGGTCACTGTGATCCAGGTCTGCTGGGTGGTGGTGAGTCTAATCGGAACATGCGGCTTTCTGCCTCTCCACTGCACTGTGACTTTCTCCGTGTGAAATGCAGAGGTCATAGCTATTAAATAATGATCCAAGGAAAGCCCCTCAAAGTTTAGGATTCTGTACTCCAGCATTTCAGTCTCCTTTAGTGACACATGTTGCTTTCACAAGGTATTGTGAATACGTAAATAATTTTACTTCAGAGGAGCAATGTTTTATTTCTGATACAAATTTACATTTTATGACCGATTAGCATCTCATCTTTTTATTGCTTTAACGAATTTAGAAAGAATGTTTGAAAAGACAGACACCATAATCCTTATCTTGACTGGGGCCTCAGGGTAAGGAGCTGTGCTGTAGTCACACAGTTCGAATCCACCAGCTGCTTCACAGGAGAAGGATGTCCATTCTCTTCCTCTGTGATTACCTGCTTCTGGCAACCTGCCAGAAGGTCAGCAATGAGTCCGTGCTCCCTCAACAGCACCTAATTGCGTCAGCATCCCTAAAAAAGCATGGATAAAATCCCGAGTCAGCTAGATAAGAACACAGTTGCTATAGTTGAAAAGTTTGTACATGTAAAAAAGAAAAAGAAAAAACTTTATAGATGTTTGGATTTATAAATAAGGGGAGGTTTCAGAGCTTGACTTGTTACTTGAGCAATTGATGGTAAAACCCACAGTGAGAGTGCTTTCTCTAGACGCTCCCCAGACCTGCCTAGGGACCTGTAGCAAACCTAGGAGACAGGGAAGCTGCCCCATCTTCCTCCCTTGGAGCACAGAGCTTTCTGTCGGCAGCCCCACACTGGGGGTGCTGTGCCGCTGGGGCTCCTGGTTGTACTTCACACCTGCACCTCCTGCTGAGCCTCCACGTCTCTACGGCACCAGGTGGCTCATCTTTCTCTTACGGACCATCTCGTGGATCTGAGCCGTTGACCCTGTGGTTAGCATGGCAGTAACTAACACATGTCTCTTTAAACTCAAATACCTCAAATATGTTGGTATATTAGCACTAGACAACCATGAATCACTTAACTTTAGAGAAACAGTAGTTGGTTTTGGATTGTTAATTTGTGAAAGTGTGAGACTCCAGACAGGTTGAGTGTAAGGCCTCTAGAATTACGTTTCATGATGACTTCCAAGTACTTGTTGAAACCAAGTATTTGTATTAGATTAGCATATGTTAACGCTGGGATTTCCAGGTCCTGGCCACTATTCCGGCTCTCCTGACCATCGTTTTACTGGTATCGTGCTTGCTTTTGCCTCCTGACCTCGGCAGAATGCGTGACCGTGTATTGCTCTCTCTCTGCTCCTTGCACCTCAGGTCACGTATGAAGCACACAAGGAGTACCTGGCCAAGATGTACGAAGAGTACCAGCGTCAGGAGGAGGAGAACATCAAGAAGGGCAAGAAGGGCAGCGTGAGCACCATCTCGGGCCTCTCCTCGCAGACCGCCGGGGCCAAGGGCGGCCTGGAGATGCGTGAGATCGAGGACCTGGCTCAGAGCCACAGTCCAGAGAGCGAAACGGACTACCCCGTGGGCACAGACACCCGGGACCTGCTCATGTCCACCAAGGTGCCGGAGGACATCCTGGGACATTCGGACAGGCCGGGGAGTGGTGTCCACGTGGAGGTGCATGACCTGCTGGTCGATATCAAAGCGGAGAAGGTGGAAGCAACTGAAGTCAAGTTGGACGACATGGATTTGTCTCCAGAGACGCTGGCGGGAGGTGAGAACAGTGCCCTGGTGGAGGTAGGGTCCCTGCTGGACAACGTGTACAGCGCCGCTGTGGAGAAGCTGCAGAGCAACGTGCACGGCCGTGTGGGCCTGATCCGGAAGAGGGAGGACGAGGACAACGGCCCGCTGATCACGCTGGCGGACGAGAAGGACGAGCCGCCTGGCAGCAGTGCCGCGTTCCTCTTTGAGAAGCTCCCCAAGCCGGAGGAGAAGCTGCTGCCCGCACTGTCCAGCGCGCACATCATTCCTCACATCCAGGACACGCAGGCGCCCCTGGGTGTGGGCGACGAGCTCGGGCTCCTGGCTCACATGACCGCCAGCATCATAGAGGACAAGGAGTTCAAAATCCACACAGCGTCCGATGGGATCGCGGGGGTTTCCGAGAGGGACCTGCCGGCCCCCGCCAAGGCCTTAGAGTATGCCGAGATGACGGCCACTACTCTGGCCACGGAGTCTTCAGGCGGCAAGGTGGTCCCGAACATTGACGGCAGCAGTATTGTCTCTGACACGGAGAGGTCGGACGACGGCAAGGAGCCAGGGAAGGAGGTCCGCAAGATCCAGACCACCACGACCACCCAGGTGAGTCGTCACGCACAGCCGGGGCCTGGCCAGTTCTGACCCAGTGGGGCTGTGGGACCTGGGATGGGGAGTGGACAGCTGTCACATCCCAAGTCCCCACATCTGCCCTCCACGGGACAGGCTGTCACCAGCAGGTCTGTGCCATCTGCAGAGGCTCAGCCAGACCCTTTGCGGTTAACTGTAGGGAGGTGTGTGGTGTGTAGAACAGAGTAGGACAGTGACTTTCCAGTTGTGGGCTGTGCCCTCTTGCTCAGCACTGGGATCCTCTGGCCTGGGCTTCCTGTAGAGTCCAGGCGGGGTGTGAGGTCCATGTGGACCATGTGGTCAGCCTCAGCCCAGCTGGCATTACCACACTCTGCCTCCCGCTCTGCGCTCCCCATGCAGCCTCAGGCCCCTCTGTCCTGCACTGTAGAAACAGCCTCAATTGCCTGGGTGGTGCAGACAGTGCAGGGGAAAGGGCCTTGTGACAGATGCTTATGCACTTGACGCCTAAGGTCTGTGGTTCAAGCCCAACAGCTGCTCTGCAGAAGAAAGCGGTGATGTGCCAGTCTACTCCCATCATGACTTCAGCCTGGGAGACGTTCTGTGGGCCTGCAGGTTGGCCCGGTCAGGATCACCCTGATCTGGGTGCGGGCTCTGCGCTGTGCCCACAGGCAGGCAGGTGGGGCTGTGGCGAGAACCTACACAGGTCCTAGTGTGGATGGGAGGTGCGCAGATGGCATTCCCGACCCTTGGGCCTGGAGGTGACAAGTGTGACTTCTTAGTTGATGGCGCCACATTGGACCAGGGGTGCCTGTGGCCAGGCCTGTGACTGTGGGGTCAGTTCCCGGTGCACTCCCTTGTCTCCAGGCTGAGCAGTAGTTGATGGTTCTGTGCTTTGAAAAGGAAGGAGCCATTTGCGCCCTCCCACCTCGATGATTTTATCTTTGTCTCGGGGTGTTTTCACTCAGGTGCTTCACTGTTAAAGATAAATGTCAGTTTGCCGTCCATTTTGAAGAGTTAACTGTACTTGCTTGTTGTAGATGTTTTTTGTGGAGAAGACCTATCTGTGTGTCCTGGTTTCTGGTGCTGATGTCACAGGGACAGTTGACGAGCTGGGGAAGTGCACTCACTGGTCAGGCGGCCTTGGCCTTGTTGGTTCTGATGCGTTCGTGCTCTGCTGGTCGGTGTCTGTGGTGTTGCCATGACTCTGTCACATCCTGTCCTGTGCAGGTGCTGGGGCTGGGAGTCCACACTTGGATCTGTGCCCCGCAGGCCCCCAGCATCTGTCTGCAGCAGCACAAGCTCACCCCCTGCCTCTGTGCCATGTTTTGTATTTCTTGTAGCCCTGCTGGCTTTCACTCAGTGCTGTGGCAGCTTCCTGGGAGCATCTATGCGAGCTAGCCTTCGTGTGCACTCATGAAATAACACAATGCTATGCTTGCTTCATGGTGACACTGCACTCTCAACAGCGTCTGTGCCAGAGTGACCATGTGCTCTGGCCTAAGACCTCATGAGCAGGGCAGAGAAGATCTTAGATCATGGACAGTTGTGTCGTGGTGGCCCCGCTGGGTCCCTCTGCCACAGTTTGGGGACTGGGGACAGAAGTAGTGGTTTCTGTGCAGAAGGTTCCCGCACAGCGGTCCAGAGTCCCGACCAGTGGCCCAAGTGCATCCCGGAACCTCTGGGTGCCATGCACGCAAGCCGGCCTGTACTCGGGGTCTCACTGGGATTCTTGGTCTTTATTCCTCACCCTGATCCTTCCTCAGGCTGTTCAGGGCCGGTCCATCACACAGCAGGACCGCGATCTGCGCGTGGATCTGGGCTTCCGAGGGATGCCCATGACAGAGGAGCAGCGGCGCCAGTTCAGCCCTGGGCCGCGCACCACCATGTTCCGGATCCCTGAGTTCAAGTGGTCACCCATGCACCAGCGGCTGCTCACGGACCTGCTGTTCGCACTGGAGACAGACGTGCATGTGTGGAGGAGGTAGGAGGGCTGGGCCCACGGTGGGAAGGAGCTCGTAACAAGTGGCATTCTGCCTCCACGAGCAGGCCTCAGCACTGAGGAGCGCGTGAGCTCAGGTTCTCCCTGGTGAGCCCAGACACCCACCTGAGGACTGTGGGATTCCAGATGCTGGAGGAGAGGCTGCAAGGCTGACGGCCTCCGTGGGCAGTATCTGTGTGCGTCTACACAGCCGGACACACTGTTGTACACACATCCTCACTGGTAGACACACACACACACACACACACACACACGGTTGTGCACACTTCCTTACTCATATCCCTGCTGACACACACACACTCCTGACATACAGCATGCCCTGTGCATGTGTACACACACTGCTGTGCACACGTCTTCACTCATATCCTGCTCTCTCTCTCTCACACACACACACACACACACACGCTCCTGACATACAGTACGCCCTGTGCACAGAGTATTGTACACACATCCTCACTTGTATCCTGCTCCCTCTCTCACACACACACACACACACACACACGCCCCTGACATACAGCACGCCCTGTGCTTGCGCGCACACATGCACTGTTGCACACATATCCTCACGCATATCCTGCTGCCACACACATGAACTCACTCGCATACACCCCAACATACAGCACGCCCCATGCACACACATCCTCACATATATCCTGCTCTCTGTCTCTCTCTCTCTCACACACACACACACACACACACACGCACACACCCTGATGACATACAGCACCCCCTGTGCATGCAAACAGACACTGCTGCAGCTCCAAGCACTTCCACTGCAGGGACCCGCCCCAGCACAGGAGCTCTGCCCCTCCTTCCTCATATCCTGCCCTCCCAGTGTGTTCTTTTGTCTCTAGAAGATGCCTCTGAGGACATAGACCCCCACGGCTTGCTCATGGGTCAACAGAGTCACAGGATATGAGGTGACAGCTGTCCAAGGGTTAGAAGTCAGACAGTCTGTTCCCCACTTTACATGCCGGAGAAGCTCCTGAATGCCTGTGTTTGTCAAGCAGGAAACAATTAGTGACTTGAGTTATTGCATTTACTAGCCCACTTGCCACACACATAACAAACAAGCAAAAATTTGCTGTGAGAAACTTGGGAAAACCAAAAATTTTCTTACAAACCTGACGCCATGGTAGGATATCTCAATTCTATTTTCTATTAGTTATGTTTCTTTTTTACAGTAAATAGTTTTTTTCGTAGTAATTGAAATATCATTTTTCAAGTAACTGAGTTTTAAATTTGCCTAACTCTTCACAGTATTCTCTTTATTGCCATAAAAGTGTTACTGTGAGTAAAACATTTCAGTGCATGCTCAAGCCAAGGAGATGTTCACTGTGTTGTGTTTGCCTGTCCTTTTAGCCATTCCACGAAGTCAGTAATGGACTTTGTCAACAGCAACGAGAACATTATTTTTGTGCACAACACAATTCACCTCATTTCCCAGATGGTGGACAACATCATCATAGCCTGTGGAGGGATTCTGCCTCTGCTGTCAGCCGCCACCTCGCCCACGGTGAGTGCTCTGCCTCCCCCTCGTGGCCGTCGTGTGCATTACATGGCTGTGTGTCCTGCTGGCTGTGGACTCATGTGCCTTTCTAGTCCCACACCTTCTGCGTGTTGCACTCCAATAAGGGTGTATGGAGAGAGTTTCATAAATTCAAGCTGGATTCAGAAGCCGGAAGAGCCCTGGCTATGGGTTGTTTTACTGTCCCCTCCCTCTTCCTACTTCTCCCCCCATTCTATTTCTTTGCCTCTATAATCTAAGGTATTGAAGACATTTGTGGGAGATTGTAGAATTGTGAATAGAAAAACGTGGTTATTGTGCAGTGATCCAAGTCAGGACTCTTAAGCTTTGAAGAAGGTGCATTCTTCTCCTGAGCTGTTCTGGGGCCTCAGGGACACTGCCCGCCCCGGCATTGCTGCAGCCACTGCCTCTGGCCACCTGGAGTTTCTTCCTCTTGTCTGTGACCCCTGCCAGGAATCAGGGACCAGCCTCTGTAACTTGACCACAGAGGATGACACAAACTCTCGCTGTCACATGTCCTCTCTGGCTGCTTGTGTTCCAGGGTGCATATTCCATGTGGCTCCAGAACGTCACAGTTCAAAGACATCAGTAATTCTCCAGCATTCACAGGCACATGAGACACTGGAAAACACCACCTCCTAACATAGCAGTGTCAAAATTGATATCACTTAGACGATCTACACTGAAAGGGCATGGAGGTAGGACACATCCCAGTTTTGAACCTTGCAGTGTCTCCTTGCTCTGTTCTGACGACTGCCTCTTGGTCCAAGTTTAGGTTTCACATTAGCACAATCAAGTGTTCTGGGATTCCCATTCTTCTCAGAGTCAGCCACAGGTTTGTTGTGATGCACACAATGAAATATCTTTGCATAATCAATGAAACACAGATAGACATTCCTCTGGTACTCTCTGCTTTTTACCAAGATCCATCTAACATTAGCTATATTATCTCCAGTACCAAGTCCTCTTCTAAACCTAGCCTGTACATCTGGCAGTTCTCTGTCGATGTCCTCTTCTAGTCATTTTTGGATAATCTTCAGCAGAATCTTGCTTTCATGTGATATTAATGATATTGTTCAATAATTTCCACACTCTGTTGGATCACTTTTCTTTGGAATGGGAGCAGATATGGATCTCTTCAGTCAGTTGGCCAGGTGATTAGATTTCTTGGCATATCTTGGTAAGCACTTCTAGAGCAGCATATGTTTGTTGAAATATATTAATTGGTATACTGTCAACTCCTGGGGCCTTGTTTTCTGCCATTTCCTTCAGAGCAGCTTAAACTTTTCCCTTCATCACCACAGACTCTTGCTCATATGTTTTTTCATGAAATTCTTCCGTGTCTATCAATTCTTTTTGGTACAGTGACTGTATACTCCTTTCATCTTCTTGTAATGCTTCCTGGGTCATTCAGTATTCTGCCCAAAGCATCCCTAAGTATTGCAACTTGAGGTTTGAATTTGTTCTTCAGTTCCTTCAGCTTAAGAAATGCTGAGTGAGAACAGCCGTTTTGATTTTCAGTCTCCAGCTCTTTGCACATTTTATTATAATTCATTATTTTGTCTTCCACGCTGCCCTTTGTAACCTTCTATTCAGCTCTTTAATATCTTGGTTTTTTGCCCTTTGCTTTGGCTTCTTGATGCTCTAGTGCAGTATTCAGAGTCTCTTCTGACATTCATTTTGGTCTTTTCTTCCTTCTCTGTGTTTGTAAAGACCTTCAATGAGATGGATTGACTTAGTGACTGACTGGGGTCATAGGGGTAGATTTGTCGGAGACAGTGCGATTGGCACAGGACAGAGCAGGATTTAGGGCTGTTGTACACAGGGTTGCTATGAGCCACAGATGACTTGACGACACAGAACAACAGCAATCTTGATAAAAGTTAACAAAAACAACTGGGAGAGCACATCAGCAGAGAACTTCCAGATGTGCAGGATAGGTTTAGAAGAAGCCATGGCAGTAGGGGGACATTTTAGCCAATGTTAGATGGATCTTGACTGAAAGCAGAGAGTGTCAGAGGAACGTCTATCTGTGTTTCGTTGATTATGCAAAGGTATTTTACTGTGTGGATCGCCACAAACCTTGGCAAACTCTGAGAAAAATGGGAATCCCAGAACACTTGATTGCTTAAATGAAAACTATACTTGGACCAGGAGGCAGTCATCAGAACACAACAGGAAAACACTGCATGGTTCAAAATCAGTAAAGGTGTGTGTCAGGGATGCATTCTGTCTCCATACCATTTCAGTCTATGTGTGGAACAGATCATCCAGGAGACTTGGCTCTATGAGGATGAATTTAGCATCAATATTGGAGGAAGACTCATCAACAACTTGCATTATGCAGATGACACAACCTTTCTTGCTGAAACTGAGGAGAACTTGATGCATTTGCTGCATAAGGTCAAGGACTGCAGCCTTAAATGTGGATTTAAGGTCAACATCAAGAAAACAAGTATTCTCACCACTAGGCCAATTGGCAGCATTATAATAGACGGTGAAGAGATTGAGATTGTTAACAGCTTCAGCTTGCTTCACTCTAGTCAACACTCTTGGTACCAGCAACCATGAAATCAAAAGATGCATTGTATTGAGAAAGCCTGCTGCCAGGGATCTTTCCAGCGTACTGAAAAGCAACAGTGTCAGTCTGGAGACTAAGGTGCACCTGATCCAGGCCATGGTCGTCACAATTACTTGCTATGTATCAGAAAGATGGACAGTGGCTAGCGATGATAGGAGAATTGATTCCTTTGAGTTGTGATGTTGGAGAGGAGTGTTGAATATACCGTGGACTACTAGGAGAACAAACAGATCTGGAGAGGGTGAAACCAGGCTGCTCCTTGGAGGCAAGGATTTTGAAACTCACTCTGACATAGTTTGGGCATGTAGCCAGGAGGGACCAGCCCTTGGAGAGAGACATCATGCTTGGGAGGGTTGAGGGACAGTGCAAGAGAGGAAGACCCTCAATGAGATGGATTGACTCAGTGACTAGGTAATGGGGGTAGGTTTGTTGGAGACAATGAGGTTGGCTCAAGATAGAGCTGCGTTCAGAGCTATTGTACATATGATTGCTATGAGCCACATAAAAACAACAACAATAAAAGTATGCTGAAGATACTGAGATTTTGTGGAGCTACTTTTCTTTATTATTGTTGTTGTTATTATTATTATTCATTAACAACTAGGAACCCTAGACACTTCGACTTGAATTCTCAGCTGCTCCCCAGAAGCTTGGCAGTGTGAAGCCAACCACCACTGTGTAGGAGAAAGACGACGTGCTCAGCGTTAACAAACCTGACAGCGTGGGCACCTGTGGGAATCCCCCTGCTTCTGTCTGTCGCACGCAGCTCAGCCCCAGTGGTTCTTTCCTCAGCAGGCCTGAGACATTCTTGCAGCTGTAGGAGTTTGGCCTCATTGTCTGTCTCACTGTGGTTCTGTTCTTTTGGGCCATTCACTGACGGTAGTTACCTGGTTCTCCAGCAGAGCTGATTCCATTTTCTGTCTAAGAAGCTGCCCAGTCCTCTCCCACTTCCTGTACGGTAGAAAGTGTCCTGTGCTGATTGATCGCAGTGATAGTTACTGGTTTTTACCGTGTCCTTGATAAAGTGGAGTAGAGGGAAATGGAACAGAGAAGCCATAGCTGAGGATGGGGGACTTTGTGTCCTTGGATTAAAGAGTGGAAAGGCCAGAGAGAGTTTTGGAAAGATCAGGAAAGGAAATTCCAGCATGGTGGTGATGAATAAGAACAAGATTGTCTTGTCAGTGAACAGAATGTCAGTCTTGGATGTGAGCCGGGAGACGGCTCTGTTAGTGACCTGGATATACTTGTTCACGTTTGTGATAGTTTAAAAATGTTCCTATTTTATATCAAGATATGCATTTTATGAATAGATCTGAGTAGTGATGCTTTATGGAAAGAGTAGGCAGTCATTTTCTGCAGGAACTAGCTGGCCTTGGGGTCCTTCTGGTGCAGTCTGCTCAGGTGAGCACTTTCCTTTTATGTTCTAGGCGCAACCACAGACAAAACCTTGAGAAGTAGGCGCACTTGGAGAAGTGGGCCTGGGATGGACCAGTAACACTTGGTCTGAGATCTGGCTCGTGGACCACGTCACATCCCTGGGCAGCGGTCTGCGCACACTGGGCTAGGGCGTGATTTACACACACAGTGGACGTCATCATGAGCTGTAGCTTGACAATTGTATTACTTGCTACCAGGTGCTGACAACTCACCCGATAGAGTTGGAGACAAATGAAAATTTTCCTATGTAAACAAAAACTTGACTTTGACTCAACAGTTTATCAGAGCTTAATTCTTTAAGCAAGTTCACTATTTATCAAGACTATTTTTCTCTACTGGAAGATTTTTTTACACTTACACATGCTTAATTTTGTTTTCTCGTATTTTGTCAGTTCACATCTCTAATGTTAAGACTCTTTTTACTTTCAGAAGAGAAGGGGAATTCTGAGGGTCCCTAATAGGTAACCCACTTCCCTAGTAATGGCTCCAGGCTCAGCTCAGGAGCTCACCCTCTCCTTAGGTCACAGTGCGCGTGGCTGTCCCTTTCATCGAGAACAGACTTAATTCAGCCTGTCCTCACATCCCTAAGACACAGGCATGACCTCCTCTGAGGTGTTTGAATACTTCACATGCCATCCCTGCCCTCATTACCGCGGAGGTGGTTCCAGCTCATCGACCTGGAGGGCAGAGTGTGGTTGCCCAGAAGGCTGTTCAGCTTGTTGTCTGACTGCAGTGGGGTGGTTTGTGGATTCAGATCACCAGGTGGAAACTCGGCACTTAACACACGGTGCCCCCATAACCTTACATCGACACTGTCATCTGAGCTCGCCCACATCCTAGATAGGACCTCAACTTCTGTTTCTTTACTTATGAAAAGGCATTAGTTATACTGTGGGTTGTTGTTTTTTTAAAAAAAAAAAATACAGTGAGATAATCTATTTAAAGTGCACCAGATACGGAAAGTTTCTAATGTTTCTCTTTTTAAAGAAAATAAACCAACGTTGTCATTGAGTTTTATGATGATATGATCGTCTTCCCGTTTATAAAATAAGCTTGTTAGAAATTTGAAGATTAAAGTGATGTGTTTGGAAAGAAATTTAGCGAATACATATGATTCATTTAAAAATGAAGAGAGAGGCATTTGGATCAAGTGTACACTCAGTACCCAAAAGAGGCATGAGTGGGAAGAACCATCGGAGTACATGGAGGCAATAAAGGATTTATTAATTAGAAATGTTACAGTTTTATTACCATTTCCTAAGAGGTTAATATGGTGAAACTTCATTCCACATTTTTTGGATGCCAAAAGTCAGAAGTGGTCTAGTCTTGTCTGCTCGTTGTGTGTGACTGCTGGAGTGTTCTCTGAATTCTGGCCAGACCTTCAAGGGACACAGGAATGGGAACTAGTGGTAGACGGATGCAGGGAGCTGAGCTCTCGGTAGGTGCCCTCGAGTTGGGATGCTCACATAGCTGCTCCTGCCGTGAGTTTTCAGAAGCGGTGAACTGCACAGGGGAAACTGCTTGCTTGCTCCACGAAGCAGTGGGGGAATTTGAACCACTTGGCTTTGGCTTGGCATTACAGTTCCTTCCTTTCCACTGAACCCCCAGAGCTCCCTAATCTAAACTAGGGATACATGAATACAGTAATCCCAGTAATCTGTATTGGGGTAATTTGTGTGGCCACTGCAGAGTCGTTAACGTGGAATGGAATGTCAGCCATTGTTGACGGCTGACCAGGCAGCCCTCTTATCTTACTTTTAAAGAAATGTTTTAATGGAATTTTATGGGGGAAGAGAGTCTTGCTTGACAAAGTTTTCGTTCATACTGAACCTCTTTAGCATAATTGTCATTGAAGAATCAGCATTTCATTTGAAATTTTGAGTTTGTGGGATTAGTGTCAATCATATATGGCATAGAAGAGAAAATGAGACGGGCCCTCAAGTCTTAATTATACTAGTAGTTTTAAGTTCAACACTCAGGGGAAGGCAGAGTTCTGAGGAAGCATTTTAGCTAATCTTTGGTTTGGGGAAGGAGCATCTTTTTTCTTTTGTCAGGCGTTTTCTGAGTGCATGTTTTCTTGACCACACGATTGGAGTGGGTCATGGATGAAATCAAAGGTTTGGAGAGGGAAAATGACAGATGTAGAGCCACCACAGATTGCTGGTCACACTGAGGGCTTAGCGGTACGGGTTGTGCTGCCAACCCCAGGCAGGAGTATTCATGTCCGCGGCCAGCCCGCAGAAGAAAGATGGACACTCTCCTCCTGTGTGATCTACAGCCTTTGAAAGCCCACTGGCGGGTCAGCTAGGAGTAGAATCGTACTCAGAAGTACAACACCAGCCCCACATTTTTGTAAGCTGTCCCATGTCCCAGCCCACAGCCTACTCCAAGCTTAATAGCATCAGAAAGGAGAGCAGTTTTTACTCTTTCTGCCCCCAGATGATAAGTTTTCATTTTAGTTCGTTTTTATTTCCTTATAATGGTCTCATATGTGATTCATCCATTTTGAGAAAATGATTATGTTTTTGCTGTTATCACTGGTCACTTCACAGCATTTCACGGCACTGATTCATGAGGGACCACCAAAAACATTTCTACACTGGTATTCATACCTCTTTGGGTTTAAACTGTTGTTTTTAAGATTCTGAACCTTAGTACATGATTCATGTAATTATCTCAGTTCATATGCAAGCCCCATTCAATCCCAGTAAGTTCTTTTCTGACCGAGGAAAGTCAGTGTCCAGACTGGGTCACTCAACTTTTTCACTTTTGTATCAACTTTGGAGAAGTTTCTGTAACCCCCAAGGGCAGCATGTGCTTTAGGAGACACAGTGACATGTCTCCTTGCTGCTGAGTGCACAAGGTTGGTGTAAAGCACTCGCTTCCCTGCGTCATTTCTGTCCACACCAAGACTGAGCTGAGCTTCTTACAGAGACATCTGCTAGTTTATGTATCAAAATCTGTCATTCGTAATGTGCTAGGCAAAAACAGCGATTCTGGAAAACACAGGGCATAATTCCGGCCACGTGGGGCATACTGGTGTTTGTATTATTTGAGAAGAGTTACTGTCATGAATAATAAAAATAAGAGTCTAAATATTTCGTGATAAATATTAAAATGCCATTTTATAAAATTAGTATATCTTCTGAGTATTGATTCTTGCATTTAATAAATATAATTTCTAAATATTTTGTGTTTCAATTTTGCACTGTATGTTCATTTAATTTTAATATTTTCTTTTTCTTGTACTTTTTTTGACCTGTTGTCTGATTTGTTTAATGCATGCCCAGGGTTCAAAGGTTAGTATTGTTACTTTTGCTGTAATTTTCCATTTTAAAATTTCATTTTTGGTTATTTATGAAATTTTTGACTTGCTTATATTTTAAGTTTCCATATCATCTTTAACAGTAGGCATATCATTGATATATAAAGATTTATTTAAAAATCTTTTCTATTTACCAGCACTTCACTGTTTTGTCTGGTTTTAAGAATCTGAAGTGCTGTCATGTAACTAAAGAGGTAATGAATGATACCAGGTCCACTGAAAAATAACTGGATGGAATATATGTTCAGCTTGAATAATGGTTTCCTGTGAGACACCTGTGAGTGTAAATGTATGCTGTGATGTTTACTTGGTAGTTTCTCATTGAATCCTCACTGTGATGTGGAACACAGTGAGACTCGCTTTTGGATTATTGAGACAAGTGATACTATCTGAAAAATGTTTTAGTAAAAATGAGCAGTAAGTTACATGGACCGTCTCCTAATACTATTTAGAGTGAATTAATTCTAAAAGCAAATTCTGAACTGGGGGTGTGGGTGGGGTGGGCGGGGAGAAAAGTGCAACAGTGAATGAATGGAAGTCCAAAATCTCTGTAAATGTTCATTGAAATTAATAAAAAAAAATTAAAGCAAATTCTAAGGGTTAGTCTTTTTAGACGACCAACCAATTGGGGAACAGAAACCATTAAGCCTTTAGTCGCAAGCTGTCGTGCTTATTGCTCATAAACAGGGAGTGCTCAAGAAGTTTGGTTTTGTTTTCTTCTCTCCATTCTCCCAGCCACTGCTCCCCATGACATTGTCATCCTGACGAGAAGGGAAATGCTGAGGCGCAGTGAGGTTTAAACTTGTCCCGAGGGAGCTCTGGGTTGGACAGCTGCCTGCACTCACCCCGCTGGTGATGAGGCTAGGCTGACCCTGCAGCTCCCCCTGTGCCCCCTCCAAAAGCAGAAAGGAATGTGGGTTTTGCTTGTTTACAAACCTGCAGCATTTCTCCATTACTGGAGGTATTGAACAAATGAGGCCTCGTTATAATGAGCCAAAAAAAACTAGAATATAATCAAGTGTACAATGTAACACAAAATAAGAAGTGATGCCACTGCTTATAAAACTGCATATTTACACATTTTGAGAAACAACGTGTGTTGTAATATTGTCTCTGTAGGCAGCAAATTATGTTTGATTCTAGATTATATCTTGATAGAAATGGAGCCCCAGACAAGAATGCTGTTTCTCTTATTGCTCTTGTGTTACAGATAGGTCACAGGTTGCTTATCTGTTGCAAAGTTAATGACAGTGGTTATTTTATCCTAGTTTTATTGTATTTCTAGTTAACTAGAGATTTCACTTTGTTCTGAAATGGAGAGGATTTTGTCATGAATTCAAATTTGAAAGTGCATCCCATTTTAATGCCAAATAAAATACCATCTTTCTGTTCTATTATTCATCATATGTTTATAGAAAAGTGAAATGATTAAGGTAATTTTTACAAATCAGAGAGGATGTTAAGCTAGGAGGAGTCCATTTATAGCTTTGTAAAGGAATAAGAATAAAAAATAAAAGTATGTGTCAATTTTTTTCTTAATTTGTTTAAAATATTATTTTTATGACTACTAATAGTTCAATCTAATATTGATTTAAAAACTGGGTTTTTCCTTTAATCATATATACTTAACAACTGAAATAGTTAAATCCTTTTAAAAGCCTTTATATGGAATTAGTTTACCATTCCTTTTTTTATAAAAAATACTTTTATGTGCTCAACTGAGTTATTTAAGCCATTGCTATGTACATATATTTCCAAATTTAAAGAAGACTAAACCTTTTACTTTTTTCTCTCAAGACTGAACTGGAAAACATTGAAGTGACCCAGGGCATGTCAGCAGAGACAGCTGTGACTTTTCTCAGCCGCCTGATGGCCATGGTCGATGTACTTGTGTTTGCCAGCTCCCTGAACTTCAGTGAGATTGAAGCAGAAAAGAACATGTCCTCTGGAGGTTTAATGCGACAGTGTCTGAGGCTGGGTGAGTTTCTTTGGAATAAAGCCTGTGCACCTAAAAGAATTGTTTAGAAAGAATAGCTGTTAGGTGTCCCGAGGTGGGCAAGCATGTTGGTGGTTCTGGAGTAGTGTCACCTTGTAACTCTGGAGAATTGCTAAAATTTTATTTTATGTTTTGCCATTGTTATCAGTTGGAACCTACTCATAACTGACCCTTCATCAGGTTTGCAAGACTGCAAATCCTAAGGGAGGAGCTTGCCTGTCTTTCTCCTTTGGAGCCCTTGATGGATTCAAAACCCCAGGGAAGCACGTCTTTCACGGTAGCAGTGCAGCTCCCGACGGACTAGACCAAGGAGGTTTCAGGTGGAGCTAGGTCAGACACTGCTCACAGCAACTCTGTGAGTGACGGATCCCAGCCTTGCCTACTCCTGCGCCAACCTCACTGTGTCTGACGTGCCTGAGACCATTGGTACAGTTGCAATGTCAATCCATGATGTTGAGGGTCTTCTCTTTCTCTGACCGTCTGGTTAGAAGCCCTGAGCAGCATAGTGCGTAACTCATGGAGCTAATACTGGAAGGTCCATAGTTGGAATACAAAGGGAAAAAGGGGGCAGTCTCTTTCTATCAAGATATATTGTTACCTTTGAGTTGGAACCAACCCAGAGCTGACCTCCAGCAGATTATCACAGGCGGTAAATCCATGGGAGGAGACTGCCGATCCTTCTCCCTTAGAGAACTTGGTGGATTTGAACCGCATGCCTCTGAGTTGGCAACAGGATTCTTTACCACTAAGCCATGCACAGGGTCATAAAACCAAGGAAGGGCCACCTTGAGTTAGAGATCGATGCATGTTTTCACACTGGATATTTTCAAGTATTTAATAATCTTTACTGGATTTTAATTGAAAATAGAATCAAATGCATTTTCCACCTAGTTTGTTTGTTGTTTTTTGGTTTTTTTTATACTGGTTTATTTACAAAGTTCTAATACATTGTTTTTCACAACAGATCTTTTCCATTTCCTTCACCACTTCCCCCATCAAATTGTGTGAGCATGTGATTAACCAGCCCACCCCACCCTGGGCTCATCCGCAAACCTCTGTCCCCACCCACCCCTCCTTGGATCCTCATACTTACTCTGAAATAATGGTCATATACAGTATTTGATGGCACTGCAGTAGTTCACTTAGCATAATGCTCTCTAGTCCCTCCCAGGTTAGGTTGTAATTTACAAAATCATTGCTCCTGTGTGCTGCATAGTGTTCCATTGTGGGAATGTTCCATAATTTCTCAATCCATTCAATTGTGGTTGGATATCTCGGCTGTTTACATCTTCTTGTGATGGTGAATAATGCTGCTATGAACATTGGTGCACAGGTCTCTGTTTGAGCCTCACTTCTCATTGTCTCAGGCTATGTTCCAAGTAGTGGAATACCTGGGTCATACGGAATTTCAGTATTCAGCTTTTTAAGAAAGTGCCAAACTGTATTCCAGAGTGGTTGTACCATTTCAAAGTCGTACCAGCCATGTACAAGAGTTCCTATCTCTCCACATCCTCTCCCACATTTATTACTTCCTGTCCTGTTAAACTTTGCCACTGCTACTGGAGTGAGATGGTATCTCATTGTGGTTTTTATTTGCATCTCTCTTATTGTCAGTGATTTTTGCTTTTTTATTTAATGCTGATTTACATAATAAATTCATAAAATTCGTATATATATATGTGTGTTATTTTTCACACCAGATCTTCTTTCTCCTTTTGTTTACTCATCCCTCCCTCTACCCATCCAATTCCGTGACCCTGTGATTAAGCTCTCCCCTCCCCCACCATTGGATCCTCATACTCCTTCCACACTGATGGCATTATGCAGTACTTGTCCTTATGAGACTGAGTTAGTTCACTCAGCATAATGCTCTCTAGTCCCTCCCTTGTTAGGTAATAGTTTACAAAATAATTGCTCCTGTGTGCTGCATAGTATTCCATTACGTGAATGTACGATAATTGCTTAGTCCATTCCATGTGGTTGGGCATTTGAGCTGTTTCCATGTTCTTGCTATGGTGAATGATGCTACTTGAACATTAGTGTACAAGTCTCTGTTTGTGTCTCAGTTCTCATTTTCTTGGTGTATATTCCAAGCGCTGGAATAGCTGGGTCATATGAAATTTATATGTTCAGCTTTTTGAAGAAACGCCAAACTGCCCTCCAGAGTGGTTATACCATTTTAAAATCCCACCAACAATATGTAAGAGTTCCTATCTCGCTACATCCTCTTCAACATTTCTTACTTGCTACCCTGCAAAACTTTGCCACTACTACTTTCATTGTGGTTTTGATTTGCATCTCTCTAATTGACAGTGATTTAGAACATGCCTTCATGTGTCTGTGGCCCATTCGAATGTCTCCTTCTGTAAAAAGTCTTTCCATGTCTTTTGCCTTTTTCCTTATTTGGGTTATTAGTCTTTTTCTTGTGGAGGTCCTGTAGGATTTTGTACATTTTCGTGATGAGATCCTTGTCTAAGATGGTATTGCCAAATGTTTGTTCCCAGTCAGAAGGTTTTCTTTTTACCCTATTCAAAAAAAGGTTTTGATGCAGACAGGGATTTAATCTTTAGAAGGTTCCATGCATCAGTTTTAGCCTCTTCAGATTGAGCATCGCTGGCTGTATTTGACAGTCCTTTTAGACCATAGACTGGGCCTTCTGAGCTTGGTCCCAGTTTGTCTCTTATGAACTTATGATTTGGGGATTTATTTTGAGGTCTCTATTCTACCTTGAGTTGATTTTTGTGTGTGGTGTGAGATGTCGATACCGGTTCACTTTCTGCAGGTAGTCGTCGAATTTTGCCAGCACCATATGTGTCTGTTGGCCATCCAAAAATCTTCCTCTGTAAAAATTATTTCCATGTCTTTCCCCATTTTGTAATTGTGTTATCAGTCTATTTCTTGTGGAAGCCCTGTAGGTTTCTGTAAATTTTTGGTCTTCTCTAGATTGCACATTGCTGACTGTATTTGGCAGTCTGTACCATAGACTAGGTGTTCTTAGCTTCATCCCAGTTTCTCTCTGATTAACCTTATAGTTTTGGGCTTTACTTCCAGGTATCTGATCCAGCTTAAGATGATTTTTGTGTATGGTGTGAGTTGTAGATCCTGTTTGAGCTTTCTGCAGGTTCCAGTGCCGTTGTCCCAGCACCATTTGTTTAAAAGGTTGTTAATTCCCCATTTAATAGGTTTTATTTCCTTCTCGAATGATTGACTGTAGATAGCTGGGTCCATTTCTGGATTCTCAGTTCTGTTCCATTGATCTTTGTGCCTGTCAGTGTCCCAGTAACATGCTGTTTTGGTAATGACCCCGTGTAGTAGGTTTTGAGGTCAGGGAGTGCTGTGTCTCCCACTTAATTTTTGTTTCTGAGAAGTACTTTGCCTATTCAGGATCTCCTAACTCTTTAAATAACATTGACAGTTTTCCTTTTGATCTCTTTGGGAAGTGAATTTGATATCTGTATTGGGATTGCATTGAACATGTAGATTGCTTTTGGTAGGATTATCTTTTTCAGGATATTGATTCTTCCTATCCATGAACAGGGCACATTTCCCATTTCTTTAGGTCTTTTGTTTTGTCTTGCAGAAATGTTCTGTAGTTTTCTTTGTATAAGTGTTCTGTATCTCTAGTTAGGTTCACTCCGAAGTATCTGAATTTGTGGTTGGTTATTATAAATAGTATTGCTTTATTGGTTTCCTTCTGAGTTCTCTTTGCTCCTGTAGAGGAATCCCACTGATTTTTGGATATTGATCTTATATCCTGCCACTTTACTAAAAATTGGCCTACTAGATCTAACAAGTTTGTTGTTGAGTCCTTGGGGTTTTCTGTGTACACTATCATATCATCTGTGTATACCAATAGTTTAACCATCTCTTTGCCAATTTTGATGCCTTTTATTTCCTTCTTTTGTCATATTGTCCTAGCAAGCACTTCCAATGTAATATTGAAAAATTGGTGACAGTGGGAATCCCTTTTCACAAGAAAAATGCTTTTAGTCTTTCTTCATTGAGAATGATACTGGCTCTTGGTTTTGCATATATATTTTTCACTATGTTGAGGAAATTCACTTCTATTCCAATTTTGCTGAGGGTCTTTATCAGGAAGGGTGTTGGAATTTGTCTAATGCCTTTTCTGCATCAATTGTTAAGTCATATACTTATTTGTTTTGTTAATGTGGTGAATTGCATTCATTGTTTTTCTTATGTTGAACCATCCTTGCATACCTGTTATGCATCCCACTCAGTCATGATGAATTCTTTTTCTGATGTGCTTTGGATTCTATTGGCCAGGGTTTTGTTAAGGATTTTTGCATCTATATTCATGAGAGATACTGGTTTATACTTTTCTTTCAATATCTTTGATAATATCTTTGCCTGGTTTTGGTATTAGGGTTATGCTTGCTTTCTAGAATGACTCTGGGAGTGTTCCTTCTTTTTAAGTTTTTTAAAAATAATGATTTTGAAATAATTTGAAGTAGAATTGATGATAGATCTTTTCTGAATGTTTGGTAGAATACAGCGGTGAAGCCATCTGGTCCAGGACTTTCCCTATGAGGAAGTTCATCTTTTTGATGGGTTTGGACAAGTGTTCTATATCTATCTGGGTGAATCTGAGGAGGGCATGAGTTTCAAGGAATTTGTCCATTTCCTGTAGAGTTTTAAATTTTTCTGAGTATAGCTTTTCATAGTATTCTGATAATACAGATTTCATTTCATCTGGTCTTTTGTGATGTTACCTCTATCATTTTTTAATTGAGTTATCTCTGTCTTCTCTTCCTTTGTTTTTCTTGTGTGTTAAGTTTTCCAGTGGTTTGTCAACTTTATTAACCCTTTCAAAAAAACAGTTCCAGGTTTTATTGACAGTTTCAGTTGATTTTCTGTTTTCTATCTTGTTGATTTCAACTCTTGTTGTTATGATTTTTTTTTTTTTTATTCTAGCAGCTTTAGGATTAGATTGTTCTTTTTCTGTTTGCTGAAGATTTTTGAGTTAGAGCCTGGATTTTCTTTTTTTTTTCTTTTCCCTTTTGTATGTATGTGCCTGTTGCTATGAACTGCCCCCTGAGGCCTTAGCTGTATCCCAGAGATTTTGGTATGTTGTATTTTCATTTTCCTTTGTCTCAAGGAACTTTTTCATTTCATTCTTTTGTTTTATATGTTTTGCAGGTCTTTCATTTGCTGCATGGATATTTATTATTGTTATGTCCTCTTGTTCTGTTGACCCTTTAAGTATTATGTAGTGACCTTCCTTGTCCTTTGTGATGGTTTTTGCATTGAATTTTAATTAATCTGAGATTAATATCATTACTCCTGCTTTTTTCTGATTGCCATTTGCTTGGTATATTTTTTTCCCCACCGTTTTATTTTTAGTCTTTCTTTATCTTCATTTTTCAGGTGTGTCTCTTGTAGATAGCATATTGATGGATTTAGGATTTTTCATCCGATCTGCTGCTTTTTTTCTCTTCAATGGTGCATTTAAAGCGTTCACATACAGTATAATTATTGAGAGGCCAAATTTTATTGCTATCATTTTTTTGAGCTCTTATTTGTGGTATTGCTAAGTTACTTTGGTCCATGCTGCTTTCTGTGACACAACTGTAAGAAGGACGTCTCTGTGTCTCCTGCAACTTTGTTGTTGATGTTGTTATGTGCCGTTGAGTCATTTGCAACTCATAGTGACCCTACGTACAACAGCCCTAAACCCTGCTCTATCCTGTGCCAATCTCATTGCCTCTGACACACCCATCCCGATTACCCCAGTC
>NW_006399754.1:38064307-38075510 GCF_000299155.1 Elephantulus edwardii
CTTGGCCAACTGACTGGAAGAGATCTATATTTGTTCCCATCCCAAAGAAGGGTTACACAACTGAGTGTGGAAACTACAGAATAATAGCATTGATTTCACATGCAAGCAAGATTCTACTGAAGATTATCCAAAAACGACTGGAATAGTACATAAGCAGGGAACTGCCAGAAGTCCTGCAACTTTAGTCTTCTTTTTATAAACTCCCTTAAGTTCAGTTTTTCTGGGTATATCTTGATGTCTCCTTCAAATTTGATGGACAGATTTTCTGGGTCCAGTATTCTTGGTTGACAGTTGTGTTCTTCAGTGTTTGATATATGTCCTTCCACTGTCTTCTTGCTCACATGGTTTCTACTGAGAAATTGGCAGTTAATCTTATCTGCTCTTTCTTCTTGATTACTCTTTGTTTCTCCCTCACTGCTTTCAGAATTATCTCCTTATCTTTGGTTCTGGAAAATATGACTATGATATGCCTTGCTGGTTTTTTTTGGGGGGGGGGTATTCTATATAGTGTTCACTCAGCATCTTGAATATATTTTCTCTCATTTTTCATTGTTGTTGTTGTTGTTGTTGTTGTTATGTGCCATCGAGTCGTTTGCGACTCATAGCAACCCTTTGCACAACAGCCCTAAACCCTGCTCTATCCTGCGCCAACCGCACTGCCTCTGACACACCCATCCCAATTACCCCAGTCACTGAATCAATCCCCCTCATAGAGGGTCTTCCCCTCCTGCGCCATCCCTCCACCCTCCCAAGCATTATGTCCCTCTCCAAGAACCTGTCTCTCCTTACAAAATGTCCAGAGTATGTCAGACGAAGCCCCAGAATCCTTGCCTCCAAGGAGTAGCCTGGTTTAACCCTCTCCAGGAAGAGTCTGTTTGTTTTCTTGGCAGTCCATGGTACATTCAATACTCTTCTCCAGCACCACAGCTCAAAGGCATCAATTCTCCTTCTATCCTCCCTAGTCATTGTCCAACTCTCTGATGCATAACAAGTGATTGCAAAGACCATGGCCTGTATCAGGCGCACCTTATTCTCCAGAGAGACACCGTTGCTCTTGAGAACTTATGCCTGGAAAATTTTCCTCTAGTAATTCTTCCACACCTTTTTCAGTGCCTTTACTTCTTCCTGTTCTGGGATTCTCATGATGTACATGTTGTTTTTCTTGATGGTTTTCCACATTATTCTTAGGATTTCTTCTTTTTCCTTCCTTTTTTGATTCTGCTTTTTGCTCTAGCAGATCAGTGGTGTGAATTCAGTCTTCTGTTTTACTTATTCTCTGTGTTGCGCCAGTCATTTTTGGATACTTTTCAGCTTGCTTGCTTTCATGTGATGGTAATGATATTGCGTGATAATTTCCTTTGTCAGGTTACCTTTCTTTGGATTAGCAATAAATACTGATCTCTTTCAGTCAGTTGGCCAGCTGGCTGTCCTCCAGATTTCTTGGCACAGCTTAGTGAGCACATTCAGGACAGCATCTTCTCTTTGCTATAATATGTCAGTTGGTATGCCGTCAACTCCTGGAGCCTTGTCTTTTTGCCAATTCTTTCAGAGGAACTTGAGCTTCCTCCTTTATCACCATAGGCTTTTGCTCATACATTATTTCATGAAATTCTTCTGTGTCAGCCAATTCCTTCTGGTACAGTAATTCTATACTTCTTCCATTTTCTTTTAATGCTTCTTGGATCATTTAACATTCTGCCCAAAGCATCCTCAAGTATTGCCACTCGTGGCTTGAATTTGTTCTTCAACTCCTTCAGCTTAAGAAATGCTGAACGAGTTCGCTCTTTTGATTTTCTGACTCCAGCTGTTTGCACAGTTCATTATAATACCTTGCTTTGTCATCCCGAGCTGCCCTTTGAAGTTTTCTGTTCAGCTCTTTAATTTCTTGATTTCTTCCTTTAGCTTTGGCTTCTTGGCAATCTAAAGCAATATTCTTGGTTTCATCTGACATCCTTCTTGGTCTTCCTCTTCTGCGTTTGTAATGATCTTTTCCATTCTTCATGGATGTTATTCTTTATATACTCTCACATCTCATTTGATCTTTGCTCATTGGTGTTCAAACCCTCAAACCTATTCCTGAGATGGTTTTGAAATTCGAGTGGGATAGCCTTGAGGTTAAATTTTGGTTCCTGTGGATTTAGTTTTATTTTCTTCAACTTCAGCTTGAGCTTGCATATGAGTAGTTGGTGGTCTTTTCCACAGTAACACCTGGCTTAGTTTTCACAGCTGATATTTAGCTTCTTTGGTGAGTCTTTCCACAGATGTAATTAATTTGATTCCCATGCATACCATCAGGTGAAATTCCTGTGCATGGCCTGCATTTGTGTTTCTTATAAAAAGTATTCATTTGGAATTAATAAATTATTATATATGCAGAATTCTATCATTCTATCTCCATCCTCATTTCTGTCATCAAATCCATATTTTCTAGCCACTGATCCTTCTTCCCTGTTTTTTCATTATTCAAGATTATTTTGTTTTTTTCATGATGATTGAAGCAGATTGCTTCTTTCTTGGCATTCTGTGAGTCTTTTCCTAGTATATGTTATTTATTATAACTGCATAGTGACGCAGAGTATGGCAATGTTTTGTAAAGCACCTTTTTGTGCTACCTTCTTGCCCTGACAACTGTGTTTCCCCCATTGTACCTGGATGGCAAACCAGGAAGCCTGTTTTTCTCTTCCAAAACTGTCCTCTTCACCTCGCTTCAGCTGTCCTGGTCCCTTCTGCTTTAGTGGAAGGGGTCCTACGTGGTGTATCTAGAGAGCAATGTTTTACTCAAATACTGTGGGCACAGTGCATCTTTCTGCCACGCCTCAAATGCATTTTTAATTCTTGGCAAAAGAAAAAAAAAGCTGTTTCATTTTTCAGTAGTTGATTTTAATGTAAATCTGTTTATGTACATTATATTGGCCTAATTCCTGTGTTTTCAAATGTAGCATGGTCTTGCAAGTAACACGCATATATACAGTATACTTTGGAAACCAGCATGTGAGGAGTTGTTACTACGTGCTCTTTGTGTATAGAGGTAACAGAGCTGTGAGGGGAGTTCTCAAGGTACTAATTATGTCATTTTCTGTACATGGTACTTGCAGAATCCAGTGGATGCTGTTTTCAGACTGAACAACGATCCCTGATAAGCATGACTGTAGCTGTGAACTCTCTAACTTGTGATGTGAAGAAAAGTTAGCACCTTAAGTAAATCTGAGCCTGCTTTCTGGGCAGGAACCGTTTGCACTTTTTGCTTTCCTTTAAGGGAGCATTCCATTCTCTCACTTCCACAAGGACCACAAAGGCACCAGGCCCACACATGCCCAAAGCTCTGAGCAGAACCTAGGAACCTAGGGCATGTGCTGGGGAAGAAGTTCTGGCAGATCTAAGGGGATAAGGTTGTAGGGTAGAATCCCGTTCTGATTAAAGCAAGGCAGACGGACTGGCTTCAAGGATATTGGAAAGACATTTGTATTTTTAAAAAGAGGAGCAGTGTGAATGGAATAATTCAATATTATGAACAGAATAGTTGCTGGTTGGTGATCTTTCTGGTAATGCTGGTGTAAGTGAATTCATAGGTCCTCCTAATATATAGATAATTATAGACCATTGATAATGAATAATAAATGATACATTGAACTTTGTGAGAAAAAGATGCCAGTGTTTGTCCCGAGCCTGGACAATAATATAATGGTAATAATCTTGACACTGAAAAAAGATGAAGTAAACATTGAAGTACTATTGGATTTTTGCACATAAAACGTAGCCATTTATATCACACACACACACACACACACACACACACACACACACTATGTCCAGCATGAATAGAGACCTAACAAAGGAAGGAGTTGTATAGATCACCTCTTCCCCACCCCGAAAAAACAACCCAAACTGTTTATCAAAGTCTATTTGCACAAAAATATGGTGGTGCCTGTTACGAGTACTTTTGTGTTCTAAGCTATTATACATGCCAGCTCATTTGATCTTCTCTCTAACTCTTTAACTTCATCTTGCTTGGATCTATAATTACCACCCTTGTACCAGCAGTCAGGAAGTAAGGAGACTTAGTCCATTGGGAAAGTCTGCAGTTAGGTACTCTCCACATCACTGAGGAGTAATGATGTCAGTTGAAGGACTAAGGTGCATCTGATTCAGGCCATGGTTTTTGTGATCTCTTGCTGCACATCTGAGAGCTGGACAATGATAAAGGATGACAGAAGAATTGATGCCTTTGAGCTGTGGTGTTTAAGAAGAGCACTGACAATGATGAATAAATGGAAATCCAAAGTCTCTGTAAACTTTCATTAAAATTAATAATTTAAAAAATTCACACACAAAAAAAAGAAGAAGAGTACTGAGCAACCCGTGGATGGCCAAGAGAACAAACAAATATGTTTTGGATAGAGTACAGCTGTAGTGCTGTCTCGGGGTAAGGATGATGAGGCTTTTCCTCACATACTTTGGACATATTTTTAAGAGGGGCTATTCCGTGGAGAGGGATATGATGCTTGAAAGAGTGGAGAGTCGGCAAAGGAGTGGAAGACTCTTTACCAGGTGCATTGAAGCGATGACTCCTGCAGTGGGCTCTAGTGTGTCCGGAAGTGTGAGGATGGCGCAGGACAGGACGGGGCTCAGTTCTGCTGCTCACGGGGTCAGTGTGAGTCATACTCCACTGAGTGACACCTAACAACAACAACAACAACTCTTTAAGGAAGTTGTTGCTTACCCTCACTTTCCATCAGAGGGTATGGGAGCTCAGGTAGTTGAAGCAGCATATACTAAATCACACAGTTGATAAATAACCACACCACCATGTAAGTGCAGGCAGATTGAATCCAGTTACTATGCTGGTTACAGCTCTACCAATTCCTAACATCAGAACCAAAAGACAAGCTGTTTTTCTCGACTGTTGCTACTGAAGGCCTCTCCTCCCATGCAGACGTGCATGCTGGCTCCAGGAGGCTCCATCTGCCTTTGGCACTGCATCATTGCCTGGTCTAGGATCAGCTCCTGCCTCTCCCATAGTTAAACTATAGACAGAGCTGCCTTATTATTGTTTTGATCAAATAATAGATTATGGAAAACGGTGAGTCATCAAGTTGGAAGTTAGGGGTGCAGGGATTTACAGTTCTGTTTTTCTGGCTGACTGGGACATACATGGTATGTTGTTTTAATTTTTAAACTACTTATATGTGTCATATACTTTTTATTACTTTATTTCAGCATTGTATTGGCTTAATGAGATACGTTGGTTCCACCCACTGCTGGTCTGGTTCCAGCTCCTAGGAACTCTGGAATCATACTGCCCCTTGGGGTTTCCGATCAAGCACTACTTTATGGGTGGGGTGCCCATCTTTCTCGGGTGAAGCGACTGTGGTGCTCACACTCCCAGCCTTTTGGGTAGCTTTCATTCCAATGCTGAGTAGACAGCACCATCAATCCACTGCCTTTGAGTTCATTCTAACTCACTGCGAACCTCCATTGGGTTTATGAGCCGTAAATCTTAATGGGAGAAAACTATCTATCTATCTGCCATGGAGCTGCTTATAGATTCGAACTACTGACTTTTCTATCCACAGTATAACCAGAGCCCCTTACATAGTGCCATGGAGGGCCCTGATAGTGTGGCTCCACATGCAAAGCCCACTCCCATTTTGTCAGCTGTGATTGTGGTGCCCGTCAGGGTTCAAGGTTGTGAATCGTTTTGGGGGAAAGTGCAGAGCCACTGGCGGATGAGAGCACTAGACTTTCTGTTAGCACGCTGACATGCACAGTACAACACTACCAGACTCCCTCAGGAGAAAAAGAAAGAAGCTAATCATGAATTTTTCCTCACACCACAGTCAACAGTGTGCGCTAATAACACCATACTTTTCATTTTCTGAACAGTGTGTTGTGTTGCTGTGAGAAACTGCTTAGAGTGCCGACAGAGACAGAGAGACAGGGGCAGCAGACCCTGCCCGGGGCTCAGCAAGCCACCGGAAACCCCCCAGGGTGCCAGTGCCACCACCGTGCCCAAGGTAGGGAAGTGCCTGGGGGGTGCTCACGTACCTGCTTTCCTCGTAGGCTGAAATGTGTGAGACCTGACGTCATCAGCTGTCATCACAGTGCTGTATCACCATCTCCACTGTTTGCTTTCCTCCCTCCTCTAAGACAGCCTCTGGCTCTCTCTTCCTTAACCTCCTGTTTGCCTCAGCATCAGTCCCTAGGAACCACTCATTTACTTTCCCCTCTTCTTATGTTTTTATTGTCATCTGGATGAAAGTTTTCAGTGCAGAACAAGTGTTCTCCTCAGTGATCATTGCATGTTCTTTTGTGACGTTGGTAGCCCCGTCAGTGTAAGAACTTCTCTCCTTCCGCTCCCGTCTGTGGCGCACACGCCAGCCCTTTGATAACGTGTGGCTGGTGACGTTGAGCAGAGCCTCCCACCCTGGCGCTGCTGGCTGCCCTTCGTCTGCAGCCTGGTTTCCAGCTTCAGCCCTGGGGGTGGAAGTCTCAGGATGGTTTCTTTTTATGGCTGGAATTAGTCCACCGTTTATGTGCCCAACATTGTGTTTATACACGCATCTGCTGATGATCATTTGAGTCACTTTAGCTTTGAAGAAGATTTTTATTTTTTAAACGTATGAGAACAACACGATGGTTTCACAGGAATCAGTCTGTACCCAGTTCTGTTGCTGGCTTCCCCACTTAATGATTATGTTTCTAAGATAAGCACTCCGAGAATGGAACTCTGGGTTCAAAAGGAGGACACTTAGAGCTTCTGCTTCCTAGGCATGTCAGAAGGCTTGTGTTGTCACATCCAAACCAAATCACACCATGTAGTCCCTGTGAGCTCGTGCTGACCCTTGGTCTTTCCAGAGCTGGGAACGTGTTTACATGTTTGGAAGCCCCTATACCATCATTAATAGTAGTCTCATCTATTATAAATACTAGTTGGAAAAGTGAACTCAGAGCTAAGAGAGGTGACTAAACCCAGGGTCACACAGCTGAGATGAAAGTCCTGCCTTAGTGTGTCCATCATGTGCTGTGTTCATGAAGACCAAGGGGCCAGGAAGGGAGCCCGGGTAATGCAAATGAGCCCGGGAGAGCTGATGCTTCCTGGTGGGTTCCTGTCCAGTGGCCTGTGCTTCCTGGGACGGGGACATGCAGGCCAGTGAGGTGAAGGCTGTGTGGTGATAACAAGTCTGTGTTGCTTCTGAAATCCTTAATTTCACAATTGTCTTTCTTTTGAAGACTCCACTGGAAAGTGTTCCAGGGAACCTGTCTCCTATCAAAGACCCAGATCGCCTGCTTCAGGATGTGGACATCAACCGCCTTCGTGCCGTTGTCTTCAGGGATGTGGTAAGCTATGCCCCTTCACCTCCTTGAGCTGACATTTGAATGGGAGATTGTACAGTTTATACAAAAGTCTCAGTAGTGGTGTTGCTGCTGAATACCGACAAGTCAGAACCAACCCATAGCTGACCCTCCAGGTTTTCAGAGGCAGTGAATCACACGGGAGAAGATTGTCCATGATGCTGCCATACTGAAGTTGTGTGGTGGCAATGCGAAGTGTCTTGTGGTCTGAGATTGGGTTCACCATGGCCAACTTCTGATTGCAAACGTTTTGAATCTTCTTTGAAAGATTGTGGACTTCTTTCACTTGAATAATTCAGATTAACATAAGTATTTCTGTGTGCCACAAATAATGTCTACATATACAGTAAACAAACAAAACTAATGGCCATTGAGTCAAAGCAGACTCCCAGCTGACCCGCTAGCACGTTGTAGAGGCCGTCAACCACACAGGAGGGGACTGCTGGTCTTTCTCCCAGGCATGTGCAAATGGATTTGAACCTTCTCCCTGCGGATTGCAGTGCAGTTGTCTATCCAAAAAGCTCCTACACAAACAGGTTGAAAAGGAAAAATGGTAGCATTTTATTTCATTTATATGTACAGTAAGAGAAGGGCTAGGGAGCCCTGGTGGCTTTAAGTATAGGCAGTGGTGCTGCTAATACAATGTTGGTGTGTCCTTGGCAGAAGAAATCCCCCAGTGGCTCTGCAGGGGAAGAGCAGCAATCTTCTGGAAGACCTAGAGCGTTCGAGAACCCCCTGCAGGGTTGGCTGGAGGGAGAGACAGCTGCGAGTGTGCATTGAAGAAGGTGATTAACCCTGAAAATGGAAGTGCATTTTATCCTCAGTTACCTCCTCTCCTTGAGGATTTCTTGCCCTATCTGCGTATATGGAATGTCTGGTTGTTTCCAACAATCCTTATTTGATGCATAGGGCAATTAATTGGTTAAGTTGCTAGTGGCCATTATGATTGGTTTGATTGGGTTTGTTGTTTGGGGTTTTTTTTAGAATTTTTACTGGTTTTGTTTTAGGGGTTTTTTTTTAAAAAATAACATTTTTATTTTATATTTGTTTACTTACCAAGTTTATATATTTTGTTTTCCTCAAAAGACCTTTCCCATTCCCTTTACCCACCTCTCCCTCCACCAAACAGATTGTGCAACCCTGTGATTAACCACCACCACCCACAATGCCACTGCCTTTCCTTTCACCTCTGCTTCCACCACCGGATGCTCATACATGTTCTGCAGTAACGGTCTTATGCACTGTCTATGGGACTGAATGAGTTCAGTCAGCATAACGCTCTCTAGTCTCTCCCACGTTAGGTAGTGATTTACACAATCATTGTTTCTGCGTGCTCTTTACTATTCCATCGTGTGAATATACCATAATTTCTCAATCCATTCAGTAGTGGGAGGACATTTGGGCAGTTTCCATGTTCTTACAATGATGAATACTGCCGTTGTGAACATTGGTGTACAAGTGTCCATTTGTGCCTCAGTTATTCTCTTGACATATATTCCAAGCAGTGGAATAGCTGGGTCATAATGGAATTTGTATGTTTAGCTTTCTGAAGAAATACCAAACTGCTTTCCAGAGTGCTTGTACCATTTTACAATCCCACCAACAGTGTATAATAAAGTTCCTATCTAGCCATGTCCTCTCCAACATTTATTAATTGCTGTCATTTTAAATTTTGATAAACTACTAGAGTGAGATGATATCTTATTGTGGCTTTGATTTGCATCTCTCTTGTTGCTATTGATTTTGAGCATTTCTTCATGTGTCTGTTCGCCATCTAAATATCTTCCTCTGTGAAAAGTCTTTCCGTGTCTGTTGCTCATTTTGTAATTGTGCTCTCAGTCTTTTTCTTGTGGAGGCCCTGTAGGATTCGGCTATGAGACGCCTGAAATGGTATTGCCAAATGTTTTTTCCCCAAGCAGTAGGTTTTCTTTTAACTCTGATAGAAAATATTTTTTGTGCACACAAGGTTTTAATCTTTAGAAGTTCCCATTCATCAGTTTTATCTTCTCCAGATTGGGCATTTCTGGCTGTATTTGTAATTTTCTTTATAACATAGACTAGGCTGTGTATGCTTGATCTGTTTGTCTCTGAAGAACTGTGTGATTTTGGGCTTTACTTCCAGGTCTCTGGTGCACCTTGAATTGATTTTTATATATGGTGTGAATTGTAGATCCTGTTTCAGCTTTCTGCAGGTTTCAGTCCAGTTTTCCCAGCACCATTTGTTGAAGATTTTGTCATTTCCGCATTTGAAAGCTTTAATTTCCTTGTAGAATATCAGTTGACCACAGATAGTTAGGTCCATTTCTGGGTTCTCAGTTCTTTTCAGTTGTACCAGTAACATGCTGTTTTGGTTACTGCTGCTGTATGGTAGGTTTTTGAAGTCAGGGAGTGCTATGTCTCCCACTTAATTTTTGTTTTTCAGAACAAAATAACAAAAATAAGCTTTGCTTATTTGGGGACTCTTCTCCAAATTAACTTGACAATTTCACTTGTGATCTCCTTTAAGAATGAATTTGGTATCTGTATTGAGATTGAATTAAAAATGTAGGGTTTTGTAGGATTGTCATTTTCACAATATTGAGTCTTCCTATCCATGAACAGAATATATTTTCCCATTTATTTAGGTATTTTTTGTGTCGTGCAGAAATATTCTGTATTTTCTTTGTACGAGTCTTTTGTGTCTCTACTTAGATTCACTCTGAAGTGTCTCAATTCATGATTGGCTGTTGTAAATGGTATTGATTTCTTGGTTTCCTTCTCTCAGTTTTCTGTAGGAATCCCACTGGTTTTTGGATATTGATCTTATATCCTGCCACTTTATTAAATGGGCCTACTAGCTCTAGCAGGTTTTTTTGTTGAGTCCTTGGGGTTTTCTGTGCACATTATTCTATTATTATCTGTATATAACAACATCCCTTTGCTGATATGGATGCTTTCTTTCTTCTCTTGTCATATTGCCCTAACAAGCACTTCCCACGCAATGTTGAAGAGAAGTGGTCACAGTGAGCATCCTTGTCTGGCCCCTGTTGACAAGGAAAATGCTTTTAGTCTTTCTCCCTTGAGAATGATATTGGCTCTTGGTTTTACATATATACTTTTCACGATGTTGAGGAAATTCCCTTCTATTCCAATTTTGCTGAACGCCTTTTTCAGGAAAGAGTGCTGGATTTTGTCAAATACCTTTTCTGCATCAATTGATAAAATCATATACTTCTTGCTATTTGCTTTATTAATGTGGTGAATGACATTCATTCTTTTTCTTATGTTGAACCATCCTTTCATACCTGTTATGAATCCCACTTGGTCATGATGAATTATTTTTCTGATGTGCTTTGGATTCTGTTGACTAGGATTTTAAGGATTTTTTGCATCTATATTCGTGAGAGATACTGGTCTGTAGTTTTCTTTTCCTGGTTTTGGTATTAGAGTTATCTTTGCTTCATGGAATGTCTCTGGGAGTGTCCCTTCATTTTCACGTTTTTAAAATAATAATTTTGAAATAATTTGAAGTAGAATTGATGATAGATCTTTTCTAAATGTTTGGTAGAGTACAGGTGATCCAGGACTTTTTTTACGGGGATGTCTTGTTATGACCTATGCAATTTCTTCTTTTGTGATCAGTCTGGTCCAGTGTTCTATATGTGTCTGGGTCAGTCTTGGTAGGGCATGAGTTTCAAGGAATTTGTCCACTTCCTGTTGTTGTTGTTATGTGCCATTGAGTCGTTTGCGACTCATAGCAACCCTATGCAAAACAGCCCTAAACCCCCACTCTACCCTGCACCAAAACCACTGCCTCTGACACACCCATCCCAATTACCCCAGTCACCGAATCAATCCACCTCATAGAGGG
>NW_006399754.1:38090487-38107612 GCF_000299155.1 Elephantulus edwardii
TATACTTGGACCAAGAGGCAGTCGTCAGAACAGAGCAGGCTAACACTGCATGGTTCAAAATTGGGAAGGGCATACGGCAGGGATGTGTCCTGTCTCCATACCTTTTTAACCTGTATGCAGAGCAGATTATCCGAGAGGCTGGGCTCTATGAGGAGATGTGTGGCGTCCCGATTGGTGGAAGATCTATTAACAATCTGCGTTATGCAGACGACACAACCCTGTTTACTGAAATTGAGGAGGACCTCATGCACTTGCTGCAGAGGGTCAAGGACTGCAGCCTTCAATATGGACTGAGGCTCAATATCAAGACGACAAAGATTCTCACCACTGGACCAATTGGCAGCATCAGCATGGATGGTGAAGAGAATGAGATTTTTCACAGCTTCAGTTTGCTCGGCTCCACTGTCAACACTCTTGGCACCAGCAGCCAGGAAATAAAAAAAACAAAAACGTATTGCAATGGAAAAGTCTGCTGTTAGGGACCTCTGTAAAGTACTCAAGAGCAATGGTGTCTCTCTGGAGATTAAGGTGCGCCTGATACAGGCCCTGATCTTTGCAATCATTTGTTATGCATCAGAGAGTTGGACATCCCTAGAGGATAGAAGGAGAATTGATGCCTTTGCGCTGTGGTGCTGGAGAAGAGTATTGAATGTACCATGGACTGCCAAGAAAACAAACAGACTCATCCTGGAGAGGGTTAAACCAGGCTGCTCCTTGGAGGCAAGGATTCTGGGGCTTTGTCTGATATACTTTGGATATGTTGTAAGGAGAGACAGGTCCTTGGAGAGGGACATTATGCTGGGTAGAGTAGAGGGACAGCGCAGGAGGGGAAGACCCTCTATGAGGTGGATTGATTTAGTGACGGGGTAATTGGGATGGGTGTGTCAGTGGCAATGCGAATGGCACAGGATAGAGCAGGGTTTTGGGCTGTTGTACATAGCATCACTATGAGTCACAAATGACTTGATGGCACATAACAACAACAACAACAACCTTGATTTCAGCCAAGATCCATCTAACATTAGCTATAATCCCTAGTTCTGTTGTACTAGGTATCACGACCCCTTCCAAACCCAGTCTGCATTTCTGGCAATTCTCTCTTGATGTACCTTTCTAGTTGTTCTGGATAATCTTCCGCAAAATCTTGCTTGCATGTGATATTAATGCTATTGTTTGATAATTTCCACACTCTGTTGGATCACCTTTCTTTGGAATGGGAACAAATATAGATCTCTTCCACTCAGTTGGCCAGGTGCTTATTCTCCAAATTTCTTGGTAGAACTTGGTGAGCACATCTAGGGCAACATCTGTTAATTGAGATATGTCAGTTGGTATACCTGGGGCCTTATTCTTAGCCAATTCTTTCAACGCAGTCTGAACTTCTTCCTTCATCACCATAAGCTCTCGCTCATATGTTGTTTCATTAAATTCTTCTGTGTTAGTCAGTTCTTTTTGGTATAATGACTGTATACTGTTTCCGTCTTCTTTTAATACTTGCAGGATTACTCAATATTCCGCCCAAAGCATCCTAAATTATTGCATCTCGAGGCTTGAATTTCCTCCTCAGTTCCTTGAGGTTAAGAAATGCTGAGTCTGTTTGGTCCCTTTGATTTTCTGATTCCAGTTCTTTGTACATTTTATTATCATACTTTACTCATTCTTGTTGCTTAGCCTTTTGAAATCTCCTGTTCAGCTCCTTAGTGCCTTGATTTCTTCCTTCTGCTTTGGCTTCTCAGCAATTCAGTGCGATATTCAGTCTCTTCTGACATCCATTTTGGTCTTTTCTTCTTCCTCCATATTTGCAATGACCTTTTGCACTCTTCCTGGATGATATTTTTTATATCTTCCCACAGCTCATCTGGTCTTTGCTCATTAGTGTTCAAGACCTCAAAACTGTTCCTGAGATGGTTCTGAAATTCAGGTGGGAAAGACTCAGGGTCATATTTTGGTTCTTGTGGGCTTGATTTCACTTTCCTTACCTTCAGCCTAAACTTGAATATGAGTAGTTGGTGATCTGTTCCACAGTCAGTACCAGGCCTAGTTTTCACAGCTGATACTGAACTTCTCCAGTGGTTCTTTCCAGATGAAATCTGTTTGATAACTAGGGCTGTATCCTGTCTCCATACCCTTTCAATCTTTATGCAGAACAGGTTATCTGGGAGGGTGGGCTCTATGAGGAGAAATGTGGAATCAGGATTGGAGGAAGAATCATCAACAATCTGTGTTATGCAGATGACACAACCCTGCTTGCTGAAACTGAGGAGGACCTCATGCACTTGATGTGTAAGGTCAGGGACTGCAGTCTTCATTATGGATTGAGTCTCAGTGTCAAGAAAACAAAGATTCTCACCACTGTGTCGATTGGTAGCACCAAAATGGATGGCGAAGAGATTGAGATTGTTCACAGTTTTCGTTTGCTTTGCTCCACAGTCAACACTCTTGGCACCACCAGCCAGGAAATTAAAAGATGTATTGCGATGGGAAAGTCTGTTGTTAGAGACCTCTCTAAAGTACTGAAGTGCAAGGATGTCATCCCGAAGACTAAGGTGTGCCTGATACATGCCATTGTCTTTACAATCACTTGCTATGTATTAGAGAGCTGGACAATGACCAGGGATGATAGAAGAAGAATCGATGCCTTTGAGCTGTGGTGTTGGAGAAAAGTATTGAATATACCATGGACTGCTAGGAAAACAAACAGCCTTGTCCTGGAGAGGGTGAAGCTGGGCTGCTCCTTGGAGGCAAGGATCCTGAAGCTTCATCTCACATACTTTTGGACATGTTGCAAGGAGCAACCAGTCCTTGGAGAAGGACGTCATGCTTGGGAGGGTGGAGGGACAGCGCAGGAGAGGAAGACTCTCGACGACATGGTTTGATTCAGTGGCTGGGGTAATGTGGGTGGGCTTGTCTAAGATGGTGAGATTGGCACAGGATAGGGCGGAGTTTAGGGCTGTTTTACATAGGGTTGTTATGAGTCGCAGGTGACTCGAGAGCACATAACAACAACAACTGTTGCTGTTCACATAACTCTACATCAACACATTTCTTTTGATTATTTCTATCTGGGATATTGATTGAATCTGCTTTTTTAGAAGAACGGTTATTTTCTCTTTCATGTTGACTGAGGCCGACTTCTGCTTTATTGACATTATGTTAGTTTATTTCTTAGTAGATACTAGATTGATGTAACTATATAATGACCTAGGATATGACAGTGTTTTGTGAAGAAGCTGCATCCTGGTGTTCCCCTCTTGGAGAAGGATGACAGTAACCCTCCTGAAATTACGACTTGACCCAGCCTCTTCACTTAAGCATAAGAAATTCCACAAGTTGTAGGCAGACAGCAGTGTTTCACCCAGAGTACCTGTGATATTGGTGCTTGTGGCACTAGGCAGCAGGGGTGGCAGCTGAGTGTCTTCAGATGGTAGAGCAGCATGGTCTCCAGACAGCTGGTGCAGGGATCTAGTGCTATGGGCCGGATGGTGGTCTGGGCCACAGTAATACTGCTGCCTCTCTACCTGGCAGGCAGCGGTTCTGTTACTGGCCGGGGTGTGAGTGTGCCTGGGTTGGGCACAACCTTTAGCCAACACCAGGGAGGCAGTGGCTGCAAGATGCTCCCAGGCCGATCATGCCACACAGGCCTTGGTGTCTTGGAGCAGAGCAATGGAAAGGTCCCAAATGAGTGTGTCTCATGAGAAGAATTTGCACTGTTAAAATCTAGAGATAACTGACTGGTTAAGGGAAGAAGAGCTTCAAGCGAGCATGTCATGGATGCTTATAATCCCATGATCACTTACTTGGAATAAGTCGAAATAGGATTGATCTGTTAATAAATTGAGAAAACAGGTTTATTGTGTACAGCACTCCTTAGTGGAATTCTGACCGACTTCTCTTAAACATGGAATAAAGTTTGTTTTAATGTATTCAGCATTCATAACATTTAGCAGTAAATTGGATGGAAGACTTGCTTTGTTACTATTACTTTTACTACATTTTACTTTTGAAAGTGATCACATAGAAATACATTTACATCATGATACTGTTTTGTAGAAATAAGATACATGTTTAAATGTATGTGATAGGAAAAATACCACTTTTCTTTCTTTATTAAGTAATTACTGCCATTGAATCAGGTGAGCCTGAAGACATGGCATTGGGTTTATAAAGGTTGTAAATCACCCAGGAGGGAAAGCCTTGCTCTCCCAACTGCAGGGATTTAGTGACATATGCCCTACCTACTATGTCTGATTGGAATAGGAATTGAACATGCATTTTTGGGGTTTTGTGGTTGTTGTTTTTTTAATTTCTTGCCATTTATTTGTGGGTTTTGGGTTGTTGGGTTGTTGTGGTTTTTTTTTTTTTTAATTTTACACTGCTTTACCTTCAAAGTTTGTATTCATTCACACCAGATCCCCTCACCTTCCCCAAGTCACCCCCTTTCATCAAGCCATACAACCTCATGATTAACCCCGCCCATCCCCACCCTTCTGCTCCCCTTGAGCCTCACACATGCTTGACTAGTTACCTGTTTCTACAATAATGGTCTTTTACACTATTTGTCCTTTTAGGACTGAATCAGTTCACTTGACATAATACTCTATAGTCCCTCCCAAGTTAGAAAGTAATTTACAAAGTCATTGCTCCTGCGTGCTGTGTAGTGCTCTATCATGTGAACATACTAGAATTTCTCAATCCATTCAATAGTGGTTGGATATTTGGACTGTTTCCTTGTTCTTGTGATGGTGAATAATGATGATATGATCATTGGTAGCTGTTCATGCCTCAGTTCTCATTCTCTTGGTGGATATTCCACGCATCTAGATCACACGGAATTTCTATGTTCAGCTTTCTGAGGTAACACCAAACTGCCCTCCAGAGTGGTTGTACCATTTTACAATCCCACCAACAGTGTATAAGAGTTCCTATGTCACCACATCTTATCCAACTTTTATTAATTGCTGTCATGTTAAACTTTGCCACTGCTGTTGGAGTACGAGGGTATTTAATTGTGATTTCTATTTCCATCTCTCTTATTGCCAGTAATTTTGAGCATTTCTTCATGTGTCTGTTGGCCATCCATGAAAATTGTTTCCATTTTCTTTTTTTTAAAAAAAAAATGTTTACAAAAAAACCTATAGTGCACCTAATTCAAGCCAAAATAGTTTTTTGTTTGTTTTGGGTTTTTTATATTAGTTTATTTACAGAATTCAAATATAGTGTTTTTTACACCAGGTCCTTCACATTTCCTTCACTCCCCCCATCAAATTGTACAACCTCTTGATTAATTCCCTCCCTGCACCTCCTCACCCATCTGCTTCCACCCTTCCCCCGCTTGGATCCTTATACTCATTCTACAATGATGTTTTTATGCAGTGTTTGTGGTGCTGAGTTAGTTCACTCAGCATAATGTTCTTCAGTCCCTCTCAAGTTAGGTAGTAATATTATATTGCTTTACATACAAAGTTCATAAAGTTAATATGCATTATTTTCACACCAGACCTTTTCCCTTTCTTTTACCCATCTCTTCCTCCATCCATCAAATTGTGCGACCCTATGTTAACACCCCCCTTTGGATCCTTGTACATGCTCTACAGTTATGGGCCTCTATGGTATTTGTCTTTATGAAACTGAGTTTACATAGCATAATGCTCTTCAGTCCCTCCCATGTTAGATAGTAATTTACAGAATCTTTTCTTCTGCATGTTACATAGTATTCCATTGTGTGAATGTACCATAATTTCTCAATCCATTGTCTTTTGCCCATTTTGTAATTGGGTTATCAGTCTTTTTCTTGTGGAAACTGTGTAGGATTCTGTTAGCTTTTTATATGAGACGCTTGTCTGAAATGATACTGCCAAATGGATTTTCCCCCGTAAATATGTTTTCTTTTCACTCTGATGGAAAATGTTTCTGATGCACACAGGGATTTCATCTTTAGAAGGTCCCGTTCATCAGTTTTATCTTCTCCAGATTGTGCATTTCTTGCTGTATTTGTCAGTCTCTTTATATCATAGACTAGGCTATCTATACTTGATCCCAGTTTGTTTCTGATGAACTTTTTGGTTTTGGGCTTTACTTCCGAAACTCTGATCCACCTTGAGTTGATACTCTATGGAGTGAGATGAAGATCTGTTTGAGCTTTCTGCAAGGACCAGTGCAGTTTTTCCAGCACCATTTGTTGAAGCGTTTGTCATTTCCCCATTTGATAGGTTTTATTTCCTTGTTGAATATCATCAGTTGACTATAGATAGCTGGGTCCGTTTCTAAGTTCTCAATTTTGTTCTATTGGCCTGTGTGCCTGTCATTGTACCAGTACTAAGCTGTTTTGGTTACAACTGCTGTATAGTAGTAGGTTTTGAGGTCAGGGAGTGCTATGCCTCCCACTTAATTTTTGTTTCTCAGAAATCCTTTGCTTATTTGGGGTCTCTTTCCTCTCCAAATAAACTTGACAATTTCCCTTTCAATCTCCTTGCAAAATGAATTTGGGATTGCATTGAACGTGTAGATTGCTTTTGGTAAGATTGTCATTTTTGCGATATTGAGTGTTCCTATCCTTAAAAGGGCACATTATTCCCTTTGTTTAGGTTTTTTTTTATTGTATCTCACAGAAATGTTCTGTAGTTAGTTTTCTTTGTATAGGTCTTTTGTGTCTCTGGTTACTTTTAGTCCCAAGTATCTCAGTTTGTGGTTGGTTATTACAAATGCTATTGCTTTCTTGGTTTCTTTCTGTCACTTCTCTTTGTTACTGTAGGGGAATCCCTGATATTTTATATCCTACTAGCTCTAACAGGATTTTTTGTTGACTCTTTGGGATTTTCTATGTACACTATCATATCACTTGCATATAGAGACAGTTTAACCATCTCTTTGCCAATTTGGATATCTTTTATTTCCTTCTTTTGTCATATTGCCCCAACAAATACTTTCAGTACAATACTGAATAAAAGTGGTGACAAGGGCATCCTTGTCTGGTCCTTGTTCACAAGAAAAAGTATTTTCATCTTTCTCCATTGAGAATGATGTTGGTTCTTGGTTTTGCACATAAACTTTTCACTGTGTTGAGGAAATTCCCCTCTATTTGATTTTTGCTGAGTGTGTCAGGAAGGGATGTTGGACTTTGTCAAATGCCTTTTCTGAATCAGTGGCTGAAATCATATGATTCTTGTTCCTTGGTTTGTTAATGTGGTGTATTACAGTGCTTGCTTTCCTTACTGTGAGCCACCGGCCTTGCATACCTGTTATGAATCCCACTCAGGCATGATGAATCATTTTTCTGATGTGTTTTTTTATTCTATTGGCTAGGATTTTGTTAGGATTTTTGCATCAATTTTCATGGGAAATATTGGTCTGTTGTTTTCTTTTTTAGTATTATCTTTGCCTGGTTTTGGTATTAGGGTTATCTTTATTTCATAAAATGACTCTGGGAGTGTTCCTTCTTTTTTTTTGTTTTCTGAGATAATTTATGTAGAATTGGTGATAAATCTTTTCTGAATGTTTGCTAGAATTAATCTGTGAAGCCATCTGGTCCAGGACTTTTCTTATGGGGAAGTTTTTTATAACCTGTTCAATTTTTTCTTTTGTGATGGGTCTGTCCTCTACATCTGTCTGGGTCAGTCTGAGTAGGGCCTGAGTTTCAAGGAATTTGTCCATTTCCTGTAGGTTTGCAAATTTAACCTAGTATTACTGCTTTTCATAGTATTCTGATATTATCAATTTAATTTCATTTGGTTCTGTTGGGAGTTTTTTTATTTTAATGAACATTTACAGAGACTTTGGATTTTCATTCATTCATTGTTGCACTTTTTTCTTTACTATGCTCCCCCCAGTTCACTCCTCTCTTTGAAAAGCAAAAGATAAACTTTTTCGTTGGTATATAGTCCCCCCAAACCCCGGCCCCAGCCCTGTCCCCCGCTGCCCCAAATACACTCCACTATGCAACCTTAATTCTGGATTCTTGTGATAATCATAATATGCTATCGTATATCACTTTTAAACTGTTCTCTCTCTCATCTGTTTCAATTCAGTATACATGATCTATCCAGTTTTTCTCAGTCTTACCCCAACCCTGATGTCAGTCACTTTCTACAACAGTGGCACCATGCAGTATTTGTCCTTTTGTGACTGAGATATTTCACTCAGCATAATGTCCTCCACGGTCACCCATTTTGAATAATATTGCATGAGTTCCTTGTTTTTCAATGCAGTGTAGTATTCCATTGTGTGAATATACCACAGCTTCTCTATCCATTCGTTTGTTGATGGGCACTTAGGTTGTTTCCAACTCCTTGCTATTGTGAACAAAGCCACGATAAACATGGGTGTGCATATATCTACTTGGATGTCAGTTATGGTTTCTTTAGGGTATATTCCAGTAGTGGAATTTCTGCGTCAATTGGTATCTCTATTTGCAACTTTTTGAGAAAGCGCCATACCACTTTCCACAATGGTTGCACCATTTTACACTCTTGCCAACAGTGAATAAGGGTTCCAGTTTCTCCACAACCTCGCCAGCATTTGTTGCTTGCTGTTCTGTTAAATTTTGCTATTCTTACTGGGGTGAGATGATATCTCATAGTTGTTTTGATTTGCATCTCTCTTAGAGCTAGGGATTTTGAACATTTCTTCATGTGCTTGTTGGCCATCTGAATGTCTTCTTTGGTGAAGTGTCTGTTCATATCCTGTGCCCATTTTTCTATTGGATTATTTACCTTATTTATCTTGCTGTGGTTCTCAAGTATGTTATAAATTCTAGATATAAGTCCCTTATCTGACATGTCATTACCAAATATTTTTTCCCAGTCTGTGGCTTCCCTTTTTACCCTTTTGGAGAAGTTTTTGGATGTGCATAGGAATTTGATTCTTAGAAGGTCCCATTCATCTATTTTATCTTCTCTTGGTGGTAGGTTTTTCAGGATACTTGGAAGACTGTTTATGTTGTGGATTAGGGCTAGTAGGGTTCGTCCAAGTTTTTCTTTAATGAAGCTTATAGTCCTTGGTTTTAGTCCTAGGTCCATGATCCACCTTGAGTTTGTTTTTGTATATGGAGTGAGGTGTGGATTTTTCTTGAGTCTTCAAATATTTTTCCAATTTTGCCAACACCATCTGTTAAAAAGGCTGTTGTTTCCCCAATTAATTGGTTCTGTTTTGATGTCACCTCTGTCATTTCTTAATCGAATTATCTGTTTTTGTTTTTTTTCTTGGATTTAGTTTGCCAATTTTATTTACCTTTTCAGAAAACCAGCTCCTGATCTTCTTTATGGTTTCAGTTGGTATCTGTTTTGTATCTCATTGATTTCAGCTCTTGTCCTTAGAATTTCCTTTCTTCTTGAGGATGTCAGATTGGATTGTTTTTCTTTTTTTAGTTGATGAATGTGTTGAGTTAGAGCATTGATTCCCGCCCCCTTATGTTCCCTTTAGTATGTGTGTGCCTGTTGCTAAGGACTGCCCCCGAGGATTGCTTTAGCTGCCTCTCAAAGGTTTTGATATGTTGTATTTTCATTTGTTTCAAGGAACTTTTTTAATTTCCTTCTTTGTTTCTTCTGTAACCCAATTTTGTTCTAGCAGAGAGTTATTTCAGTTTACATGGGTAGGTCTGTAAGCTTTACCCTCCTGTGGTCAACTAGTAGTTTTATGGCATTGTGGTCTGAGAAGATAGTTTGTACTATTTCAGTGGTTTTGAATTTGTTGAGGCTTGCTTGTATGCCCATTGGTTAAATATATTTAACTTGTAATGTTCACCAACAATCCATATAGGGAAACTTCAGTGTTATCAGCATTTAATAATAGATTTTCAACTTTATAGATCATACTCTATTTGTTCAGTCAAATTAGTTGTTACTGTCTGCCGCTGTCAAGTATGACCCATTGTGACTCCAATAACAATTGATCTGAGCTCTTTACCATCCTGTGCCACCTGCACAATCTCTTGACATCCTTCAGCCCATGCTGCAGACACTGTGCCAATCCACCTGGTTAAGGGGGTCTCTGTCTGTCTATCTGTCTGTCTGTCTATCTGTCTCTCTTTTACTGTTTCTCACCTTTCCAAGCATGATGTCTCTCTTCAAAGAACATGCCAAAAGTATGAGAGATGAAGCTTTAGCATCTCTCTCTCCAGTGGGCACTCTGATTGCAGCTTCTCCAAGTCACATCTGTTTGTTCTTTGCATGGTCCATGGGGTGTTTAGGACTCTTCTCCAGCAAGCTGTTCTAAGGTATCAGTTCTTCTGTTATCCATTTTCATTGTCTAGTTCTCAGATGTGCAATAAGTGATTGAAAAGACCATGGCGGACATTATGCTGGGTGAAATATCTCAGTCACAAAAGGACAAATACTATATGGTGCCACTGTTGTAGAATGAGGCTGACATCAGGGGGGGGGTAAGACTGAGAAAAACTGGATAAACTATGTTTACTGCATTGAAGCTGATGAGGGAGAGAATAGTTTAAAAAGAATATATTTTAGGGCATTATGATTATCATAAGAGTCTGGAATGAGGGTTGTAGAGTGGAGTATACTCAGGATAGGGGTGGGGGTGTGCGGGGGGATTGTATACTAATGAAGGAGTTTTTCTTTTGCTTTTCAAGGAGAAGAGTGAACTGGGGGGCTGGGGGGGGCAGGGAAAAAAGTGCAACAATAAATGAATGGAAATCCAAAATCTCTGTAGATTTTCATTGAAATTAATTTAAAAAAAAGAAAGAAAAGACCATGGCTTCCCTCGGGCACATTTTAGTTCTTAAGTTGACATCACTACCCCTCAGTAATTTGGAGGGGTCCCTGACTCCAGCCTTTATGACTTCTGGTACCAGGAAGGAGTAGAATAACATTGGCCTTGACCTCGAGAATAAAAGTGAAGAACTCATTCAATATTTCTCAAGCGAATTAACTGAGAAACAGATTCAAGCTTTGAGTTGAAATACTGAGAAGTGCTGTGAGGGAAATCTGAAGTGATCCAGGAACTATCAAAAGAAGATGGAGAAGAGAAATTAGTAGGGGACCATTAAAGTAATACTTGGGAGGATAACTGAATGACAAGGAAAAACGTTGGTGGTGTATTTTAAGGCAAAACATCCGTCTATACAGTTGTTACATAACGTGACTGTTAGTGTATACGGAAGTCTACTGGTGTGCCTGGTGTAGAGGAGTCACACTACAGCCCCATGGTGACACCTCCGTGTGGTTTGAATCCACCAGTGTCCACATGGCATTAAGATGGGCTCTTTCCAGCCTCTACAAAACACATGGGAGGTACAATTATGAGTGGGTTCCAGTTTGACAGTGGTGTGGCTGCAGAATGTGTGTGCAAATCCTGTCTCGCTAAAAGAGACTAGGAAATCATCAACAAAATGCTGTTCTTCACTGTGTTTAGGTCAATAGTTTTTATTATGCTCTTTCTTCCTGCACTTTCAAGTTTTCTACTAAAAATAGATTTAGAAATAATAGATATTTTTTAAAAGTAGGAGACAAAATACTATAGAAACGAGGATATGAGAATCACACTAGAATCCTAATCTGCACTTGTATTTGTTCCATGTATATATTGCCATGAATGTGTAATATACATGCGTGTGTGTGTGTGTGTGAGTGACTGTAGCAACACGGTCAGGTGTGTGAAGGTGAGGTTGGTTGAAGATATAGCAGCACTCAAAGCCCTTGTTCATGGGGTCTCTGTCATTCGCAAATGCCTTGACCACACATAACGGGAAATCTGTACGTATAGTTTAGCCAAGGGCTGTAATATCTTGAGGACCTGGAAGCTTCCAGACCACACAGCCAGGGTGAGGGATGTTGGACTCCTAAAGAATCCTTTCTTAGCAAAGCATCCTCTTTCTACCATCCTATTTCATAGATTTTGAAGGTGTTAGTGACCATTGTTACTTTGAAGATTATGTTGTGTGGCAGTTGTTACATGCCATTGAGTCACCTGCAACTCATAGCAACCTTATGTACAGTACCTCTGCATCCTGCCCTATTCTGATCCAGTCTCACTGTCTCTGACATATATACCCCCATTTTACCAGTTACTGAGTCAATCCATCTCCTCTGGGGTCTTCCTCTCTTGTGTTGCCTCTCCAACCTTCCAAACATGATGTCCTTTTCTAGGGATAATCTCTCCAGGCCCAAAACATGTGAGACTGAACTTCAGAATCCTTTCCTCTAAAGAGTAGCCTAGTTTCACCCTCTCTAGGGTAAACCTGTTTGTTCTCCTGGTAGTCATATTATGTTTAAGATTTTTCTACAGCACCACAGCTCAGAGGCATTAATTCTTCTATCATCTTTGGTCATTGTCCAGCTCTCTCATGCATAACGATTAATTGCAAGGACCATGGCCTGAATCAGGTGTACCTTATTCTCCAAATTGACATCATTGCTCTTAAGCACATTTGAGAGGTCCTTGGAGGCAGCCTTCCCCTGAGCAATTCATCTTTTGTTTTCTTGACTGCTGGTGCCAAGTATGTTGATTGTGGAGCTGAATATTGCAACTTTAGGTTTGAATTTGTTCTTCAGTTCTTTCAGCTTAAGAAATGTCACGCAAGTTTCAGCCCTTCTCGTTTTCTGACTCCATCTCTTTGTTCATTTCATTAAACTTTGTTTTGTCTTCCCAAGCTGCCCCTTGAAATCTTCTGTTTAACTCCTTAACATTCTGAATACTCACCTTTGCTTTGGCTTCTCGACTATCTAATACAATATTCAGAGACTCTACTGACATCCATCTCAATCGTACCTTCCTCCTCTGTCTTGGCAGTAACCTCTTGCTTTCTTCACCTGGTCTTCGCTCATTAGTGTGCAAGGCTTCAAACCTTTTTCTGAGGTGATTTGTAAATTCAGGTGGGTTATATTCAAGGTCAAATTTTGGTTTTTGTGGATTTGATTTTCTGTAGCTTTAGTTTGAATTTGCATATGAGTAATTGATGGTCTGTTCTACAATCAGTACCTGGCCTAGCTTTCACAGCTGATACTGCGTTCGAGCAATTCTTTCGACAGAGGCAGTTGACCTGATTCCAGAGTGTCAAGTGAAGTCCATGTGTGTAATTGCCGGGGTTTTTTTTTTCTTATAAAAGGATTGTCCGTCCACTTCCCAAATAACAGGGCTTTGACAAACCCTGTGTATTATAGAGTAAAGCGCTTAGAGTAGAGGAGCAAATACGGTGCTTGAGGCTGAGCCCTCACACTGGGAAACGCAGTTGAGCAGGAAGAGTTGTCAGCAGACACCAATGATTTGAATGCGGACTAAGTAAAACATAAATGTGGGACATCGTTAAGAAAGGGAATGCGTAAATATACCAGGCTTTGGCGAAATGAGGTGTATCGACATGGGAGTCGAGTAATCACATGATCTATGCTGGAGATGAAATGGTGGAGAAAAACAGGGTCACACTCAGAGTTAGAAAGGTCATTTTTAGATCCATCCTGAAATACAATGTTGTGAGTTTCAGGTTAACATCCATGAGCATCAAGGAAGTCCAGTGAATACCACTGTCAACCAGATTGATGCACCAACAACCAGGGCCAAAAAGGAGGAAAGAGATGATTTCGACCTGTGTGTAGTCAGAAATAGATCGAACATGCATCCAAGATGCCTTCATGATAATGGATGCCTGGAATACGAAAGCTGGCAATAGGGAAGGATCAGTAGTCAAAAATCATGGACTTGGTGACAGAAATGAGGCTGGAGATTGAATGATGGAATTGTGTACAGTCAATGAATTCATTGCATATACCTTCTATAAGAAACATAAACAGCAACTATTTTAAGAATGTACTTTTTCCATTTTTAAATAATCTCTGAAATTTGTATATAATTTGCTGTTGATAGCATGTTGAAGTCCATATAGTTATATTGCCAAGAATTGATCGTTAAATTGTTTTGTAGGTCAGTAACAATGCCTTGGATTTCTAAAACAAAAATGAATCTAAAGGTAATTAAGTTTGTAGAGGGAAGGAAGCAAAGCAAAGGGGTATGTGTGTATTGCTGTTGTGAAGTGTCGAGTCAGAATCAATGCATGGCTGACCCTCCAGCAGGTTTTCAGAGGCAGTAAATGGCACAGAAGGAGATTGCCAGTCTTTCTGCATTACATTTAGTGGATTTGAACTGCGTGCCTTTTGGATTGCAGCACAGCTTCTTACCACTAGGCCACCTGAGTTCCCTGTGTGTGTGAAGTAGTGTATATACTAATGTTGTACATGTATATACTACATGTTGTTACTGTGTGCCATCGAGTCAGAACCAACCCAGAGCTGAGTCTTCAGCAGATTTCCAGAGGCAGTAAATCACATGCAAGGAGATTGCCCACCCTTCTCCTGCAGAGCAGCTGGTGGATTTGAACCTTTTACATGGGATTGCAATGTATCTTCTTACCAGTAAGCCTTCAGAGGTCCCTGCATTCATACATATATGCTAATATATGTTGTGCTGCCAACCCAAAGGCACATGATTCGAATCCACCAGCTTCTCTATGAGAGAAAGATAGACAGTCTCCTCCCATGCGATTTCCTGTCTCTGAAAACCGGCTGGAGCATCAGTGACGAGGTGGATCCCCCTTGACACCACACAGCAACAGGATTTACATGCAGAACCAGATGAACGCTGCAAGTGAATGCTGCAAGCAAACACTGCTTCTAATGCATAATGACCTTGTGGGGCAGAGGAGAACTGCTCACTGGGTTCCCAAGGCCTGAAAGCTTTGAGAAGCCAACTGCTGCATCTTCTTCCCAGGAAGCAGCTGTTGGATGGACCCTTTTGTTAGCAGCTGAATGTCATCAACAGTGCCACCAGAGGGTCATCATACCCTGGTATGTCCACTTGCTATACAGAGGTAACTCGTGCTTGCTGTGAAGCCGAACGCTGTGATACTGACGAGTCAAATGCGAGAATGGTTACCCATCATGCACAGTATTTGGTGGAGCTCCCCGATTAAAACAAGCTTGGAAGCAGGAGTGGCATCCACTTCCATAATAGCTTGCCTCTGGAAATGCTATGAACCTGGAGAAAGGAAAAAAGTTATACAGGTGTCCACGGCTTTGGTTCATAGGGTCACCATGAGTTGTCTGCGACTTAATGGCCCTTAACAACAACATCTGCATTGTTCTTGTCACCATCTTGTTGGAACCAATAATAACTGACACGAGGAGAGACTGCTCACCCTTCTCCCGAGGAGAGCTGTTGGCTTCCAGCCTCAGGCTTGTGGGTTGGCTGTGTGACACCGTAGCACTTTGTCACTGCGCTCCCTGCATAGATAATCTAAAACATTTACGTATACAAAACAACTCTGAGATAACATCTCACCCCAGTAAGAATAGCAAAATTTAACAGAATAGCAAACCTAATATGCTGGCAGGTTGCGGAGAAACTGGAACCCTTTTTCACTGTTGGTGAGAGTGCAAAATGGTGCAACTGCTGTGGAAGGCAGTATGGCGTTTTCTCAAAAAGTTGCAAATAGAACTATCATTTGACCCAGCAATTCCACTACTGGGAATATACCCTAAAGAATCCATAATCGCCACCCAAGCGGATATATGCACACTCATGTTTATTGCAACTTTGTTCACAATAGCAAAGAGTTGGAAACAACCCAAGTGCCCATCAATAAACAAATAGAGAAGCTGGTATATTCACACAATAGAATATTTTGCTGCATTGAAAAACAAGGAACTCATGAAATATTATACAAAATGGGTGACAGTGGAGGACATTATGTTGAGTGAAATATCTCAGTCACAAAAGGACAAATACTGCATGGCGCCACTATTGTAAAACGGGACTGACATCAGGGTAGGGGAGAGACTGAGAAAGAGGAGATAAATAATGTATACTGCATTGAAACAGATGAGGAAAAGAACTGTTTAAAAGGGATATGTGATTAGGTATTCTTTTCATGACAGAAGTCCAGAATGAAGGCTGCACAGTGGAGTGGACTTGGGAGAGGGGGGATTGTATAACAATGAAAGAATTTTTCTTTTACTTTTCAAAGAGAAGAGCGAATTGGGGGCGGGCAGGAAGAAAAGTGCAACAATGAATGAATGGAAACCCTGAGTCTCGGTAAACTTTCCTTAAAATTAAAATTAATAGAAAAATAACATTTTCTAAAGGAAAAAAATTATTTACATATAATATAAAAGTTCACATGAATGACTTAACTGTATATCTGCACGTATTATCACAAACATCTAAGTGATGATCTGTAATCTTGTCCTGGGAACCTTGGTTTGACTTTGTCCGACTCAGCTGCTTTGTTTTCAAGGGCTTGGTTTTCTTAGCACCAGGGATGCACAGGCATATTTTACATGAGAGATTCAGGATTCTGGATTATCCTGTCTCCAAGGATTTGAGACTTGTTGCCACTGGGGCGACAAATGGGAACAATTTAGGTGTAGTGGTGAGTGGGTGGAGTTATGAGAAATAGCTCTTAAAAATTATTTGCATCTTCTTGCTCTCTCCAAACCCCCCCCCCCGCAGTCCCCTCCCCACTTTCTCTGTGGCTACTTCACTAGTTTAAAGTGTTTAGAACCAGGTGGAATAATTGAGTGACAGACCTGAACTCATGGTGGAAACACTTACAGCTGGAGTGTTGGGTTTTTTGTTTGTTTTTTGTGGTTTCTTATTGGCTTGCTTACGAAGTTCTTATACGTTGTGTTTCATGGTGTTGTGTTTCATGCTATTCATTCACATTGTGTTTCAAACAATCATTCTTATACATTATGTACAGCTGTTTCTACAGAAGTGTTCCGTGCCTACAGCCAGCACACACGTAAAAGGAGATGCATGGTGGTTCCCCTCCCTGCCCTCAGAGCTGCACAGTACAGAGCACACCTATGTCACCATGGCTGCTGTGGGCTCATAGTGCCCCTGCATACTGCAGATCGAAACATTGCCCAGGCCACCAGCCTCACAGTATTGCCTGTGTTTACGATTAGATGAGTGCAACTACATTTTCAAGGGGGGTAGGGGAGGGTGAAAGTGGGGGGGGGGGTCAGTCATGGAGTTGTGCAATTTGATAAAGATGAGGGAATTTGGAAGAGTCTATTCTTGAAATCGGTGTGTTCGAATTTTATAAATAAACTAGTATTAAAAATGAAACAAAAAAACCTGCATGAGCAGAGAAATAAATAAAATCCATTCTTTTTTTTTT
>NW_006399754.1:38112689-38130576 GCF_000299155.1 Elephantulus edwardii
AGAGTAGCAGATTGGATAAAAAAACAAAATCCATCAATATGTTGTCTACAAGAGACACACCTGAAAAATGAAGATAAAGAAAGGCTAAAAGTAAAAGGGTGGGGGAAAATATACCAAGCAAATAAAATCCATTCTTAACTGAAAGCAAAAATGACCGTGGATTCAGTCAGATGCAGCTTCACCTTCAGTCTGTTCTTGCTCCTCAGTCACTGACAACAGACTGGCCAGTGCGACTGACTCAGACTTCCCATATTTAAATAATTTCCATATCGAATCTTTTCTTGTCTAATGGAAATAACTTGCTTGTTTCTTGAAACTCCGTTAACATTTTTAAGAATTTTATGTAAATTTAATTATTGACTGTACCTGGTTTCCTGACTTCTTGTATCAAGGGTGTTGATTGTGGATCCAAGTAAGATTGGACCTTGACAACTTCAATATTTTCTCCATCTCTCATGATGTTGCTTACTTGTCCAGTGGTGAGAATTTTTGTCTTCTTGGTTTTGCCATGCAATCTACATGGAAGTGCCCATCAACAAACAGATGTATAGAGAAACTGTGGTGTATTCACACAATGGAATACTGAGCTGCTTTAAAAAACAAGGAACTCATGAAATATTATACAAAATGAGTGACCCTGGAGGACATTATGCTGAGTAAAATATCTCAGTCACAAAAGGACAAATACTGCATAGTGCCCTGTTGTAAAACGGGACTGACATCAGGGTTGGGGAGAGACTGAGAAAGAGGGGATAAATAATGTATACTGCGTTGAAACAGATGAGGGAGAAAACTGCTTAAAAGGGATATATGATTGGGTATCATTGTCATGAAAGAATTTTTCTTTTACTTTTCAAAGAGAAGAGCGAACTGGAGGGGAGGGGTGGGCAGGAAGAAAAGTGCAACAATGAATGAATGGAAATCCAAACTAGCTGTTAGCTTTCATTAAAATTAATAATGAAAAACGTTTTTAAAAAGACCATCTTTCTAGAAGAACTACAGCATCTCAAACTTCTAATCATAATTTCACATCACATTTATATATTTTTGTCATTTTCATCACTAGCTATACTAATCCTATTTTATAATATATAATCAGTAAATGCTTCTTATTACTTTCTGCTCTGGCAAGTCCACATAAAACCTGAATTTTGTTTCTTACTATACTTAAATGAAATAACGTATATAGATTATCTGTTAATACAGTTAGTCACATTCCGTGCATATTTGTGTTTCTTACTCTGTCCTTCTCGTTTACCTGCTGTTGGGACAGATGGTAGCCATTTCATTTTGGTTCCCACTTTCAGTATAATCTAGATTTTATTACCAGTCACATTGGATTTCTTAGCTTTAATTCAATTTTGACATGATATTAAGTCCTTTGCCTTTTGATGGATTGTAATTCATGATGATCCCATCTGTCACAGTAGCACTGCTCTGTACGGTTTTTGTGACTGTCATCTTTACTGAAGGGAGCTCGGGTGGCCTCATAGGTAAGGAGTTCCACTGCTAACCTTCCTCATAAACGCCACGTCCTTCTCATAAAGCCCAGCCTCCCACATGGTCTGTTCACATACAGATTGATAAGGTATGGAGATAGGACTCATTCCTGATGGACTCCTTTTGTGATTTTGACCTATCCAGTGTTTCTTTGTTCTGTTCTGAAGACTGCGTCATGATCCAAGTTTAGGTTTCATATGAACAGAATCAAATATTCTGCGATTCCCATTCTTCTTAGCATTTGCTAAGGCTTGTTGTGATCCACACAGTCAAATGCCTTTGCCTAGTCAGTGAAACACAGATATTCCTCTGGTATGCACATGGATGAAGGACCTGAAGTGCTTGCTGCAGATTAAGGACTGCAGTCTTCAATATGGATTGAAGCTCAACATCAAGAAAATGAAGATTCTCACCACTGGGCCAATTGGCAGCATCATGATGGATGGTGAAGAGATTGAGATTGTCCACAACTTTAGTTTGCTTGGCTCCACAGTCAACACTGTTGGTACCAGCAGTCAGGAAATCAAGAGATGAAATGAATTGGAAAAATTGCCTATCAGGTACTCAACATAAGTCTGGAGACTAAGGTGTGTGCCTGGTTCAGACCATAGTCTATGCAATTGCTTGCTGTGCATCAGAGACCTGGACAATGACTAGAGATGATAGAGAATTGATGCCTTTGAGCTGTAGTGCTGGAGAAGAGTGTGGAATGTACCATGAACTTCTAGGAGAATAAATGGGTCCGTCCTGGAGAGGGTGAAACCAGGCTGCTTCTTGGAAGCAAGAATTCTCCAGCCAGTATTATAAGAGGCATGGACATAGGAATTAAGTTTAGAAAAGAAATTAAAGAAAAAAATACACACACACAAGGCACCTCTTCAGTTTCTTTAAAATCACTGAGCAAGAAAAGCAGCCCTGAACTTCACATGCTGATTTTATACAATTTCTTTCTACCACCTTGACTGAAATCCAAGAGCAGAAGGTAAGACTCTCCTCCATTTGTGGTAAACAACCGTATGTTAAACTGGATAACTCTCCCCCTGCGCGTTACCTCGAAGAGGACATGTTTGGCATTTTGATACTGATGTCACCAATATTAGTGTTTCTCGAGATATTCTTCACAGCTAACCTCGCACAGCTGGAGCTCCTGCACGGCAGCCTCAGATTCTCGAGTTTATTTTGTGCATCAATTTGTCTAACAGTCTCATTCATGTTGGTCTCTAATACCATTCCCCCGCGACCATTTCTGCAGGAATATTGTGAACCTTGTCTACATGGAAAATGAAATCCAGTTCACATACATTTTCAAAATACTTACCGAATGTTTCCACAAATGCTTGAATTAGATCTAAAAATGCCAAGTTCACTTTCCACACCAAAGATAAAACATAATGTTGTGTAATGTCTGTAAATGGTGTCAGATCCTCCTATTAACAGTCCCCCTTCTAGGAAATTGCAAACATTTTCCTCTCTCTAAGGTACCATATGACGGTATGAGTCGTTGTTGCATATCTTCACTGTAAGACTAGGAGAACTTGGAGAGCGCGGCTTCCCAGGGCTGAGATGAGGATCCTCTCAGGGCTGGGCTGGGGACCCTGGGTGGGCGCCAGGCTTCTCCCCGGGACCCCCTGTACCCTCTTGCAAATGCGTGCACTCCCTCTCAAGCCTGGATGAAAGATTTTGTATATAGGATATTGCAATAGAAACTGGTCATGTGAAAGTGGACGAAATGGGCCATTGTCAGCCTGGTTTTTTCTTAACTCTTCCCATTCAGTATTTGAAAGACAAGTATGAGCTTGGCCCAATGAAGTCCTGGTGACATACTCACAATGAATTTATAAGTCATAAAATTTGGAAAAAAGTAAAATAAAAAACTTGGATGTTTTCTTACCAATTTTATAGGAAAAGGTAAAACCAAAGTCGTTTTTGATGTGCATTTGTGCTCGCGTGTGTGAAATGTGTGGCTGACATTGCCTTTTGCTTGCAGGACGACAGCAAGCAGGCACAGTTCCTTGCCCTGGCCGTGGTTTACTTCATCTCGGTTCTGATGGTGTCCAAGTACCGGGACATCCTGGAGCCCCAGCGGGAGACAGCCCGTGCCGCCCAGTCCAGCAGGAGCATCCGCCAGGAGATCAACTCACCCACCAGCACAGGTGTGTCGCTCTTAGCCGTCCTGGGTGGAAGTCCCGCTTGGTGGGGCCTCTTCATTCTGGTTTAAAGCCAGGTGCAGAGTGCAGCCTTTTCTGTTCCCACCCAGCTCTGATGTTCTAGGGTGGGGGTGGGACAGTGCTCATTTTGTGGGCTTTAGTTCCACGGGTTAGCCTCATAATAGTTGCTTTGTTCTCATTTTATCACTTCTGGTTTTGATATTTTCTACATACTAATAGAAATCATTCCTTTCCCCTGTTTAATATGCAAGTGATTCATTTTTTACATACCATTATTTTAACCTTTATCTTTTGTTCTTAGGGTAGCTATGAGTCATACTTGACTCAAGGGCACTTAACAACAAGAACAAAGCGTGAGACTGAGAGATGAGGTGTGCAGGAGGACAGCCACTCTAAGATCCTGACCTTATCACACCTCTTGTTTCTCTTACTCCATATGATTATTTCAGTAGTCTATCAGAATATTCTGTCAGAAGTTACAGCAAGTGAACTCCCGTAGGTGAGCTGGTCTTCCCAGTTGGGAGAAAACGCTAATGTTACGAGGGTCCTGCATGGTCAGCCTTTCCTTCCAGGCGATGAAAACACTCTGTGGCTAACAGTACGCTGATACCACAGGGCACTTCCTGTCCATTGCATTTCTTGCTAGGTGTTTGCATTGATGGTATTTCATTTTGTTTGAAGGGTTACCTTGGTGACCCAACAATTATTTCATAGATTCAGTATTATATGGGTTAGTTTATAGTTGAAATTGTCTTTACTAAAGAATTTGCAAAGGAGCCCTGGTGGTACAATGGTTAGAGCACTCTGCTGCTAACCAAAAGGTCTGCAGTTCAAACCTCCCAGCTGCTCTGAGGGGAGAAGATGTGACCATCTGTTCCCACAGAGACTTCCACTCTGGAAACTTCAAGGGCAGTTCTACTCTGTCACAAGAGGTCACCAGGAGTGGGGGGCAACGTAATGGCAATGGAGATTTTAAGTTACTATATATGCTGTATAACTGAAGTGCATTTAAAAAAAAAGTGAGTCGGCATTAGTGGTCAAATCTCTGCCTCTTCTTTTCTGCGAGTTTTTTTTTCTCTTCTGTTTACCTTCTCTGTTGTTGTGGGGAATAAGGACTATGCTTCATTCATCTGGAAGGCTTTGCTGAGGCATGCCATAGTGATTCTTGACCCGTAAGCACTAGATTATTTCCTCTTAGTTTACTTTTGTTTTTAACTTTTTCCTTCAAATGAAGTACCATTATTCCTGTTCATATCTTCTCACCATGTCAAAACCCAAATTAGGACTTTATTTATTATATTATTCAGCCTTTTTCTTCATCTTTAACTCATTCATATCTGTCATATACATGTATGTATTCATATATAAAATAAGCACTATTACAGTGAGCCGTCCAGTTCTGGCTTTCTTATATATTTGCGTGTCTCTGTGTGTTTTGCTAAAGTAGCTCTCCTGGATGAGTGTGTGGCCTCCTCTCTCTTTCCTCCCCTCAGCGCGGCTCTCTCCGCTGCAGCAGGGTTTGCATGTTTACTGTTCTAGAATTGTCATGGATTCTCCGTGGACCGGGCGGCACGTTGTTCCATGCTGGCTCACATCTGACTTCATGATTTTCTCCACAGTTGTGGTCATACCCTCTATCCCTCATCCAAGTCTGAACCATGGATTCCTTGCCAAGTTAATTCCTGAGCAGAGCTTTGCCCACTCATTTTACAAAGGTAATTCTGACCTCAGCTCCTGACCTATTGGGATATTCTTTCTTCATGAATTGTTATATAGTAAACATTCGTTATTTAACTGTTTATCAATAAGTATACCCCTCAGGTTCCACGAAATAGAACATATGGCATTAACTCTGCTCACTGAGAGCGAAAGGAAGCCTTGTGGTGCATCATTAAAGAATCAGACTACCCTGCCACTCACTTGTTTGAGCCTCACAGTGGCCTTGCAGCTGCCCCGCAGGGACAGGATGAGGAGTCAACTTTCACAAGGACCGACAGCCGTGGCCACCCTTGGGGCAGTTCCCGTCCGTCCACAGGGTCGCTGTGTGTGGGAATCACCTCCGTGGCAGGGGAGGAGCTGCAGTTCAGACAGCTGCTCTCGTTTACGTTTGCTTAAGGATCACCTGCGACCTTTGAGATCCCTGACTTCCAAGGTTAACATTCATTGCTTAGGGCTGCAGATAGTAGGTAGGCCTGGTGTGGCCCCTCCAGGCCCAGGAAAAAAATGGCTAAAGATGGGCCTGGACAGCACTTACATTACTGTTCAAACAAAGCCCAGTGCTTGAAAAATGACAAACACCAAAAACAGTCCAAATGGAATTGTAATTGTTAATTAAACATTTAGTAACTGATTAGTAAAGGTGCAAAGAAGTAGAAAAAAAAATGTGATTCATGTCCAGGAAGAGGAAATCAGTCAGTAGAAATAAATTCAGACAGGCCAGAGAGGGTGGAATTACCAGGTAAGGACATTGACGTAGAGAGGATGAATAAATTCAAGGTCCTTTCCAAGTAAAAGAACAAGACAAGACATCAGGAGAAATGTGCTTATGAAAAATGCTTTTAAAATATATTTATACGCATGTGTGAGAAAGAATTAAGGGATGTTTTTGTTGCAAACACTGTACCTGCAGGAGTGGAGGCTGAGGCGGGTGGAGGCTGAGATGGATGGCAGCAGAGTTGGGACCAGCACAGGAGGTGATGTTCCAGGGGCTGAGGCTATGGTGGCGGTGGGCTGGGGAAGAGCCCTCATGTACGTGGGCCGCAGCATTCCTGGGACATCAATGACACAGATTTTACTCCTAAGATCAGGATATGTTTACACCTTTGCTTTTGAGAAAAAGTGATTGGAAGGTGGCCTGACCAATCACAGGAGCTCCTTAGAGCAGAGGTTTTTTTCTCTGGCTCGTTGTAGCACAGGAAGTCACCTTGTGTCCACATGCAAGAGAGCTTCTGCATGAGCTGTTGCTTCTCATTGCTGGAGGAGGCCCAGCAGGACATGAAGGGTGTAGGGTATCTGACATGGGGGGTGTTTCTCATTGTTGAAGGAGGCCCAACAGGAGATGAGGGTGTGGAGTGTCTGACAGGGGGTTCCTCATTGCTGGAGGAGCCCCTAAAGGAGATGAGGAGCGTGGGGTGTCTGACATGAGCGGTCCCTTGCTGCCAGTGGTTGTACTCCTAGTGAGGGTGCGCTCTCTCTCAGATCTCCAAAGACAGAGAATTGGCATCTAGTACTAACTGGAATAATCTTGTGGAAGAACCCTGCACTCTCCAGGCCAACCCAGCTGGTAACTGGATTTCAGTCTCAGCAGAAAACTTGGGCACAGGAAGCCAGACTCCTGACCAGGAGAACTCTGAATAATATCTGGTTGCTATTTTAAGCCACTGACTTTCTGCTGCTGTTTGTATAGAAATGAAAAATGAGTTGGCTGGTTCATGGAACAGTCTGAAGTATCTACAGGGTGTTATTGAATCTCAAAGGGGAGACATAGTAGGAGGTGGGGAGTAAAGAAAATCATTTGAAAACTTAGTGGCCTCAGTTTTCCAGTTGATGACAATTGTGATGTTACAGCTTTATTACCCTCCCTGCAGGATGCATACTGAAAAGCACAAGATACATCATAGAACCAGAGGGGCATGCAGTGAGCACAGATTACTGTGTTTCTATGGAGAATTCAATGAGAAGAGTGTCTGAAGACGGCTCCTCAGAAACTAGTCAAGACAGAAGACAATGAACTTGACAGTTTTATGTGTTGAAAAGTCAGCCTGTGCTACCATGTCCATAAGAATATCTAAAAATTAAGGCCAACTCCCCCCTTTGGGACAAACCATATCAAATTAAATCTCCCCTAGACCTGTATACTACAAGAAATAGTCAAGAATGAGTCCTTTAGGCCACAGAAAACTTAAACATGAAGGAAAGTTGGATCTACACTAGGAATAAAGAGTTCTCTTATTAAGTACTGAAATATTGTTACCTTAGAGACTTGTTATACTACTAAGATTCCTTTTTTTGCAAACACTGACAATCCGTACACGTTTGCAGTTGTGCTGCCACCCCAGGGCAGGCGGTTCAAATCCCCCAGGTGCTCAGAGGAAGAAAGATGGACAGTTTCCTCCCATGTGATTTGTCACCTCTGAAATCCCACTGAAGAATCACCCATCCATCTGTTTGACTTCAGGGAATACAACAACAGTGGCAGAGACATTAGTGCCAAAAGTTTGTTTTGAGAAGAGTGAGTGAATGTGAATCAGGAGATGCAGCTCCTGACAACATAGTTCCGTCTGTTCACTAACTGGTTAATGGTGACTCACAGACAGCTTATGGTGTATGGGAAATTGATTCCATGTCTGTCTGCAAATTGCTCCTGTTATTGTTGTACGTGTTCATCATTTGAACATCATGGTAAAATGAAAGAAAAAGCCTCCCCCCCCCATCTTCATTGCTGATTAACCCAGCTAACTGTGAACTGTAGAAATTATTCAAGATTATCAAGATTATACTGTCACTGAAATACACAGTCTTGGCTCTATGAGGAGAAGTGTGGCATCAGGATTGGAGGTAGACTCATCAACAATCTGCATTATGCAGATGACACAACCCTGCTTCCTGAAACTGAGGAGGACCTGAAGCGTTTGCTGCAGAAGGTCAAGAACTGCAGTCTTCAATATGAATTGAAGCTCAACATCAAGAAAACAGATTCTCACCTCTGGGCCAACTGGTGGCATCATGATGGATGGTGAAGGGCTTGATGTTGTTGACAGCTTTAGTTTGCTTGCTCTACAGTCAACACTCTTGGCACCAGCAGCCAGGAAATTAAAAGACAAATTGCACTGGGAAAGATGCTGTCAGAGACCTCTCCAAAGTACTGAAGAGCAACGATGTCTATCTGGAGACTAAGGTGCACCTGATCCAGGCCATGGTCTTTGCAGTTACTTGCTATGCATCAAAGAGCTGGACAGTGACTAGGGATGATAGGAGGAGAGTTGATGCCTTTGAGCTTTGGTGCTGGAGAAGAGTATTGAATATACCATGGACAGCTAGGAGAACAAACATTTCGTCCTGGAAAGGGTGAAGCCAGGCTTGTCATTGGAGGCAAGGTTTCTGAAGCCTCATCTGACATACTTTGGACAAGTTGCAAGGCGGGACGAGTCCTTGGAGAGGGACATCATGCTTGGGAGGTGGAGGGACAGCACAGGAGAGGAAGACCCTTGATGAGATGTGTTGATTCAGTCACTGGGATAAGGGGGATGGGTGTGTTGGAGACAGTAATGTTGGCACAGGATAGAGCAGGGTTTAGGGCTGTTGTACATAGGGTCACTGTCTCAGGAGACTGGATGTCACATAACAACAACAACAACCTACAGACTAAATGTTTGGAAAATGCTCTGTGGAAATGTCGTCACACGGTACTGGAGCTTGCATCGGTACATCAGCACACTGCTTTCTTAGCAAGAGAATCTTGGTTGAGAGATGCAGGAAAGAATTGCAGCCTCCGCCATCCAGCTATGAGAACTGAACGCTCGCAGTTACTCCTGCTGAGTCCTGAAGGGGGCGCACAGGACGAGGTCATGGATAGAGCAGGAGAGAGCTGTGCAGCAGAATGGAGACCCCTAGAACGCCTACCAGTCTCCGATGGAGCCCTGGAGAAGACAACTCCTTTAAGCTCTGGAGCCATATTTACTCACAGGGTTCAACTTCCACCCAGACAGCACCAGGGAGCTATCTGCTCCTTACAATAATCAGTCATGGGAGGTCCAGAGGGCAGCATCTGTCTAGGGAGAGATCTCAGGAAGCAGTGAGAATGCAGGTACCATGTGGATTATAGCCAGTGTCCTGGAACAACCTGAATTGTAGTATGGAAATCCAGCTTGTTCGGGAAGCTTTCCCTCAACTGATAATAAAGGGCTTTCTAAAAAACAAAGCAAATCAACAACCATCCATGGAGAATAGAACAGAAGATAGGAAACTAGTTGGATTCATTATAGATTATTTAAACTGTCCTTTTAACATCTCCAGTATTGGAAGGAGTTTATGATTTCCCTAGACAGAGCAGGGAGTGATGTGGTAGCCTGGTGGTAAGAAGCTGCCCTGTTGCAAATCCAGCGACAACAAGTTCAAACCCACCAGCTGCTCCTTGGGAGGAAGATTGGCTGTCTTTTCCAATGCCCTTTATACTGTGTCTAAAAACCGGCTGGAGGGTCAGCTGTAAGTCAATTCCTACTCAGTGGTACGTAACAATAATGATAGGCAAAAGGGTGACAGCATGTAAACTCAAAGGCAGATCAAAGAACAAAGCAGTAGCTCAGTAGTTAGAATCTAGGAAACACAGTTTCTAAGATGATGTTACGTGCTGTCAGGTTGACTATGACTATGAATAATAACTTATGGGTTGCAATTTTTTATCAATAATATATCTTCTTAACATCAGTGAAGATTTTGAGATATGTATAGCATCAGTGAGAAAATATTACCCATTATTTTCTGGATTTGATAGATTTGTGTTTTATTTTCTATTAAAAGATCTATACATCGGAAAGTCATTAATTAGATTCCTTTTCTGCCATTGGAATAGAAATTAATTTAGTTATGACTATACTGAAAGTCATTACAAATACATTTTATAAGAAACATAAATGCATGTTATACACATGGATTTCACCTGATGGTATGCATAGGAATCAGATAGATTACATCTGTGGAAAGAAGCACTGGAGAAGTTCAATATCAGCTATGAAAACTAGGCCTGGTGCTGATTGTGGAACAGACCACCAACTACTCATATGCAAGTTCAAGCTGAAGCTAAGGAAAATGAAATCAAGTCCATGGGAACCAAAATATGACCTTCAGTCTATCCAACCTGAATTTCGGAACCATCTGAAGAGGTTTGAGGCCTTGAACACTAATGAGCGAAGACCAGATGAGTTATGGGAATATCAAGAATATCATCCAGGAAGAGTGCAAAAGGTTGTTGCAAAGACAGAGGAGGGAAAAAAAGACCAAAATGGATGTCAGAATAGACTCCTGAATATTGCACTAGAGCACCAAGAAGCCAAAGCAAAGGGAAGAAATCAAGACATTAAGGAACTGAACAGATTTCAAAAGGCAGTACAGCAAGACAAAGTAAAGTATTAAAATGAAATGTGCAAAGAGCTGGAGTCAGAAAATTGAAGAGGCCAAACTCACTCAGTATTTCTTAAATTCAAGAATCTGAAGAAGAAATTCAAGCCTCGAGTTTCAATACTTAAGGATGTTTCGGGCAGAATATTAAATGATCCAGGAAGTATTAAAAGAAAATAGAGTATACAGTCATTATACCAAAAGGAATTGGCAGACACAGAAGAATTTAATGAAACAACATATGAGCAAGAGCCTATGGTGAAGAAGTTCAAACTGCTTTGTAAGAAGTGGCTAAAAATAAGGCCCCAGGAATTGATGGTATTCCAATTGACATATTTCAATTAACAGATGATGCCCTAGATGTGCTCACCAGTTTGTGCCAAGAAATGTGGAGGATAACCACTTCGCCAACTGACTGGAAGAGAGGTGATCCGCCAGAGTATGCAAATTATCCAACAATATCACTAATATCACATGCCAGCAAGATTCTGCTGAAAAGTATCCAAAAATGACTGAGAACTTCCAGAAGTGCATTCTGGGTGTAGAAGGGGCCGTGGTACTAGGGATATTGTAGCTAATGTTAGATGGATCTTGGCTGAAAGCAGGGAGTACCAGAGGAATATCTGTCTGTGTTTCATTGATTATACAAAGGTGTTTGACTGTGTGGATCACAACAAACTGGCTGATTCTGAGAAGAATGGGAATCCCAGAACACTTGATGGTGCTAATGCGAAACCTATACTTGGACCAGGAGACAGTCATCAGAAGAGAGCAGGGAAACACTACGTGGTTCAAAATTGGGAAAGGGGGTACGCCATGTATCCTATCTCCATACGTTTTCAGTCTTTATGCAGAACAGATTATCCATGAGGTGGGGCTCTATGAGGAGAAATGTGGCATCAGGATTGGAGGTACTCATCAACAGTCTGTGTTGTGTAGATGACACAACCCTGCACGCTGAAACTGAGGAGGATCTGATTCACTTGCTGTAGAAGGTCAGGGACTGCAGCCTTCAATATGGATTGAGGCTCAACATCAAGAAAACAAAGATTCTCACCACTGGGCCAATTGGCAGCATCATGATGGATGGTGAAGAGATTGAAATTGTTTATAGCTTTAGTTTGCTTGGCTCCACAATCAACACTCTTAGCACCAGCAGCTAGGAAATTAAAAGATGTATTGCAATGGGAAAGTCTGTGGTTAGAGACCTCTCTAAAGTACTGAGGAGCAATGATGTCAATCTGGAGACTAACGTGTGCCTGATAAAGGCCATGGTCTTTGCAGTCACTTGTTCCTGCGTCAAAGCTGAACAGTGATTCGGGGTGATTGATGCTTTTGAGCTGTGCTGTTTGAGAAGAATATTGACTATACCGTGACTGCTAAGAGAACAAACAGGTTTGTCCTGGAGAAGGTGAAGTCAGGCTGCTCCTTGGAGGCAAGGATTTTGAAGCTTTGTCTGACATACTTTGAACATTTTGCAAGGAGGTGCCAATCCTTGGAGAGGGACGTCATGCTTGTGAGAGTTGAGGGACAACACAGGAGAGGAAGACCCTTGATGAAGATGGATTGATACAGTGACTTGGGTAATAGGGGTAGGTGTGTCAGAGACAATGAGATTGGCACAAAATAGGGCAGGATTTAGAGCTCTTGTACACAGGGTTGCTGTGAGTCACAGGTGACTCGATGGCACATAACAACAACAACAACAGCTATGTACAGTCAAATCACCTGTAATCATTCATGCAGTGCTAAAGACCATTTCGTAAAAAATGGACGACCCTGGAGGACATTATGCTGAGTGAAATATCTCAGTCACAAGAGGACAAATACTGAATAGTGCCACTGTTGTAAAGCAGGACTGACTTTGGGGTTGGAGGGAAACTAAGAGGAGATAAATAATGAATACTGCCTTGAAACAGATGAGGGAGAGAACTGTTTACGAGAAATATATGATTAGGTATTACTGTCATGACGAGAGTCCAGAATGAAAGCTGCATAGTGGAGTGGACTGGTGTTGGAGGGAAATTGTATAACAGTGAAAGTTTGGGGTTTTATTTACTTTTCAGAGAGAAAAGTGAACTCGGGGAGGGTTGGTCAGGGAGGAAAGTGCAGCAATGAATTAATGGAAATATAATGTGTCTGTAAACTTTCATTAAAATAAATTTTTTTAAAAAGAAACTGAAGGAAACAGTGAAAAAATGAAATGTTTTCTTTTAAATAGCTATAGAGAGCTGTAAAAGAAATTTAATTCATAGACATGCTGAAGACAGTGATGAGAAGCTTTTATTGATTTTTTTGTCATATAAGCTATATATAAACTTGTTGTTGTTGTTGTTGTTATATACCATTGAGTCGTAACCAACACATAGCTGACCCTTAAGCGAATTTTCAGAGGTAGTAAATTGCATAGGACGTGATTGCCTGTCTCTTTCTCCTTTGGAGTTGCTGGTGGATTTGAACTGCGTGCCTTCAGGTTGGCAGCACAGCTCCTTACCACTAGTACAAGAGCTCCTTCAATAGCGCTTTATATTAATATTTCAGCATTAGCCATACTAGGAAAGTTCATATTAAGGTGAATTTAGAAATAAATATGTACTTAATTTTCACCCAATAAGAATTTTTTGTTGTGCCATCTACAGCAGTTCTGAACCTTGCCCTATCCTGAGCCAGTCTCGCTAATTCTGATGCACCAACCTTCATTGCCCCAGTTACTGGATAAATCCATCTCATCCGGGGTCTTCCTCTTCTACACTGTCCCTCCACCATACTGAGCATGGTGTCCTTCTCCAAGGATTAGTCCCTCCTGGCCACTTGCCCAAAGTATGTGTGACAGAGCTTCAAAGTGCTAGCCTCCAAGGAGAGACTTGGTTTTACCCTCTCCAAAGTAGACCTGTTTGTTTCCTTGGTAGTTCATAGTATGTTCAAGACTCTTCTCCAGCACAGTTAGAAGGCATCGATTCTTCTGTCATCATTAATCATTGTTCAGCTCCCTGATGGATAGCAAATAATTGTGACAACCATGTTTCTTGATCAGGCCCACCTTAGTCTCCAGATTGACATATTGCTTTTTAGTACTCTAGATGTCCCTGACAGCAGACTTTCCCAATGCAAATTATCTTTTGATTTCCTGACTACTGGTGACAAGCCTGTTGATTGTGAAACCGAGCAAGGAATTAGAGTTAGAACAGGGAATGTTTGTTGTTGTTGTTGTTGTTATGTGCCATCGAGTCATTTGCGACTCATAGTGACCCTATGTACAACAGCCCTAAACCCTGCTCTTTCCTGTGCCAATCGCATTGCCTCTGACACACCCATCCCGATTACCCCAGTCACTGAATCAATCCACCTCATAAAGGGTCTTCCCGTCCTGCGCTGTCCCTCCACCCTCCCAAGCATGATGTCCCTCTCCAAGGACCTGTCCCTCCTTACAACATGTCCAAAGTATGTAAAACGAAGCCCCAGAATCCTTGCCTCCAAGGAGTAGCGCAGTTTAACCCTGTCCACGATGAATCTGTTTGTTTTCTTGGCAGTCCATGGGACATTCAATACTCTTCTCCAGCACCACAGCTCAAAGGCATCAATTCTCCTGTCCTCCCTAGTCATTGTCCAACTCTCTGATGCATAACAAGTGATTGCAAAGCCATGGACTGTTTCAGATAGATGCACCTTAATCTCCAGAGACACACCGTTGCTCTTGAGTACTTTAGAGAGGTCCCTAACAGCAGACTTTCCCATCGCAATACATTTTTTTAAGTTCCTGGCTGCTGGTGCCAACATTGTTGACCGTGGAGCCGAGCAAACTGAAGCTGTGAACAATCTGTCTCTTCACCATCCATCCTGATGCTGCCAATTGGTCCAGTGGTGAGAATCTTTGTCTTCTTGACATTGAGCCTCAGTCCATACTGAAGGCTGCAGTCCTTGACCCTCTGCAGTAAGTGCATGAGGTCCTCCTCAGTTTCAGCAAGCAAGGTTGTGTCATCTGCAAATTGCAGATTGTTGATAGATCTTCCACCAATCCTAACGCCACGCATCTCCTCATAGAGCCCAGCCTCTCAGATAATCTGCTCTGCATAGAGGTTGTAAAGGTATGGAAATAGGACACATCCCTGACGTACATCCTTCCCAATTTTGAACCATGCAGTGTTACCCTGCTCTGTTCTAACGACTGCCTCTTGGTCCAAGTATAGGTTTCGCATTAGCACGATTAAAGGTTCTGGGATTCCCATTCTTCTCAGAGTCAGCCACAGTTTGTTATGGTCCACACAGTCAAACAACTTTGCATAATCAATGAAACACAGATAGACATTCTTCTGGTATTCCCTGCTTTCAGCTAAGATCCATCTAACATCAGCTACAATATCCCTAGTACCATGACTTCTTCTAAACCCAGTCTGGACTTCTGGCAGTTCTCTGCTAATGTGCTGTTCCAGTCGTTTTTGGATAATCTTCAGTAGAATCTTGCTTTCATGTGAAATCAGTGATCTTGTTATGTAGTTTCCACACTCTGTTGGGTCACCCTTCTTTGAAATGGGAACAAATACAGATCTCTTCCAGTCAGTTGGCCAGATTTCTTGGCACAACTTGGTGAGCACATCCTGGGCAGCATCTGTTAGCTGAAAGACGTCAATTGGTATACCATCTATTCCTGGTCAGGAAATAATATAAAAAAGAAAATAATAGCACTGGCACAACAATTATCTATAAAGGGGCTGACATTTATTCAAACATTTCATAATAAATGTAAATTTTCTATTCAAGTTGAATAATCATGCCTCAGAAATAGCTCAAGGGTTACCAAATGAGGTACTTATTTAGAAGAAGAAATAATTTATGTCCATTTGTCATGTATTATACTAAAATATTTTCATATTTGTTAACATTTAGAGGTAAAAATCTATGAACAAAGTGAAAAAAACATTAAAGAACAGTTTGCAGTATTGGGTAAAGGGAAAATATGCTGAAGAAATAATTCACAAGAGCACAAGGACAAATAAGGAGAATCCCATAATTAAATACATTCGTAGTGAAATGTTGTCAGGTGTTGTGGAGTAGGGCCCATCACCACACCACTCACAACAGAGCTGGAGCCTGTGTCCTTCTTACAGACCCTCACATGTAAAGCTGTTTGTTACTCTTCTTCAGCACCACAACTCAAAAGCTTCACTTCTTCTTTTGTTATCCTTATTCTTTGTCCAGCTCTCAGATACATAGCAAGTGATCAGAAAGACAATGCCCTGGTTCAGATTCATCTAAGTCCTCAATAATGTGGAGAGGTCCCTAACTATACACTTTGCCAGTGCCATACATCTCCTTATTTCCTGACTGCTGGTATAAGGGTGTTAATTAAGGATCCACGTAAGATGAAGTTGTTTCCAGTTTCAATTTTTTTCTCCATTTATCATGATGTTGCCTGTTGTTCCAGTGGTAAGAATCTTTGTTTTTTGGACATTGAATGAAATGCAGTCCATAAAGAAGGCTATATTCTTTGATCTTCTGCATCAAATGATTCAAGTCTTCTTCACTTTCAGCAAGCATGGTTGTATCATCTGCATAATACAGGTTATTGATGATTCTTCCTCTGATCTTGATGCCACATTCCCCTTCCTAAGAGTCCATCTTCTCAAATAATTTGCTGTGCATTCAGATTGAATGTATGAAGAGAGAATATAACCGTCACACTCTCTCTTCTTAATTTTAAACCATGTGATTTTCCCTTGCTCTGCTTGGACAACAGACTCCTGGTGTAGGTATAAGTTTGACATGAGTACAATTAAGTGCTCTGGGATTCCCATTCTTCTCAATAACTTGTTATGATCCACACTGTCAAATGCCTTTGCATAATCAATAAAGCACAAATAGAAATTCTTCTGGTATTCTTTACTTTCAGCCAGGATCCTCTGACATCAGCAATAATATCCCTGGTGCTCTGGCCTTTTCTAAATTCTGCTTGAACTTCTTGCAGTTTCTTATCTGTGTAATTGTTCTCACCAGTTTTGAATGATCTTCAGCAGTATTCTGTTTCCATGTGATATTAGTGATATTGTTTGATAGTTTCCACATTCTGTTTGATCACCTTTCTTGGGAATTGGAACAAGTATGGACATCTTCTAATCTGTTGACCAGATAGCTGTCCTCTAATTTTCCTGACATAGACTAGTGAGTGCATCCAGGGCTGCGTCTGTTAATTGAAATGCGTCAGTTGGTATCCTGTCAACCCTGACAAGATGTCATCCCACAGTTCATCTGGTCTTTGATCATTGGTGTTCAGTGCCTCAAAGTTATTCCTAATATGATGTTGAAAGTCAGATGGAATAGATTCAAGATCAGATCTTGGTTCTCATAGACTTACTAATTTTTTCTCGGCCTCAGTTTGAACTTGCACATGAGTAACTGATGGTCTGACCCGTACATAGTTCACCCCTGGCCTAGTTTTGAATCCCAATATTGAGCTTCTCCAAGTATTTCTTCCAAAGATGTAGTCAGTTTGATTCCTATGCAGCCATCTGATGAGGTCTGTGTGTAAAGTCAGGTATTTGCAATGAAGAAATCATTAGTGAAACATTAATGCACTACAATTTGCAAGTCAAAAATTAGCAAAAATTTGCAGGATTATCAATCTGTGTTGTCTTTGGAGAAGTTCCTGTATGCCTTGATACATTAACTGTACTTTTAGAATTCTATCTTGAGAACATCATAATTAAAATTATACACAATAATTTAAATGCAGATATTTTTATTAAATTTTTTACAATGCAAAATTAGTAATCTTAATGATACGTATTAAATACTATGTTGCACTCATAATAAAACACTAAACAACATGCCTCTGGAAACACTATAAACTTTGAGAAATGACGATAGTTCTAGAAATGAGTCAGGCTCAACTCGATGGCAGTCAACAATAATGTTTAATTACTGTAAATTTATGAGTGTGTTCTGTATATTGTTTTTTGAGTAATTTTTAATGCTTGCATTGCAATCCGCTGTGTAGAAGCATAGTCATTTATTTCACACATACTCTTGTCATTAATATAATTGTATACAGTTCTAAATAGTTGTTGTTGTTATGTGCCGTCGAGTCGCTTGCGACTCATAGCGACCCT
>NW_006399754.1:38131692-38155603 GCF_000299155.1 Elephantulus edwardii
ACCGCCCCAAGTACATTCCACTATGCAACCTTAATTGTGGACTCTTGTGATAACCATAAGACCCTATCATACATCGCTTTTAAGTTATTCGCTCCCTCATCTGTTGCGGTGCAGTATACACAATTTATCCAGTTTTTGTCAGTCTTACTGTGCTGTGTAGTATTTCAGTGTGTAGATGTACTATAGTTTTTCTATCCATTTGCTTATTGATGGCAACTTGGGTTGCTTCCATCTCTTTGTTATTGTGAATAATGCAGCAATAAACATAGGTGTGCATACATCTGTTTGAGTTATGGCTCTAGTTTCTTTAGGGTATATACCCGGTAGTGGAATTGCTGGGTCAAATCATATTCCTGTTTCCAGCTTCAGTAGTGATTGCACCATTTTACATTCCCAACTGCAGTGAATACGAGTTCCAGTTTCTCTACAACCTCACAGCATTTGTTGGTTGATACTCTGTTGAACTTAGCTATTGTTGTTAGGGTAAGATATATTTCTTTTGATTTGCATTTCTCTTATAGCTAGGGATTTTGAACATTTTCTTTTTCTTTTTTTTTTACAAACATCACTCTCAATGGAGAAATAATAAAATCATTTTCCTTGCGAACAGGGAGCAGACGGGGATGCCCATGACCACCATTTCTATTCGGTATTGTATTGGAAGTGCTTGCTAAGGAAATACTATAAGACAAGGAAATAAAAGGCATCCAGATTGGCAAAGAAATATTTAAACTGTTGCTACATGCAGATGATATGATAATGTACACAGAAAACCTGAAGGACTCAACAAAAAAAAACTGTTCGAGTTAGCCAGCCAGTTTAGTAGAATGGCATGATATAAGATCAATATGCCAAAACCAGTGGGATTCTTCTACAGTAACATAGAGAACTCAGAGAAGGAAACCAAGAAAGCAATGCCATTTACAATAGCCAACCACAAATTCAGATACTTCGGAGTGAACCTAACTAGAGATACAAAAGACCTATGCAAAGAAAACTATAGAACATTTCTGTGAGAAACAATAAAAGACCTAAAAAAACATTTTAAAATATGACCCGTTCATGGATAAGAAGACTCAGTATTGTGAAAATGACAATTCTACCAAAAGCAATCTACATGTTCGATACAATCCCAATACAAAATTCCTTTTTCAAGGAGATTGAAAAGGATATTGTCAAGTTTATTTGGAGAGGCAAGAGACCCCGAATTAGCAAAACATTTTAGAGAAACAAAAATGAAGTGAGAGGCATAGCACTCTCTGACCTCAAAACCTACTACACAGCAGTTGTAACCAAAACAGCATGTTACTGGTACAATGACAGGCATATAGACCAATGGAACCAAAGTTAGAACCCAGAAAGAGACCCAGCTATCTATGGTCAATTGATATTTGACAAGGAAATAAAACTTATAAAAGGGGAAAGTGAACATTTCTTCTTGTGTTTGTTTGCCATATGAATTTCTTCTTTGGTAAAGTGTCTGTTTAGATCCTGTGCCCATTTTGTGATTGTGTTTTTACTTTTTTTGCTGTTAAGGTGCTGGAATATTCTATACATTTTTAGATATAAGTCTTTTATCAAATATATCATTGCCAAATACTTTTCCCCAATCTATGGGTTTCCTTCTTACCCTTTTGCAGAAGTTTTGTGATGTTCTTAGAAGGTCTCATTCATCCATTTATGCTCTCCAGGTTATAGATTTTTCATTATTCTTGGACGACTGTTCATTTTGTGGATTAGGTCTTTTACTAGAGTTATTTCTTGCATTTCTCTGATGAATTTTGTACTCTTTTGTTTTCTAGGTCCCTTGTCCACTTTGAGTGTTTTTTGTTTTTTAATAAGGTGTAAAGTGTAGGTCTTGCTTAACGTTTTCTGCAGATGGTCTTAATTTCCATTTTTAATTTTTTTACTTCATAACTCCTTCATTAAATATTTGGTGACTAGATAAAAATTTCCTACTATGACCTGGGCCCGTTGGAGTCTCCCTCCACCCTGGAAGTTAGCTGGCTGGCTGACGTCTCGGTGGCAGTCTCGTCTTGGTGGCACAGTCAAGGGAAGTTTCTGGGGTCCTTTTGTTGAGTGTCACTGTTATGACCCTTGGCAAAGACCAAGGCTGAGGCCTGCTTGACAGTGTGACTTTAAAATTCTGTAGGATTTAACTATTAATTTTAGAAGAATATTCTTGTTAAAGACACAGCAGTCATTTGTCTATTTGCTATACCGAACAACTTGCAGTGGCTGTGATGCTGAACCCTACTCCATAGTCGCGTCAGATACCATAATGGTTATCCATTATGTATAGTGTTTGGATGAGCTTCCAATTGATTCATGTTGGGAAGCAGGAGTGGTATCCAATTCCTAGTCTAGATGGCTCTGGAAACTTGACAAACTCTCTTATAAATGTACAGAAATGTTGTTAATTAAAGAACAGAGTTCAGGTCTTTTGTGCAAAGGTTATTCTGAGTCATATTCGACTCGACAACACTTAAACACCACTAAATGAGACTAATGAAGTTATATCTGGAAGAACATTCTTCCACTTTGCACATCACTCTTTGTTAATGTGCTGTATGAAATAACCTGGGTTTGCTGTGATGCTGAACTTTGTGCCATGGGGATGTCAAATACCATAATGGCTTCCCTCTATGGACAGTGTTTGGTGGAGTTCCCAGTTGTAAAACAGGTTGGGAATCAGTAGTGGCATCCACTTTCTAAACCACATGCCTCTGGAAACTATGACACGGAGAGACAACAAGATCTAAGGAAAGGCATTAGGTCTTTTGTTCATAGAGTTACTATGAGTCAGCCTTGACTCGATGGCAATCAACAACAATGACTATGACCTGGGTTCTTGAGATAGAAATGAATTTAATATTTCTGGAATGAAATTTTCTAGTGGAACATTGTCAATTTTTGGATATACTTGCACTTAAAAACAAGGAATGGTATATGCTAAAAAATTAAATTCTGATTATTATGAGACAGCAAAAAGTAAAAATGTCATTTTACCAGGATCTTGAGAAAGGCCTTTCGTAGCACTGTGAGCTGAGTGGGAGCCTAGAAGTAGTACTGACTGGGCTCAAGCATCCTTGAGGGCTTCCTGGAGGAGGTGTGTCCCAGAAGGGGAGCAGAATAGGGCCCATCCGTACTCCACACAGTCACACCATACTTGTCTGGCGTGTTGAGGACAGTTGGTAGGGAGCTATAATGATCATGGGAACAGCAGCATTTCATGAGGCTGAATCAGTCCGTAGAGCAAACCAGGTTGAGTCTAAATTGTATTCAAGATCTTTGTTTTCAAACTGTCATTCAATGCCCTCAGGTTAATTCAGGCTCAGAACCTCGAGATTCTTTCCTGCTGATGATCATAAAAGGAATGGATCAGGTTTGTATTCTTTTACTGGATTTACTCAGTCAGTATGCTGAAGAAATAACCTGATGGTCAACTCTATGAAGAAGAATAGAATCAGACTGTGGGGAAGAAATCATTACCTACCTGTGATACGCAGGCGGCACAACCTCATTTACTGAAAGCAAAGCTGTGAAGCACTTCCTGATGAAGTGCAGTAACTCTAGCCTTTAGTGCGCATTCCATGTTGTGATGAAAACACATCCTGACACCTGGCTTAGTAAACAGTGTCATGATACAGAGGAAAAACAGCACTGAAGCTGCCAAGAATTTCATTTACCTGAATCTACAGTGAACACCCATGGATGCCGCACTCAAAATCATTTGTATGTTGCATTGGACAGATGTGCTGTGAAGCAGTAGCAGGACCGAGGAGCTCCTGACCCAAGCTCGCCTGTGTTTTGATTGTCCAGTAGACGTGTGAAAGGGGGCCAGTGACTAAGGAAGCCTAAAGGAGAGACCTTTGGTGGTTGTCCATCGGATGTGATGCTGCTAACCTCTCCGGCAGTTCGAGTCCTCCAGTGCACCTTCTAAACGTGATAGGGTCGGTCCTTGCTGGCAAAGGCCGAGGATCCCTGGCAGAGTGTTTCCCCTCAGTCAGATGGGTTTGACACAGTGACTTGACCAATGGGCCCGAGCACATAGTCCCGATGAGGGTGGCAGTGGACAGGGCAAGTTCATCAGGTCGCTGTGAGGTAGAGGCCTTGAGCTCACTTAATCACAACCACAAACACAGTAGGGGCTTGCTGTAAGTCCGAGCTGACGCATTGACAGTGAGGGTTTGGGGTATGAATATGCATGTGAGTGCTGGGTAATGAGGGGCAAAGACTGAAGATAAACTGATGCGTTTGAGTTCTGGTGATGGCAAAGAATCTGAACTGTATGATAGAGAATGAACAGATGTGCCTTGGAAGGAGTGTTGCTGGGATGCTTCTTAGAAGTGAGAATAGTAAAAATGTCTTTTCTGTTCTTTGGACGTTTTCAGTGGGGACATTCCCTGGAGAAGGAGACCATACATTGGAAAGCAGAGGCATAGTGGAGAAGAGGAAGACTGTAGTGAGATGGACTGAAACTGAGATTGCAGCAGTGCCCTCGCCCTACTGTTGAGAGGCATTTCCACGATTATAACAGTGAACAAGTTAAAACATCCAGCTTTCATCATCAACAACAAAATACAGGACCTGCGCAGAACGAGAAGGAACTGCCTTCCTTAGGAGAAAGCCAGCCAGTAGGAGCCGCCCTGAGGAAGAACAGCTCTTCCAGACTAAAAACCAGGGATTTTAAGGACATGAAATAACTAAAGGACACTCTTGTAAAGATTTCAATGTGTGGGAATGACATATCCTTAATGGAAATGTTTAATAGAGATGAAAATTGTTAATATTCAAAACCAACTGGAAACAAATTAATAACCTGGAGCAGAAAATGAAATCATTGCAATGAAGTCACCAGAGATCTCCGTAGAAAACCGGTGCTGTCAGAGGAGATGGGCCATTGTCTTCCACACAGACTGCTGAAGAGCGTTCTCGCCAAGGAAGAGGAAAACGACCTGAGGCAAGATGACTGAGTGGAAGAGCACTTCGGCCACCTGAGGGGCACTGTCCGTCGGGACAGCATCCAGGCAGTGGGAGCATCTGGGAAGAGGAGAGGGACACGTGCAAAAAAGGCACTTGATAGACACTCTCCCAGGTGAACACCCCTGGGTGTGTCATGGCAGAGAGTGCAGCCAAGGAACCTGCTCACCTTGTCCTGGATCTCGACTGCAAACTGGGTCGGTTAGGGCGTGTTCTGTGGTGGGAAAGGATCCCTGCCACAGAAGGGTGAGCACAGGGATGCTAACTGAGAGCTCGGGGGTTTGAAGTCACCAACTTTTCTGAGGACGTGATCGTGCAGTCTGGCCCTGTAAAGGTTTACCGCCACAGCACCGTGTGTGCCACTTTCACTCTACTGTAGGGTCACTTCTGAGATGCAGTTGATTTAGCACTGGGGCTTTGGTGTGTTTTAGTACCTTTATTGAACTCCTAAAGTTTTGCAGCATCCATACATTCAGTATAGCATAGAAAATTTTAAGTTGTTGTTTTTATGTGCTATCGAGTCACCTGCAACTCATAGTGACCCTATGTACAGTAGCTCTGAAGCCTCTCCTGTCCTGAGCCAGTCTCACTGACTCTTACACACACCTCCATTGCCCCAGTTACTGTATCAATCAGCTCATCCATGATTGTCATCCTTTGCCTTTTCCTTCCACCTTTCCAAGCATGATGTCCTCCTCCAAGGGTCTGTCCATCCTGGCCACATGCCAGTATGTGAGATGGAGCTTCACAATGCTAGTCTCCAAGGAGAAATTTGGTTTCACCCTCTCCTGGATGAACCTGTTTGTTTTCTTGGTGGTCCATGTTCAAGAGTCTTGTCCAGCACTACAATTAGAAGACATCGATTCTTCTCTTAATCTTTAGTCATTGTCCAGTTCTCTGATGCATAACAAGTAATTGTGAAGACTGTGGCTGGGATTAGGTGCACCTTGGTCTCCAGATTGACATCATTGCTTTTCAGTACTCTGGAGAGGTCCCTGACAGCAGATTTTCCCAGTGCAATTTGTCTTTTGATTTCCTGGTTGCTGGCGCCAATAGTATTGATTGCGGAGCCGAGCAAGCTGTAACTGTCAATAATCTCAGTCTTTTCTCCATCTATCATGGTGCTGCCAATTGACCCACTCCTGAGAATCTTTGTCTTCTTGATGTCGAGCTTCAGTACATACTGAAGGCTGCAGGCCTTGACCTTCTGCAGCAAGCGCTTGAGGTCCTCCTCAGTTTCAGCAAGCACAGTTTTGTAATCTGCATAATGTAGGTTGCTGATGAGTCTTCCTCTAATCTTGATGCCACACTCCTCTTCACAAAGCCCAGCTTTCCAAATGATCTGTTCTGCATATAGATTGAAAAGGTATGGAGACAGGATGCATCCCTGTTGCACTCCTTTCCTGATATTGAACCATTCAGTGTTTCCTTACTGTGTTCTGAGGACTGCTTTCTGGTCCCAGTGTTGTTGTTCTTCTTATGTCACCTGCAACTCACAGCAGTCCTATGTCCAACAGCCCTAAACCCTGCTCTGTCCTGTGCCAATCTTACTGTCTCCTACATACCTATCTCCATTACCCCAGTCACTGAATCAACCCGTTTCATCCAGGGTATTCCTCTCCTGCGCTGTCCCTCCACCCTCCCAAGCATGTCCTCTTTAAGAACTGATCCCATCTTGCAGCATGTCCAAAGTATGTCAGACAGAGCTTCAGAATCCTTGCTTCCAAGAAGTAGCCTAGCTTCACCCTCTCCAAGATGAACTTGTTTTTCTCTTAGCAGTCCATGGTATACTCAGTACTCTTCAGCACCACAGCTCAAAGGCATCAATTTTCCTTCTGTCATCCCTAGTCATTGTCCAACTTTCTAGTGCATAGCAAGTAATTACAAAGACCGTGGCCTGGATTGGGTGCACCTTAGTCTCCAGACTGACATTGTTGCTCCTCAGTACCTTGGGGAGGTCTCTGACAGCATCTTTCCCAGTACAGTTCATCTTTTAATTTACTGACTGCTCTATTGGCCTAATGGCAAGAAGCTGAGCCACAATCCCGAAGGCATGTGGTTCAAATCTGCCAGCTGTTCCACAGAAGGGTGGGCAGTCTCCTCCCATGAGATTAACCGCCTCTGAAAATCCACGGTGGCTGTGGGTTCCGACTCAAAGGTCCGAGTATAGGTTTCACATGAGCACAATCAAGTGTTCTGGGATTCCCATTCTCCTCAAGGTTAGCCACAATGTGTTCTGGTCGACACCGTCAAATGCCTTCGCATAGTCAATGAAATACAAATAGATATTCCTCTGGTGCTCTCTGCTTTCTGCCAAGATCCATCTGACATTGGCGACAATGTCTCTAGTGTCACGACCTCTTCTAAAACCAGCTTGTTATTTCCAGTAGTTCTCTGTCAATACACTGTTCCAGTAGTTTCTGGATAATCTTCAGCAGGATTTTGCTAGTATGTGTATTAGTAATATTATTCGATAATTTACACACTCTGCTGGATCACCTTTGTTGGAATGGGAATAATTACAGATCTCTTCCAGTCAGTTGTTTAAAAGTGGGCATGTATAAATATTGCATATAGTGTCTCAGTGCAGTGTCATTTTTCTTCTGTATACCCTGACATTTAATAATTATTTTAAATCTTATTATGAATGACTCCTCTTTGAAGTCAAGGTTAATTTTTACATATTTCTATTTACTTGGCATTTATAATTTAATAGACAGAAATATGCAAATTAGCTGCAGCTTTATCTCGTCTATTGTCATCTGCAGTGAGGTGCTCTACCTCATGGTACTGTTGGAAGAACAAATGCTAAATCTGGGTGTAAGTTTTAGTTACATACAAACTAGTATCTCTTCTGTCTGTTGAAAAGATCTTCTGTATGCTTCTTTCATGTTGTTGCTTATTAGTTTGGGAAATAGCAATTTGATTCATTTACTAGGCAGGACATACAGAAACATTTTGTAAATCTGTGTAGAATGGGAGTTTCGGAGGAAGAGCTGTGACAGATGAGGTCACCATGTGAACATCATGCCGTCTGTTGAGCTTTGTTCCTTATTTTCCCCAACCTAGAGTAGATGAACTCTGGCTCTGGGAAGACCAGGAGGGAGAGAAATGCATCTGGCATCCAACTGCCTGCCTTTACAGGCTTAAGAGCACGTGGGCTGGTCGCGTTTCTCTTTTGTTAACAGACATAGCATATCGCTACAGAAACTGAGGAGCACTATTGAAAAGTTACAAGGTTTCTGTCATTGATAATAACTTGTGCCGATGCAATCAGTTATACTTTCTCTAGTATTCCAGCTCAACTTCCTATTCAAATGACGTGGGTTCAGCCCTCAAAGAGCTTCTGCGTCACCAGGAAGCATTCTGGAAACAGATTAAGTTATCTTAGCTGAAAGTTATATAATAGCTGGGAGAACTTTTGTCCAAGATCTTAATTCATAGTGAAGAATTAAAAGGAGAGTTTTATAACCCCTGATGGATACTTTCTGTGCACTGTGAGAGGTTTTGTACTGTGTGTAGGGTCACTATGAATCAGAGCCATTCAGCGACACTTAACAGCAGCATTAAGATTGGCATTCTTTCTACTTCTACAACATGATCACAGGATAGAGTTTACACAATACATTTACATGAGTAGAATTTAATATTGCAATATTGAAAGTATTGCTTCGTTTTTAAAAGTTTTCATTTATAAATTGCAGCAAAATAAAAATTAAAATCTTTATATATTCTGCAAATATTTTGACAGGCATCACTGGAAAATATTTTAAGATTATACTATAATACATAGTATAGAATAGAAAGGAAAAAATATTTTGTTTGTAATAAAAATGAGTGGGGTAGCTTGTAAGAACAAGTGAAAGGTGGTAGCTTTCTCCTGTGTTTGGTTGCTGAGGAAATTCTTTCCCTCTCACACAGCTTTATGGTCTTTAAACATATTCTGTGGCCCTTCCTGTGAGACACACCATAAGTAAAAGTACATGTTCTTCTTTATTAATCCTTTAAGAATAAGTCAAAGCTGAGACTCTGGTCCATATTTCTGAGTCAGCCACATTCACACTGAATGCTGGACTTGATCAGATTCTCTGGGGTAATGAAGCACTGGAGAAGTCATTTACCATGCTGGTAACCATGACAATGGAATCCTTTGTTGTTGCACTTGATGTTTTGTCCCTGCTCTGTGTCCTCTCTCCTGTTTGTCATAGAGTTGTCACACTGCTGTTTTATTTCCTCTTGGTCTTTCTGCCACAATGTGTGACAGTAATCTCATCTGTCTCTTAAGAGCAGGGAAACCGCCTCAGCCATCCGTCTTCTCATCTATAAATAGACAGTTTTTCAGTAGCTTTCAAATCTCCAGCTAGTACCTCAGTGTCAGGTATCCTTAAAACATGATTAGACTTCTCTTGACCTATAAAAACATCCCAGAGATCATGAAAATGATCATCCTTCTTACAGTTGGAAACAAATGTGGATCTCTTTTCGTCCATCAGCTACACACTGTCTTCTGAATTTCCTGGAGTATTCTGTGAACACGTCCAGAGTTACATCTGTCATTTGCAAATTGTCAATTGGTATCCCATCAGTTCCTGGGGCCTTATTTTTTATCTATACTTTTAGTGCCGCTTGAATTTCTTCCTTCATTATTATTAGCTCTTGATTTTGTGATACTTCCTGAAATATTTCAGTGTCGGCCAATTCTTTTTGGTAAAGTGTGTATCCTCTGTCTTCTTTTGATGTTTTCTGGATCAGTCAAGCTTTTACCTATAGCATCCCTAAGAATTGCAACTGAAAGTTTGAATTTGTTTTTCAGTTCTTTCAGCTTAGGAAATGCTGAGTGAGTTTTTGGTCTGTTATTTCTAGGTCTCTGCGCATTCTGTTAGTTCACTTGTCTTCCTGAGCTGCTTTCTGAAATGTTCTGTTCATCTCTTTTATTTCAGCATTTCTTCCGTTTGTTTTCACTTTTTGATGTTCTAAAGCAATTTTCAGTGTCTCTTTTGACATCCATTTAGGTTCATTTTCTTTCTGTCTTTGGAATGACCTTTTGTTCTCTTAATGTCATCCCACAATTCAGCTCGCCATTCTTAAGATGACTTTTCAATTCAGATGGGGTAGACTCAAGGTCTTTTTATTCTTGTGGACTTGTTTTAATTTTCTTCAGTCTTAGTTTTAGCACTCACTTGTTACATGAGTGCCATCAAGTCACCTGTGACCTGTCCTAGCTTGAGCCAGTCACACAGTCTCTGACACACCTGTCCCTGTTACCCCAGTCACTGTGTCAGTGTCAGTACCAATCCATCTTGTCCATAGTCTTCCTCTCCTATGTTGTTTCTCCACTCTTCCAAGCATGATGCCCTTCTTCAAGGACTAGTCCTTCCTGGTAATATGCCCAAAGTATGTGAGACAAAGCTTTAAAATCCTTGCCTTCAGAGACCAACTTGGTTTCACCCTCTGTAGGACAGACCTGTTTGTTCTCTTGACAGTCCGTAGTATGTTCAGTATTTTTCTCCAGCACCATAACTCAAAGGCGTCAGCTCTTTGCCATCCCTATTCATTGTCCAGCTCTCTGATGTATGGCAAGTAATTGCGAAGACATGTGAGTAATGAGTGATCTTTTGCATAGTCAGCACCTGGCTTGGTTTTGACTGCTGATGTTGAGATTCTCCAGTGATTTCTTGCACAAATGCAGTCAGTCTGATTTGTATGCGGTCTGTCTGATGAAGTCCTGTGGAAAGTCACCACATCTCAGCAGTTAGTGATGGCAGGGCAGGATCTTTGACTTCTCTCTTTTCTTTGCTTAGTTTGCCAGTCTCTTCTCTCTCTTAGTCATCTGGACTTTGGAATTTCCAGGGCATCTTAGTTTTACTATCTCTCATTCACATTACTGTTTTCACTTAAGTCTTAATCTTTGTCACATGACTTTCTTAAAATAAAAATCTCCTAACTAGAATCCTCACCTCTTATGTTTTTCCTTCTCTGGTCCTTGGAGAGGGCCATCATGTTTGGGAGAGTGGAGGGACGGCGCAGGAGAGGAAGACCCTTGATGAGATGGATCAATTCTGTGGTGGAGTGGTGGGAATGAATGTGTTTGAGACGGTGAGGTTGGCACAGGATAGAACAGCGTTTAGGGCTCTTGTACATAGGGTCGCTATGAGTTGCAAGTGACTCGATGGCACATAACAACAAGAAGTCACTTTCAAGGTGGTTCTTAAATAGTGTTAACCAAAAGGTCACCAGTTGAAATCACCCAGCCAGTGTGTCGGAGGAAGATGCCGCAGTGTGCTTTCGTCCAGAGCTGCAGCTGGGGAGCCAGTCAGGGGGTCTGCACTGTCCCTGAGGGTCTCCACAAGTCAAGCCAGTACAGTATCGCTGCTGTGGTTTTGGAGTTTCAGTTCTTTGTCACTGTTAAGACTGTCTCCCTTCTGAACCTAATTGGGCATTTATTATACTTTTAAATTGTGGGGCTAATACAGAATAAATCTCTTCTGTTTTTCATGATTGCTCATGCAGTGTGTGAATATTATCACTACATCAATATTCTCATCTGTCAACTCTAATGTCTGAGACCGAACAGAGAGCTGAACCTTGATAACAATGTTACGTGCTGTCAAAAGGAAGCTGACGCAGAGCTGACCCTCCAGCAGGATTTTAAAGACAGTGAAAGGCACATGGTTCGGGTCCACCAACTGCCCTGCAGGAGAAGCATGGGCAGTCTCTTCCTGAGCCGTTTTCTGCCTCTGAAAGCCCACCGTAAGGCCAGCTGAGTCAGTTCCCTGTCACTGCTACAGAACAATGAAAACTTGACCTGGAGGAGGAAGACTACAGTCTGACATTGACTTGTGAAATAGTTCTAATATTAGTTAATGTAGGTGAATGTGGAATATTGGGAAGATTCAATATCTTCAAGTTATTTATTCCAAAATTAACATGTGAATTTAATTTACACCTAAAGAAAGGACATAGAAAAAGAAATGAAGGTGGTTTATTTCTTTTGAAAACTTGACAAACTTATTCTGGGAATGATATGAAAAAGATGATAGATGTATATCCCCATCAAGTTTGAATGTGATGACGTTAATCTGTCTTCTGGAAATGAGTAGAACATTGTGGTGGACGGTGCTCAGAGATGTCGACACCTCTGTTACTACAGGAGTCTTCACCCCATGGCCAATAGTTTAGTATGTGTGTACAGATTGCAAACCTGTTCTGATCTTCCCTCCACTAGTAGACCTACAATAAGATGCATCTGATTCAGGACATGGGGTTTTCAGTCACTTGCTGTGCATCTGATATCTGAATAATGAGTCCAGATGACAGAGAATCATTGATGTGTTTAAGCTGTGGTGTTGGTAAAGAGTACTGAACACCCCATGGACTGCCAAAAGAACCAACAGGAGAAAGGCCATCTCGAATACTCCTTGGAGAGGAGAATGGCAAAGCTTTGTCTCCCGTATTTATTATGAGCATATTTCTGGGAGAGGCTGTTCCTTGGAGAGAAACATCATGCTTAGAAACGTGGAGGGACAGTGACGGAGAAGAAATCTCAACCAGATGGCTTGACACGGTGGCGGCAGCAGTGGCTTGAGTGTGCCTGAGACAGCGAGCGTGGGACAGGGTTCAGATCTGCTGTTCCTGGGGCTGCTCTGAGTTGTGCTGGGCTTGGCAGCAACCCTCCACCAATAATAGTATCATCTAAACAGTGTCTGGCATTGTTTCCATGGAGAGTTCACAGGAACTGTGTTTGAGGGCTTTGCTAAAATGTGGAGAGTCCATTGCTCTGCTTGGTACTCTCCTGATTTCTTGTCAAAAGAAATTTTCTAAACAAGCAAGAAATGTAAGAATGGCTTGTAGAGTTTACACATCTTAAAGTTTGGAATACATCTACAAGTAATTTAGTCTTACTTTATTTTACAAAGGGCAATAGAAGATAAAACAGTACAAATAATCCACATTGAGTATCTACATCAGGCAGTTACTGCTGAAACTTTATGGATATTATTTTAGTATTTCCTTCTTTTCTTTGACTTGACTCTGTTAAGAGTTCTGCTTATTGTCATATAACTACTGAGGAAATTTCAACTTAATTTAAATAAACTTTTTAATGTTACCACTTAGTGTTAGATAACAATTTATTATATGTCAAATTTCATTACTTTGACTTTGAATAATTGGATTTTATATTAATTTAATATTTTAACTATTGATAGAATTTCTTGAAAATATGTAGGTATTTTAATATATCATTTGAAATGGCATGCATAGAATATGTGTATGAATATATAAATATGCTTGATTTGTGTTTTCAGACAATAAATAATATTTATTCACAAAGGAAGAACATTATTATCCCAAAATCATTGCTCTTAAGTGACACATCCAGGCCTTTCACATTCTTGAGCAGCATTGTTTTCTTATTACAACCCTGATTCCTTTGACTTATGTCCCATTATTTGGCCTGCTCGCCATCTTAACGCCGTCTTTGGGATTGTTTTCTATGTATGGAATTTCAAGTGGTATATGGAAATATTTTCTATTAAGAACCATCTAGTTTATTATTGCTTACTGAAGTACAAAAGTCACAAATTTGGCTTTATAGTTTTAAGGAAACAACTATTCGAGAACTCCCGAATTCCCCCTGCATGCTTGTCTGGGAGCTAACAGCAGGCGTAGAGGAGGGTTCATCCAGGGGATGATTTGTGAGTGGCTGTAAAGCGTTCTTATGAAAACTGTACTCTGGTGCTTTTCAATGCATCATCTGATAGGGTAGGTGATCTGCAAAGAAGCTGCTTTCCTGGCAGTGTAGACAGCTGCCACGTGCTAAGTGGTCTGTGGTGTGCACGGGCAGGGTCTGTGTCTCGCCCTGTGTTTTCTGTGTTCTGTGATGTGAGTCTAGTGGGTAAGAGCAGAGAGTGCCCACTTCTGAAGCTTTTTCAGCCATGCTTCTTTCACATTACAGAAACACCTGCTTCATTTCCTGAGACAATAAAGGAGAAAGAGCCCCCGACCACTGGTGAAGACATTCAGCTGGAAAGTTCAATCCCTCACACAGATCCGGGCATCGGAGAGGAGCAAGTGGCCAGCCTCCTGAATGGTGCAGACCTGGGGCCCAGCACTGGTCCTGATGCCATGGGTGGGCTCTTGTCCACATTGTCTTCTGAAGTGAAGCAGTCACAGGAGAGCTTAGCTGAGCATCACAGCGAGAGTTTGAAGCCCGCCCCATCCATCTCCAGCATCAGCCAGACCAAAGGCATTAATGTCAAGGAGATCCTCAAGAGTCTCGTCGCTGCCCCAGTGGACGCAACAGATTGTGGTCCTGAGCCCATCCCATACCCAGACCCATCGCTCAAGAGGGAAGCGCAAGCCATTCTTCCTATGCAGTTCCATTCCTTTGACAGGTGGGTACTGCGTTCCTGTTCACCAGGTGGGAGACTCCGAAGGAAAGCCCCGCAGTGCCAGCATTGACGCTGCTTCCAGCAGTGGCATGAGCAGTGGGGGTTGAGGCTGGCCCATGATTGGTCAAGGTTTTACCCTATTGTATATGGGCTCCCTCTGAGTCAGCGTTGAGTTAATGGCACCTGATAACAGTGATACAAAGCTTTTCAAGAGATCTGGAAGTGTCCTATTTTGTCAGGGGCCTTCTAGACAGTTCTGGCTTTGTGAACACCATCCACACCCCTGCCCAGCCAGATGGTCACGTTGTGAGGCACACCCATAGTCATATTATGGGAGGGAGCACGGAATATTGAGAGTAGAGAAATTGGGCTGTTGTAATCATCCTCAGGGGATTCCAGTCTATTTTAGAAGTCAGTTTACTTGTTTCATGGAGAAAATAGATTGCATCTCTCAAGCTCTTCTGGCACTGAAAATACCTTGTGTTACTAGAAAAATTTTTACTATTTATTGGAGCCTAAGTCCCTTACTTTAAGTAGTAGGATCAAAATTTAAGATTTTAGTGCAAGTATATGGAAAGGGTAGAAAATTCTCTGTGCCCCTCTCCTTGTGAGCTTTCTTGGCACCAGCACGAAAGCCATATTTTGACATATATTAGGCAGTCAACATTGCTGGAAGGTGTCTTAGCCTTCCATATATAGATGTGTACTGTGTAAGTCCCTTCAGGCAGGATGTGACTAGATTTTCCCATGGGCCTCTATGGGTTGCTTTGGTTTACTTTTTTTCTTTTAACTTAGAGGGAAGCAGCTGCCTCTTTTTGCCTTTCTCCCTACTGGTTTCAAAGACCCAGGAGCACTGGGTCTTGGGTGCCATACAAGCAGGCGAGGCAGAGGGCATGACCGTGGCCATGGAGCAGGTGGTGATGGTGTGCCTGTGGGGTCCATGCTGTGCCTGCTGCTCAGGGGGCGGGCCCTGTCCAGACACTCCTCAGGCAGCAGCAGCAGATGAGGACCCCATGGTCTCGCTGTGGCGTCCACGTGATGTCCACACCATGGAACGCCCTGTTTGACACAGCATACCACACACCTGCACTCAGAATATGCTTTCACTTCTCTGCATTCACTTGTTGTACAGAACATTTTACATCATGCATCTGCATTCTTTATCTTTTCCAAAGTCCAGTCAGTGAAAATGGTAGTTCACAAAAACAGAATAAAGCGATATATTTTAGAATTAAAACATGTTAAACTGCCCTTTCCTCTGTGTGTATGTGTGTGTGGATGTTGTAAATAAGTTGAAGTGATTGACAAGCAAGTGCTTTCTGTTTTAGAGAGAAGTTTAAGTTGAAAAATCATCTTTAAAAATTTTAAATAATATGCAATACATACAAAGTGTGTATTGCATATTGCTTTCCCAAAATTAGCCAGACTATTGTGTACAAAGCAGAGATGGGACGATCCCAGCGTCCCGGAGTGGATATGTGCCAGCCACACCTTTTCTTCTTCTTTTTTTTTTTTAGATTTCTGTCTATTTTATTCTTCTTAGTACACAGAGCTAAATATACACAGATACTAAGTAACTGTACAAGAGATATATGGGAATGTACAAGAAGTGAATACCACTGCCTGTTTAACATTTAATTTCTACTTGTATCCTACTTGGCAATCTGGAAAGTTGTCAACTAGATACTAGATAATCCTGTTTATGAAATGAGTGTCAATCATAGGTATTCTTAAAGCAATAAATATTGTGTATTGTCATTTTCTAGTCTGTCTGTGGCCTCTAATTATGTGAGTTAGTATTTTGGTTGCTATATTAGCAGAAAAAGAAAAAGCAAAAAAACAGAGGTAGTCTCTGGTTTTATGTAAAATACAATCTTATTTTACTTGGTGTTAGATGCCGTCAGGTCAGCTGTGACTCACTGTGACCCTATGAACAGTGGGTCTGAATCTTGTTCTGTACCGTGCCATTCTCATCAGCTCTGATCTACTTGAACCTGTTGACAGTCATTGTGTCATTGTGTCGTTGTATCTTTTTAGAGAGGGCCTTTCTCTGTTTTACTGACCTTTCCAAGCATGATGTCTTTGTCCAAAGACTGCCGCCTGCCCCAACAATATACCCAAAGTATGTGAGATGGAGTTTCACCATCCTTGTCGTCAAGGAGGAACCTGTTTTCACTTTCTGTAGGACAGACCTGTTTGTTCTCTCGGAAGTCCATGAGATAGTCCATATTCTTTTCCAGTCAGAGGCATTGATTCTTCTGTCATCCTTATTCACAGTCCAACTTTCAAATGCATATCAAGTCGTTGAAAAGGCCATGGCTTGGATCAAGTGCACCTTAGTCTTTAAGCTGACATTGTTGCTCTTGATCACTTTTAGAGAGGCCTTGACAGATTTTCCCAGTGCAGCACATCTTTTTGTGTGTGTGTGCTTTTTTAAAAAATAAAACAAACAATAAAATTATTATCCATTTCAATGGAAATTTACAGAAACTTTGGATTTCCATTCATTCATTGTTGTACTTTTCTCCCCTACCAGCCCTCCCCCCTAGTACACTACCCTCTTGGAAAAGTAAAAGAAAAATTCTTTCATTGTTTTACAAACCCTCCCCCAGGTCCACTCCACTATGCAGCCTTCGCTCTTGGACTCCTGTCATGACAAAAAATATATAATAACATCCCTTTTAAACAGTTTTCTCCCTCATCTGTTTCAATGCAGTATACATTATTGAACCCATCTTTCTCAGTCTCCTCTCAACCCCAAGGTCAGTCCTGTTTTATAACACTGGCACCATGTAGTATTTGTCCTTTTGTGACTGAGATACTTCACTCAGCATAATGTGCTCCAGGGTCACCCATTTTGAATAACATTTCATGAGTTCCTTGTTTTTCAGAGCAGTGTAGTATTCCATTGATTGAATATACCACAGCTTCTCTATCCATTCATTTGTTGATTGATGGGCACAGCCACACCTTTTCAGAGAGGCCTTGTGATCTTTTGCTTTCTCAGATGTAATTAGAAATTGTCCCATTACCATTAGCCAGTGTCCAGCAGCTGTTTTGTAAAAATCCGTTGTGAAGTCGAGTGGTATTAGCTGCTAGATGGCATGTAAAGATACTCACTTTCTCCTTGTGAACCCACATTTGATGGAGAAGCAGAGGGATAAAGAGGTTTGCAGAGAATTGTAAAAAGAAAGGGAGACTGTATGCAGATTTTTGAAAAAGTCTTCTGGTCTATTAAGTGTTTACTTACCCCATCCTGGGAAGGTTCTCCCGCGTTGTCTGGTGACTCCAGCTCAGTGTTTGCCCACAGGTGTACATGTGTGCGGGCAAGCCCAGGCCTTTCTGTCTCCACATTACCACGAAGTAACTGTCACAGGAACGGAATTACAGGCTTTACGGTTTTAAATTACAAATTTCAGTTTTCCTAAAATGCAAAATTATAAACACTGAGAATGAGTGATTAGCTTTTAAAGCATTCAAATGAAATAAAGATTAAGATAAATGTTTTGGTTTGATTACCTTTAGAAAATGTGGGGGTTTTGTTTATTTCATGAAAACTTAAGAAAATACTCACCTGAGTACTACTGTTCCTAGATACTCAAACTTTACTATATTTTGATGAATATAGCTTTTTAAAGAATAAGAACTGAAACTTCTGCAAAGTCCTGGTAGCAAAATGCATGGGGGCAAGGATCATGTTTCTAGGTTGTGTTAGTGGAAACGGAACGCGGAGCACAAGGCATCGTGCGGTCCTTTTTAGGAAGAGAGGATCCGTGCGGTAATATATGCAGTCGCTCAAGTACTATCAGATGTAAATGATGAGGTGATATTGATGAACGAGGGGATTGGGGTCCCAAGGGCGCGGATGACGGATTGAGCAGAAGCGGCCTCGCACAGCACACAAGTCAAGCCTGGCCCCTTCACTGCTCACAGCCGTAATGGGAGATGGCAGTCTGAAATGAGTTGCCACGGCAAAGAGTATTATTTTTGAAATGCTTTCACACAAATCGCCAGGCACTGCATACAACTTAGTTTCATGCTTTAATGTCATCAGGAGGCACAAATTGGTGTGTCTAATTGTTTGCCACCTGCCAGCAAAATGAGCTGCCAGCCAGACAGCCGGGCTTGATTGTCTGGCAGCCAGTCAATAGATTGAGAGTGACAACATCAAAAATGTAACTGCAAACTTGGGGGCCCCTGTCTCCCTGGCACCAAGACAACTGCATCTCCCCAGTATGTTCTCAGCAGTGCCCCACCATTTGCCTTCTCTGTTTTAAGGTAATTGCAATTGCATCATGAGGTGTATAAACACAGACCCAGAGCACCACAGTCAGGAGCAAGTCATGGCTTGTCTTTTGACATTAGATGGGGTCCCAGGCGACAGGCTTGAGATTTCAAGTCACAACCGTTCCAGACCTAGAATCGTAGTGGAGCTTCCTCCGCCAGTGATGGATTTCTCAGCCGTGGCTTTGGCTGGGAAGAGCTCTTTATGTGTTGTTCGTCTCTTTGTGACGAAGTCATGCTTTCAAGTCAGAGCCACAGGATGGTCACCTTCCTTTCCTGGCCTCAGAGATCTGCTGGGAACAAGCTAACAAAGCTCTCTCTCTCTCCAAGTCGAGACAGTCTCGGTTGCCAGCTGGGTACTGACTTCCTCAAAGAGCTGCCCTGCCCTGAGCTCTGAGAACTTGGGTGCCCTGGCACTAACTCCACCATGCTGGCTGTGGTGCGTGTGACTTGTCATTCCATAAACTGCAACATCAAATGATATAAATGTTTAGACTTGACCAAAATAAACCTTTTTGATGTATAATTTTTCATCAGAAAGTATTGTCTAAATTTCTACGTATGTAGGAAATGCCGGTTTTCTTTCCATTTCCCCAGTTATCTGTGCACACTTAAATATCCATCTCGCCTTCCCCTGAGAGCCCTCACACATGTTTATTTATGAAGTGTGTGTCCTGGTAGTACTGGGATCAGCTGGTATTCTCCTGGAGCAGAGAGGTACTCCACTTTTGATTTTTACCCGGAGTACCACAGAAAATTAAGAAACTGTAACACATCTGCAGATGTACACTTTCTGGGAGGCTAAGGGGAAATGTCTTTATGGTTTTATTTCTCACAGTTTCTATGGTTCTAGGCTTACTGTTTACAGAATTCCCAGAGGCATGTTGTTTGGGAAGTGGATTTCTCGGTTCTTTTGTTCATAGGCTCACTATGAGTCATGCTCGATTCGACAGCAGTCAACAAAAACAACTGGCTTACTGTTACTTTTAATATATTAGTAACTAGCTTTTTGATAGACAAAATGCTTCTCTATGGAAAAGCTAATTAAGCTATATTTTAAACTAAAAGTTCCATTGATGCACATCTTTTGAGAATTTGTTGTATAAATTGGTAATTTAGTACACTCTTCATTTCCTTGAGTTTTCTGCTCTTTCCTCAGTTTAGAGAAAAGAGAAAAAGCAGCGGAAACCTCCTTCTTCGTGCATGTAAGTGTGGTTCATAAACTGCTTTTGAAGACTAGGACCTCACAATAGCTTATAATGTGTTGCTCCTTTAGAAGAGACCCCCGCCTTCCGCAGCCTGCACTTCACCCTGTTCCCTGATACTCCTCTGCGTCTGTTTGCTTATGGGATTCTGTGTACCACGTTGAGGCGAAGCTCATGTGGATTTTCTCCCAAACTGCTAATGAGCTTCCTCTAAGTATTTCATTCTTTGTTAAAGAATATGTTGAAATAAGATCGTTCTTGTAAATAATGATTTTTTTTCAGTCTAAGATTGAAAAAAAAATCCATTTAAATAGTCGTTATTTAGCTAACTAAAGAATGAGCTGCGAGGGATATTGCTTTCTAATTTCATGAGGTTTTTAATGTTGGCTTTAATGAATATAATAAGTTAAGAATTCTGGTGACTTAGAGATAATGAGTTACACTGCCAGCCCACAGGCACACGGTTCGAATCCTGCAGCTGCTCCATAGGAGAAAGATAGGACATACCCTCCTGTATGATTTACTGCCTCTGAGAACCCCCGGAGGGTCATCCATGCATCAGCAGTACACAACAACAACAACAATAAATAAAAAATACAGTAATCATCTTGCTTCATTTCTTCAATTTAGAATTAAGTAAAAATAGGAGAAATTGTAATTACTCCTGACATCTCCCTTTTTACAGGTTTGTAAATGTTTAAAGTGTTTTTATTAAGTAGTTTATACAATGAACAAGTTAAAGTACACCAAATTGAGTGAACATCTGCCAACTTTTGTGTGTCTCAGCCTCTGTTAATTCCTGCCCGTTTGTGTCCATTGTGGCCCAAGATGGTGGCTTTCTTCCTGTTAGCAAGTAGAGATGGTTGATCAAGTTGAATAATATGTCTTGTTGTTTTCTTTTAAACTCTTTTTTTAACTACTATGGTGAAAACATGCTCACTGACACTTCTGCTCACACAGCAACTCCGCATTTCCTACTCAGGAGCATCTGCCGTCTTTCCCTAGCATGTGCAGCCATCGTGTTCTCCGAGCGGTTCCACCAGGAGAAACATGGCTGTGCCCTGGGCAAGCTTTCATCTTACCCTAGTCCAGCCTGAAGCAGCAGCCAAGTCCTTCTGAACTTTTTCCTGTTTGTGGTCTAGAATGTCATACAAAATGGATAAGGAGTAAAGATGAAACCATTAGGGAAATAATTTAGTGATTTCCAAGGAGTTGTAACAAATGTAACAAACCCAGTAACAAATTGAGTTCCTTAGAAGTTTTAGTTGCTTCCTTCAACATAAATGTTTACCATGTATATAGGGCTTGGTAAGGTAAAAATTAATGAGAACTGGCTGCTAATACTAAGTCTGTCTCTAACTGGTTATATTACCTTGATCCCTAATCTATAAAAGATTAATAAAGGCTGAGTCTGATGGCTGGTGATGCTGCAGGACCCAGGGAAGCTGCTCTCCCCACAGCGCCCCCTCACTTAGGCGTGGGGGTCTCCCTGGATTCCCTCTGCAGCTCCTGACTACCTCACTGTGCCCAAGCATTTTGGGTTTCCTCCTTCAAATTTATCTTCCAGATTTATGCCAGAGACATTGAAAAAATGCTAAACTGATGATGATTCTGTGGTCCTTTCTTCTTCCTGACCCTCACAGGAGGGAGTCCTCAGGTGGGTCAAGAGCATTCTCACTGTCTTAGACAATAGGATCGGGATGCCATCTCTTCTGCGTTTGCCCGGATTTATCAATGTTTCTGCCAGGGTAGTAAGTTTGGACTCCTGACCTTCTGTGTCTTCTTCCTCCTCTTGGCTAATTTAGCTTCTCCTCTGAGATTCGGCCTGTCCATCCCTAGCGCTGATAATTACAGAACCATCACATGACACAGTCTGCTGTATATGCTTCACGTCCCGCTAGGGTGTAGGGCTTGCTGTCCGTCCTTTTGCAGTTACTAATCTTGTTGGTGAGTTGTGTTCCTGGGACCTGTCAGTATGCAATAAGTATTAAAAGAAAGAAAAAAGGGAGAAGGATCTTGTTGTTGTTATATGGTGTCGAGACAGTCAACTGAGCCCTGACCTTCCAGAGGACATTCAGAGGCTCCGAGTCACATGAGAAGCTTCATGCATGGAGCAGCTGGGGCTTCAAACCACCTGGCTCTGCATTGACAGTGCAGCTGCTGACCGCTACGCCGCCCGAGCCCTTGTTCTTGCTTCTTGTTTGGTGCCATGGAAGCAAGTGTGACTCAGAGCAACCCTGTGATCAGCAACATTGCAGCGTGTCTTACTGCCCTGTCCTTCCCATCCCCAGACACGTGAGCGCATCGCTGCAATCACTGGTCCCATTCGTCTTTCTGAGGTCTCTATCCCCATCGCTGATCCTCGTCCTCTCCAAGCATGATCCCCTTCTCCTCGCAGCAGCCTCTCCCAACAACATGCCGCACGTGTGTCAAGTGAAGCTTCACCATCGTTGCCTCCAAGGTTCAATCTGGTGGCACCTTCTCCAAGACATACCTGTTTGTTCTTAGGATATTCAGTACTCTGCTCCAACACTACAACTCAGACATTGATTCTTCTGTCATCCTTATTCATTGTCCAGCTTTCAGATGCATAGCAGGTGATTGGAAAAACCAGGGCTTGATTCAGGCATATCCATTAGATAAAGTATGGAAATATCCAGAAAGAGATATTGAATAGTGGGTTGGTTTTTTTGTTGTTGTTTTTTACTTTAGCATGAAATAAATACTTTAGTCATACAAAAATTTTAAGTAATCCTAAAATTGAGAATGATGTTGTTGTGTAGTGTTAAGTTGGAACGGACACCTGGCTGCCCTCCAGCAGGTTGTCAGAGGCAGTAAATTGTACGAGAGGAGAATGCCCGTCTTTTTTCGTGGAACCGCTTGTGTCTTTGAAGCACAGATGTTTTGGTCGGCAACTCAGCTCCTTCCCACTTGCTTCCATCTTAACCCTGAAGCTTAGATGGTTTTTTAGGGGGAGAAAGAGAAAAAAAGCTTTGGAGAAAATGTTGGTATTAATGAAATTGAATCCATAGATTTACTTAAGAATGAGCCATGAAGTAGTTTTCTTTAACTTGGGTTTTTATGTGGGAAAATTATAAAGAGTGGAGTTATTCGCAAGGCCTGAGTCTAGTTGGCTGTCCGTCACTGTCTTCAGGCAGCACATTAGGACTTACTGCAGCTCAGACACTTATCTTCTAGGTAAATAAATTCAGGGAGGGTTGGGTAAAGTCTGGAAGCTATTTGTGAAATGAAGCATGCAATGATGTGAACTTTGAGAAGAGTGCAACTGCCCTACAGGAAAATGCAGATGCTTACTACAGAATTTTAAAAGACACACAGCCTTCTCCAACAGGGTCAAAAGGGAATCCACAGACTGAGAAAAAAAATATTTGACAATGACTAGATAAACAACCCAATTGAGAAAGGGATACAGGATATGAACAGACACTTCACCAAAGAAGATATTCAGATGGCAAACAGACACATGAAGAAATGTTCAAAATCCCTAGCTCCAAGAGAGATGCAAATCAAAACAGCTATGAGATATCATCTCACCCCAGTAGAATAACACAATTGAACAGAGCAATAAATAGCAAATGCTGGCGAGTTTGTGGAGAAACTAGAACCCTTATTCACTGTTGGTGGGAGTGTAAAATGGTGTAACCACTATGGAAGGCAGTATGGCGCGTTCTCAAAAAGTTACAAATAGAAATACCATTTGACCCTGCAATTCCACAACTGGGAATATACCCCAAAGAAACCATAACTGCCACCCAAGCAGATAGATGCACATCCATGTTTATCGTGACTTTGTTCACGATAGCAAAGAGCTGGAAACAAACTAAGTGCCCATCAAGAAATGAAAGGATAGAAAAGCTCTAGTATCTGGTGGCCTAGTGGTAAGGAGCTGCAACTACAATCCCAGAGGCTCATGGTTCGAATCCACCAGCTGCTCTGCCAGGGAAGGAGGGACAATCTCCTCCTGTACCAGTCAGATCTGATTTGACGGTACACTCACACAAAAATAATAAAATAAAAATTAAAAAA
>NW_006399754.1:38155703-38163453 GCF_000299155.1 Elephantulus edwardii
TATACAAAATGGGTGGCCATGGAGGACATTATGCCGAGTGAAATATCTCAGTCACAAAAAGGACAAATACTGCATAGTGCCACTGTTGTAAAATGGGACTGACATTGAGGTTGAGGGAAACCTAAGAAAAGAGAGGATAAATAATGTATGCTGCTTTGAAGCAGATGAGGGAGAGAACTGTTTAAAAGGAATATAGGATTAGATATTATCTTCATGACAAGATTACAGAAAAAGAAATGCACATTATAGTAGACACTGGACTGGTGGGGATTGTATAACAATGAAAGAATTTTTTTCAAAGAGAAAAACGAACTGGGGTAGGGCTGGGCAGGGAGGAAAATGTGCAACAATGAATGATTGGGGGGAAATTAAATGGAAAGAATATCCTGTAAAAAATAATGTGTTGCATTTAAAAAATCATTAATAATAATAAAAGACATACAGCCAGGGTGTTTTTTAGAAGCAGAGACCACTTGGGGCATGTTACCAGGAGGCTCCAGTCCCTGGAGAAGGTCATTATGCTTGGAAAAGTAGAAATCTGCAGAAGAGAGACAGATACTCAAGCTGGGCTGACTGGGTAACTGAGCAGTGACAAGGTGGGGATCACGGGGACGCTGTGGGGCTCACTGGCAGACACGGTGGGAACAGGCATGCACAGTGAGGAGCACGGTGGGGAGCACGGAGAGGTGAGAATCACGGGGTCACGCGGTGGGGATCGGAGAGCTGGGCTGACAAGGGTCACTGCTGCAGTGAGCTTGGGGACCGCGGTGCTGATGTGCAGGATTTCTTGGTTGTAATGAGTTTGAGCTGCCTCAGATCTCCATGAAGCAACATTAGGGTTTTCTGTGTTCATACTTTAAACTGACTTACACTTACTACAGTGTCAGATTCAGAAATGCTTATGACACGATTCATTAACTGTACTGACACAGCGCAAGAGAAATAATGAGCTCCTGTGATTGAAATGTCAAGGCTTAAACGCTAACTAGTTTTCTAACCAGGTTCCAGGTGTGTGACAAGCCATCTTTTTTAGCGTTGTAATGTCATTGTTTACATGAAAAACACCATAAAAGTACAGTGTATTCTTGTAGACACAGTGTCCGACACAAGACAGCTGAGAAGGACACACAACAGCAAATGCAATGGAAAAAGAGACTGGCGAGAGCAAGCCCTGGGCCGGAGCTGCTGCCCGCACAGTGAGAGATCCAGACTTTGTCCTGGGCCCACTGCAGGCCAGAGCTGACACCCACATTTGGGAGATCAAGGCCCTGCCCTGGGCCCACTGCAGGATCAGAGGGAATCAGAGCTGATAGCCACATAGCTTGAGCTCAAGGCCTTGCCGCCCGGCCCATTGCATAATCAGAGTGATATAATGATGTGCCCCTTAGAACTAAAGGAGCCGGAGCTCCAGTGCCGATGGCCAAGGAGAAGTCGGTCACTGGCATGTTGAAGACAAAGCTGTCCTCACTAGAGCTAGATGATGAGGGTTTGTAACCTGAGTTAGGACCTGCTGATATTAGATGTAACCGAGTCCCTGCTCTGTCCCATCAGCAGGATGTGCACAAGCCCATCATTGTCACTGTGTCCTGTTGAGGGGCTTCCTTTCTGTCCCTAACCCTCCACCTTTCCTAGGAGGATGTGCCCTTACAAGGACTGGTCCTTATTGATGACATGTTCAAAGTCTGTGAGATGAAATTTCACCGTCCTTGTCTGGAAGGAGCACCCCAGTTGCCCTTCTGCAGAGAGAGGCGTGTCCATTGGATAGTCCACCCTCTGCTAGTACCATAGTTCAAAGACATTGATTCCTTTCAACTTTTCTTACTCTTTACCCAACTTTCAGATGCGTGGGAAGTTCTTGAAAGGACCGTGGCTTGAATCAAGCCTACCTTGATTCTTAAACTGGCATTGTCCCATTGTAGCACCTTGGAGAAGTCTTTGACAATAGGTTGTCCCAAAGTGATATGTCTTTACTTTCTTTACTGCTTCTACTGTGTTACCATAAGCTATTACTTCCCTAAAAAGCTCATAATTGACCTCTTGGAAATAAAGAAATGAAGCTCTTGAATCTGGAATCTTTCAGATGTAAAATGTGACAATTAGATAAAGAGAACATGTATCAGACAGAAAAACAAGATCTGGTAATTGGAGTATGTTGTTGTTTGCCTTCGAGTTGAGCATGATTTATAGCGACTCTGTGAACAAAGCCCTGAAGCGCGCAGTTCTTTACGGGAACCCCGTCCCAGTGGAGTTGACTTTCTTTCTCGCCGGCTGAAGAATAGACAGCAGATGGAATCTTGAACCAAGTTGCATGATTTGAAGGCAGAACAGGAGAATCTCGTTACTATTAAGAAGCAGTTCAGTGCATCGTTTGGGCTAGAGATCCCTGTGTGAAATACCGCAGCCCAGATTCTTAAACCCAACCCGTGGACGTGCGGAGAGCCACAGATGAGTGGGACCAGAGCACAGCTAGATCCCACCCAGTCAGTGCCCAGTGCTCTGGCCTAGGCTTCTTGGCAGAGGGCAAGGAGGAGCCATGGAATTGGCAGAAGGAAAAGAACTTTGTGTGGGGCCAAGGATCAGAAGGAGGCCAACCTTCAGGCTTGCCAGAGAAACTGTTCTGGTGGAGGCCTTGTGTCCTGAACATTTCTAACACAGATTACAAGTTTTAATGAATCCTATGATAGTGAGAAAAAGAAAGCATGACTTCTTCATCCTCATAGATGTCGCTGAGTGGTCCTGGTTTGATTTTACCTTTCCTTATGAAGATATTTTAAAATTTAGATTTCAAAGGGTTTTGTGTATGGGTGAGAAGTGGGTGTTTTATGTCTATTTTGACATACAGCCCTCCATGTCGGTAAAAGCTGCTCATTGCAGCATGTCGTTTGCTATGTCCCCAACCGTGTACAGTGTGCTACCCTCTTTAGAACTGCACAGTTGGTCAGCCGGCCGTTGGTTGTCACCTCATGGATGCTGACATAGGGTGAACCTGTATCTAACACACCGAGACCCTTTCTGGTCCTGTGACCTCCGCACATGTGTTGCTGTGTTTGTCCTCACAGTTGTCAGTCCATCTCGTGCAGGGTTGTCTCCTTTCTTGCTGACCCTCTGTGTTTTCAAGCGTAGGGTTCTTCTCCAAGGTTTTCCCCTTGGAATTACATGCTCAGAGTATATAATATATAAAGTCTTACAGTCTTGTTCCCAGGTGCACTGTGATAGTGTTTGTTCTTTTGGGAGTCTATGGAACGTTCACTGTTCTTGTTTGATACTGTAATTCTAAGGTGTCGGTTCTTAGGTAATTTTCCTTATGTCTTAAGGAAGTCGAGTTCTGTATAAATTTTACACAGTGGCTCTGATGTCTTAGTGGTGAGAAGTTGTGTTGCCAACCTAAAGGCATGTGGTTCAAGTCCACGGACTGCTCTGTGGGAGAAAGAGAGGCAGTCCCCTCCCATGAAAGTAATTGCCTCTGGAAACTCCTGGGAGAGTCAGCTTTGGGTGGGTTCCAACCTGATGGAGTCAGTCCACTGTCATTGTATACTTCCTGTCCGTTTTCTTATCATTGGACTTGAGTGTTCTGGAATGAAAGGAAAAGTAAATCTGACGTTGAACATGTGTTCACCCCACTGGGCTGTCCCTAACCTCTGCTGTGCCTTCCCTTGCCCATCTCCCTCACAGGAGTGTGGTGGTGCCCGTGAAGAAGCCGCCCCCCGGGAGCCTGGCTGTGACCACCGTTGGAGCTGCCCCAGCTGGAAGTGGCCTGCCCACAGGCAGCACCGCTAATATATTTGCTGCCACTGGAGCTACACCAAAAAGTATGATTAATACAACAGGTATTGTCCTTATATATTCTTGTGATGCCACATCTTTTTCTTTCTGTTTTCTGTATCTTCATTTTCCCACTTAATTTTGTTCTGAAACAAATTCCTTGAATGTGTTTGATTGCCTTAAACTTTAAGGGGGTTGTACTCTTGCATTTCCCCCAAATTTGCTATAATTCTGTGTGCATTACTTAGTGGACATTTTAGAGGGTGCGGTTGTGACTTTTAGAGCTCCAATGGTTCGGTCTGCCAACTGAAAGCCCCCAGCTGCTCTGTGGGAGAAAGATGTGGTCTTCAGCTACCATAGAGATTGAACCAGTGAGTGCAAACTCCCCACGGCCGACGCCATTCTGCTCGTGGTGACCTCCCTTCAGCTTCTGAACCTGGAAACCTTTTCTTATGCTGCTCATCTTACTCCCTTGGAGCTGCCAGTGGATTTGAACCACTCACCTTCCAGTTAGTAGCCGAACATCTCATGCCCTTTGCCACCAGGGCTCCTTCTGAGTAACCCTAGGAAGTAGTGCTCCTTTGTCCTGCAGGGTTGCTGTGAGTCACCCACAACAGTGGTTTTTATTTTACTTGGGTTTGTGTTGTGTTTTTTTTTTAAGTTTCTGAAAATGCAGAATGCGGTCTCCTTTCAGAGTAAAATCTGAGTAGTGAAACTTAATTTTGAAACAAATACCAATGATTATTTAAACACTAAAGTTTGATATGTGGCCCTCAGTCATTTGTATCAGGAGTGACACAGTGCACTAGTAGTGTCAGTGACAGAGCATGGTTGCAGTGTGTCCTGACTGAATCCTCCTGGGGTCCAGCTCACCCTCCAGACGGAAGCCTTCCCTCCCTGAGGACCTACCTAGACAACAGTGTCATAACCTGGGCCTTCACTTGGTGAAAAAGTACATGGCGTGGAACCGTTTGCCAGTGAATTAACTGACATGTTAGCTTACAGAGGTAAATGACTCTTTGTCCAAGTTGCCCTAATGATTCTTGGAGCAGAAAATTCCAAATCACAACAAATTTTAAAACCTGCCTGAGGTAATTTTTTTTTTAATTTCCAGAAATGTTCCTGTTGGTTATTAGCGAAATCAATCCTTACCCAAATGTTTGTGATTCCGTTTTAGGTCTTTATACAACGCAAGATGGTCCCTGACTTTTCCTCCCCGGCCGTAGTGGCCTCTGCTCCTCCAAACTGTAGAACGCTGAACTTTTCCATCTTTGCGCTCCGTAGACCCTGCCCATTCTAGAATTCTGTAGCTCTCTCTTGTGCTCTCTGCACCTGTCTTGTTGTCAGACCTGAGTCTGACCCACCACGAACGACACGTGTGTGAGGTTGTAGTAAGTAGACTGTTTGTGACACACCTTGTTTCAGCACCTGGCTGTTATCAGTGATGTTCAAGCTGAAAGCAGCTTGGATTTAGCAGCAGATACTTCTCTCTGACTTGACTGAAGACTTTAGATGAAGTCATTCTTTGCAGGTTATGATCTAATTCTTTATTCTCATTCCACATTGATGAAACAGGAGTAAAAATGTTAATCCTTTTATTGAAATAAGTATTTTAAAAGGCTTAATATTTTTAAAAGAGTTCCAATGCAGGAGAAAAGCAGTGGCAACCCTGTGTTAGGTGGTGTTTGTTGAAGAATTCTTCACTCTTTGTTAATAGGTATGCAGGTAAGTGGAGAGATCAGTGACCTCCTCCTCTATCTTGCTGTGTGAACAAGTCCGGACGCTTTCTTTCACTTCCTGTATGAAAGTTATCAGATACACGAAGAAGCTTTAGCAAAAGAAGGATGTCAGTATAAAGTACATGCCATGTCTTTACACAAACACCACTCTCTGTATTTGTGGCCAGCATTCTCCCCTCCAGGAGCTATTTTCATTAGTGTGTGGCTGTGACAATATTTTCTAAGTGTTGCTATTTTTAAATTGAGCACAGTGTGATGAAAATAACTCTAAAGTGGGCAGGGCGGGAGCTGCTAGCAAACTAACCAAGGAGGTACATGGTGCATGTGTGAAAATATGGCAATAGTGCAATGAGATCCAAAAGAATAAGGAATAAACATCCTCCTTAGAAAGACACGCATACACACACACACTCATATGCGTACACACATACACAGACATACACAGTTGTGAGACGTATCCACTTTCAGCTTTCTCTCTCCCTCTCTCTCACACACACACACACACACACACACACAGTTGTGAGACACATCCAGTTCAGTTGTTGACACCTCAATACTATAGAAATATGAAGTGAAAATATTGCTAGGCAACTCAGCCTTCCAAGAAACACTATAAGATAATAATAATATTTAGAGACACTAGATGTCCTCCAATTCTACAACTATGTAATAGAAAAATCTCTTCTCAAATGGTATCTTCATTATATTGAGGAAAACTCATTTTTAGATCAGGTAAAATTACACTTACAACCCTTTTAAAACAGACTTTTTATTGAAAGTAGCAATTGATGATGCACTGTCTCAAATTTAGGCTGAAACAGTTTCTTTGGATTGTATCTTGGCTGACAGATTTTTTTATGATTGTGACAGCAATAAAAAGAGCTGCGTTTACGACAGATTTCCTTGGTTTTACCCATTTCATTTTATCTAAAATTATTTTCATTTGTTCTTGTCTTTTATTTCTACCCCATTTGTAGCATGTAGTTCTCTGTTAGATTGTAGTGAGAGTACATTTTGATGCAGTAACTGTTACTAGTATACTAATGGCCAAATGATTTTTAATTGTCAAAATATGAAGTTAGATGGGTATTTCCTTCAGATTCAGGCAGGCCTCCTGCAGCTGCAGCTGCTCTGTTAGTCTGTGTTTAAGGCTGAATGCCCTCTTTGGAACAGGTGCGGCGGACTCCGCTTCATCGGCCTCGTCTTCCTCCTCAAGCTTTGTGAATGGTGCTACCAGCAAAAACCTCCCAGCGGTTCAGACGGTGGCCCCGATGCCTGAAGACTCGGCCGAGAACATGAGGTGGGTTGTGATTCTAGATGGTTTCTTTTCCTCTCTCACCGGGTGACGGCCAGGCTCTGGTGGCACAGGGGTTAAGCGCTGCCAACTGAAAGTCTGTGGTTTGAAACCAACAGTCTCTCTGTAGGTGCATTATAATGTATTATAATATTTCTACATACCTGGTAGCCTAGTGGTAAGAAGCTGTACTGCAATCCCAAAGGCATGAAGTTAGAATCTACAAACTGCTCTGTTGGAGAAGACGGGCAGTCTCCTCTCATGTGATTTACTGCCCCTGCAAACTCTTTGGAGGGTCAGCTGTGGGTCACTGCCAACTTGACGGCATATACCAACAATAGTATGCACTATATGGGACCTAGAAAACGCAAGCCTGATTCCCCAGGATTTTACCCACCAGAGACAACCATTTTCACTCTTTTTTCCAGCTCTTTGTTTTCTGCATGGAGTTTTTTACATTTATAATCTCAAGTTTGTTTCTTTTCCCCCTTATTTTTACCTAATAAGCATATGCATATTCACATGTGTTGTGTATTGTGAAGTGATAACCATTGTGGTTCCACCATGTTTGCATTTGTTTAGATTGCTCAGATGTTGATTATTTTTATTTACCCAGCTTTCCTTTTTCTGTATCTGACTTCCATCGTGTTCTTCCCTTCTAATTGAAAATCATTCCTTGATATATTTTCTTAACTCAACTTGGTCAGCCATAAATTTTTCTTAGTTCTTATTTGTTTAAAGAATTATTTTTAGTTCACTTAAGTTGCTTGGAGACTCTTCGGGACTGATCCAGAATGCTGACTTACTGGTCTGGCACTTTTTCGTTTGTTCTGTCTACCCGCAGTGCCTCGACAAGGCCACCCCATGGGCTTCACGGCTTCTCTCTCTCTGAAAGTTTGCCACGAGTCCCCTTCTCTCTGTGCTTCTGATTAAGAGCGGCTTTTCAGTTTTTCTC
>NW_006399754.1:38164094-38182172 GCF_000299155.1 Elephantulus edwardii
TCAGGCACTGCTTTTCTTTTCGTCCCTTGGCCATGCCCTCCCGCGGGACTCCAGACCCTAGGAGATACTGAGGAATGGGGAGACACTTCTATTTCAGAGCAAGTGGCTAAGCAGTTTTGGGAAATTCCTCAGTTTTTGCCTTTTCTGACTTTTTCTTTTATTTTTCTGGGAGACTCAAACTGCACAGTATTAGACCTTCTGTTTATCTCCTCTCTTTTGCAAATTCTATATTTTCTCTTAAGTTTTCATTGTATCTGATCTTTCTGTTTGACTTTCCTGTGTCTAAGCCTGCAGGGCTGCTGGCTGGACAGTGGTTTAGCCCCTGGCTAACTGAGTGCGCAGTGGATTGAACCAGCCACTGTGCGCGAGATGAATGCATGGTCTGCTTCTAAATCACTGTGGTGTTGGTTGCTATGTCCCTTGTGTCAGAGCCAGCGCATCGCTTGACCTCCAGCAGGTTTTCAGAGTCAGTACATTGCACGGAAGGAGACTGCTGACACTTCTCTGGCAGAGCAGCCTGTGTGTAGGACCACATGTCTGTGCGTTGGCTACAGCTCCTTACCCATTAGAAGCCCTGTGGGCAGTTCTCCTCTGCTTCACTCGCTGCTATGCATTGAAATGGGCTTGATGCCAGTGGAATAGGCATTAGTTTCTACATTACTGCCCTCTTCAAGTTTTCTGTTCATAATTGACTTTCAGTAGTTCATTATGGCACATGTGGGTTTTTTTCCTTTTTAAGATCCTGTCTGATGCTTTCTAAGCATCTTGCCTCTGTGATTTGGTGCCCTTCTTTTTTATTCAGAGACTTCTCATTCACTGTTTGTTCACATGTATCTTTTCTCTCTTCTTGTGTTGGTTTTCTATTGCTGCCACACAGATTAGTTCAAACCTGCTTATGACAGCATGTGTGTGCTGTGTCCTGGCTGCCTAGTCACGAAGTCCTGTGCAGCCTTGCTGACTGACGCCACGTCTTCATAGGTGTCTCTGGTGGGGAATGTGTGGGACAGGTACTGCAGGTGGTTTGCAGAATCCACGGCCCTGTTTGGGGGATGGCCTTCCACTGACTCTCCATCAAACAGCCATTCCTCGGCCACCTCTTCTCATGTGGGCCTCTCCCTCGTTCTCCCTGCAGCACCAGCCCGTCTTTGTCCACCTCCCACATCTCCCCAGTTCTCTCCAAGGAAGTTCTCCATGTTGATGACTCACGTGAATGCACTGGGTCCACCTGATAATTCACAGTCCTCTCCCTGTCGTGAGGTCGTGTCCATTGTTTCACATCGTTTCACTCTGTCCATCTTGTGTCCTCCTGGCAGTGTTCTGAGGCTTGGACCTGGGCAGGCCGTTGTCACATGACACTTCTTCTGAGATTGCTGTCATGTTAATTGGAAACTATGGGATGTAGTTAAAATGCTATCTTTGGTTCAGTATCTGATACCTAAGAACTTGTTCTGATGTGGATAGATGCAGCCCTGAACTCTCTGGAGTCTGTTGGGAGACCAGCAGAGATATTTTTTAGCTCGGTTACCATGATTTTCATCTCCGTCTGTGATTCTGTGTAGTTTTCTGCTGAAATCTTTTCATACGCATTGCTCATCTTCCCAGTGTCGTGGCTCCGCTATTGTTACTATTTTATTATGTGATACTCAGTTAGAACTGACTCGTGGCAGAGCCTCCCCTCGGGCTGCACAGGCTGGAAATCACCAGTAATCGACATAGAAATCGCCTGTGATTCCATCTTGCTTGGATCCACAGTCAACACTATCGGCACTGTTGTTGTTGTTGTCGTGTGCCTTCCTGTTGACAGAGACTCATAGTGACCCTGTGCACAGTAGCCTTAAATCCTGCTCTGTCCTGGGCCGGTCTCACCCTTTCTAACACACCTGCCCTCATTACTCTACTTACTGTATCGATCCATCTCACCCATGGTCTTTCTCTCCTGCACTGTCCCTCCACTCTTCTCAGCATGATTTCATTCTCCAAGATGGAGCTTCACAATCCTTCCCTTTAAGAAACAGCTTGACTTCATCCTCACCAGAACAGACCTGTTAGTTCTCTTGACAGTCCATGATCTATTCAAGATATGTACTTCCAGACACACAAGGGCTCATTGTGGCAGTCACCGTGTCGAGAGTCACCTTCGCCGACCCTCCACCCTTCCTAGCATTAATGTCCCTCTTGGACGAAGAGCGCCTTCCTCCTAGCAACATTCCTGCTAGCAACATGCCACACTTTGTGAGGTGAAGCCTCATCATTCTTGCCTCCAAAGAGCACTCTGGCTGCACCGTCTCCAAGACTTAACTGTGTTTTCTCTTGGTTATCCATGGGATGTTTGGAGCTCTTCTCCAATACCACAGCTCAAAGGCATCAATTCTTCTGTCATCCTCATTCACTTTCCAGCTCTCAGATGCATAGCAGATGATCAGAAGAACTATGTATGGCCTGAATCAGATGCACCTTAGTCCTCAGATTGACATCATTACTCCTCAGTGATTTGGAGAGATCCCTAACTGCAGATTTTCCTAGTGCAATAAATATATCTCATTTCCTGACTGCTGTTAAATTATTTAACCAATAATTTGTTGAGCATATTATTCAAGAAGTTGGACTCTATAAAGAGTAATACTGTATTAGGATGGGATTATTGACGGGAGGGAGACCCATGAATAACCTGTGTTATTCACACCCTTGCTTGCTGAAAGTGAGGAGGACTTGAAGCACTTGTTGTAGAAGATGAAGGAATGCAGCCTTCAGTATGGACTGCATCTCAATGTCAGGAAAACAAAGATTTTTGGCACTGGGCCTGTAGGCAACATCATGGTGGATGGAGAGGCGATGGACACTGTGAACAGCTTTCTCTTGCTTGGACCCACTGCCAGCTAGTGGATTATAAATCTTAACCGATGGTGCAGGGAGGAGGAACCATCTCTTCCTCCTGCAGCGCGACTCAAGTCCTTGACTTGGAACACTCATCACTGATCCTCCAGTAGATTTTCACAGACTGTAAATTGCATGAGAGGAAGATTGCCCATCTTTCTCTGGCGGAGCAACTGATTGATTTGACTGCCTCACTTGCGGCAGAAGATCAAAGACTATACCCTTCAATATTGATTACATTTCAACTTCAAGAATTAAAAAAAAAAGAAAGAGACAGAAGTCCTCCCCAGAGAGCCACAGTCAACATGTAAATGATGGGGGCATTTCACCCGTCAACTGTTCCTTCTTGTCTCCATGCACACTTGACGCCTGTGGTAGCTGCGGTCAGGAAATCAAAGGGCATCCTGCATTGAGTAAATCTGATGGTAAGGACAGCTCAGAGGTTTTAAGGATCAATATTGGGGAGCTCTGGTCGCCAGAAGAAGCTGCGCTGCGATCTCAAAGGCATGTGATTCCAGCCCACCAGCTGCTCCGTGGGAGAAGGTTGGGCACTCTCCTCCCATGTGATTAACTGCCTCTGAAAACCCGCAGGAGGGTCAGCTATGGGTCAGTTCTGACCCAACAGTACACAACATCAAATGCAGTTGAAAGACCAAAGTGCATCTGATTCAAGCCGTGGTGGTTTTGATTATGTATCTGGAAGTTGGGCCATAAGTTTGGCTGACAGAAGAGGGTGTACTGGAGAGGAGCACTGAGGACCCCACTGACTGCAGAAGTGAAATGGGATAGTGTAGCAATGTTTATGAGAAAATAGTCCAGAGAGTCATTCATTGTTTGGAAAAAACGCCTGTCTTACTCATTACACTTATGGCAACTCTGTCTTGGAGGAAAAACAAGGAAGTCCTGTAGAAAGTGCAGCTGGGGTGAAGCTTCATCTCACAGATTTTCGGCATGTTGTTATGTGGGGCCAGTTGTTAGTAAAAGACATCAAATTTTGAAAGGTGGAGGATCAGAAACAGGGAGGAACAGACCTCATCCATACAGCGGGATGGGCCAGACAGACGGAGAAGAATGCAGACTCAGCTGTCTGTGGAGCTCTTGGTGCTGGGCCTGGACTGCGTCCTCCAGCCCCAGTCCACTGGTGGCGTTGCTCTCATTTCCCAACTGTCTTTGGAGTAGGCTTTTTTGTTTTGTTTTGTTTTGAGTAGTCTTACAATTGTCCATTAAATTGTACTGTGTGTTCTCCAGATCTGCAACTTGTTGTTCAGTGTGTCGCAGTTAATTTCAAACTTTGATAGCTTCAAAATTGGCATGTAATATTGACTTGCCATCTTATGTCGAATTGTATTTATTCGTCTTTGTCTTCTTTTCCACAGCATCACTGCGAAACTTGAAAGAGCTCTTGAGAAAGTGGCTCCTCTTCTTCGTGAAATCTTTGTGGACTTTGCCCCATTCCTGTCTCGCACGCTGCTTGGCAGCCATGGGCAGGAACTCCTGATAGAAGGTAAGGCTCTCCTCTGGGTCTGCTCATTTCAGGTTCCCAAGGGCTGCTTTGTGCCTGAGGGGACTCTGACAGGATGAGAAGACACCTCTACTACAAGCTCTAGGGAGCTCTTCAATCTGTACACCTCCTGGCCTTCGTTTACATGAGCTGCCCTGGAAAGAAGGGGGACTCCAGCCTGGTGCCGACATTCCTGAGGTCAGGGCTGCTGGGCTCTCTCCTCTCAGGGTCGTGTGTTTCCCTGCGGTGGTCTGTAGCTCTTCCTACTCCAAAGGCCATATTCCCTAAAATGACGCTCTGCTCACAGATCAGGTCATAGGAGATTCCTTAAAAGAGTAAACATTAAAATGTAGAAACCTCTTATCTGTCGGCTGATGTAGTTGTGTGATTGCACTCAGCAGCTGCTCAGCGAGGTGAGCGATGGCGAAGAGAAATGAACCAGTGCGAAATTTGAGTTTATGCGCCTGGATGAGGAGAGTGGCTTTGACAACTCTGTCCTATGAAGACTGGTTTTCTTTTTTGAAAACCCTTTCTTTTTTGAAAACCCCTCTGTGAGTACTTTTGTAATAGCTGATCCATGCAGAAGATCCCGTGACAGATGGCGGTCCGGTGACATTTCCAGTGTCCTTGCCCTGAGCAGCCTCAGGTGCTTTCATGGGAAGCTGTGGTTGTGCAGTGCTTAAATCCTTGGTTGCTACTGAAAGCCTGACACCATGGACCCACTGAGCACTCCTGGGAGAAGAGATGGACAGTCTATTCCCATAAAGCTCGTGGTCTTAGCACTCAGGCGTGGTCACACTCTGCCCTCCGGGCTCGCCGTGCTCAGCATGGGGCACACGGCTGTGGACCGTGCACCCCGTCTCTGTGCGCGTGCAGTGCAGGAGGGGCCTGTCACGCTGCTGCATCACTCACTTTATATCATGTCCTTCGTCAGCCCACGCAGTGAGGGCTGCTCGGTCAGCATTAGGAAGGAAGAGCGAGTCCCTCCTTGGTCACCTGTCTGCATGCTCACGTGAGGAGTGAGGAGGACAGTGACGTGAAGGAGAGCTGCTGAAGCGGTGGAGGGAGGCTGGGGTTTCAGATCATAGAGGGGCCCAGGGGCAGTGCAGTAACCAGAAGTGGGGTGTCTGGAGGCAGTGCAGTGACCGGAAGTGGGGTGTCTGCAGGCAGTGCAGTGACTCTGGGAAGTGAGGTGTCTGGAGACAGTGCAGTGCTGGGAAGTTGGGGTGTCTAGAGATAGTGCAGTGACTGAGAAGTGGGGTGTCTGGAGGCAGTGCAGTGACTCTGGGAAGTGGGGATGTCTGGAGATAGTGCAGTGACTGTTGAGAATTGGGGTGGCTCTGGCAGAGTTATTAGGAGGGATTGTGGGGCATCGTTTTCATGTCACTGTTGTTACTAATACCCCCACCATTCACACAGTGGAATACTACGCAGCACACAGGAGCAATGATTCTGTAAATTCTTACCTAACTTGGGAGGGACTAGAGAGAATTATGTTGAGTGAACTAACTCAGTCCTACAAGAAAAATTATTGTATAAAACCGTTATTGTAGAATGGATATAAGGATCCAAACGGGGTGGGGGAGGGTGGCATCAGAGGGATGAGGATGTGCAGAGGGAGTGGGGACTTATCTTGGAGTTGTATAACTTTATGGGGGGGGCGGTGAGGAAATTGGAAGAATCTGTTCTCAAAAACAGTGTATTCAGATTTTGTAAATAAACTAGTATAAGGGGGGAAAATACCTCCACCAAGGAATGGTATTCTGAGAAGACTTACATGACCTTAATGCAACCCCATAAAATCCAAAACCCGTCTGTCCTGGATCCCTTCTTACTCCTGATAAACCCTCCCTCAGGTTTCTGAGGTTGTAAATCCTTATGGAAGAAGACTGCCTCTCACAGGCGTGTGGATTTAGCACTTCAGGGAGTTGGCAGTCTGACATTGCCAACAGAAGTAGAGTATCTGTGAGCTGTAGCAGGTGAAACACACATGGAGTGCCCGCTCTGTGATGACCTGGGTGGTTTCCTTCTCTTAGTCCTGCCTGCCTTCAGAGCAGTGCTGCTGAGAGATGCCGTGACCTGGGGAGAGTCGACAGAAGGGAGCACTCCCAGGCCCCCTCACGGCTTCACACCAGTTTGCTGCTTTGTAATGCTCGTCTCCTTCTCCAGTGACTGGGCCTCCGGATGGCGTCTCCACCGCATGTGACAGCAGGTGCTTGTCCTTCTGCATGGTGGAGTCCGTGTTCTTGGTCAGCTCCACAGTTCAGTCAGTCCTTAAACCTCCCTGTTCATCAGTGTGTGTCCAGCCTTCCTCTGTAGGCAGTGGTTTGAGGCCCATGTGCCTTAGGCTCCACAGCACCATCTGTGCTGATTAATGCGGAAGAGCTCTCCTGAAGCAGAAAGACAGTGTGTGTTCCAGCTACTCGTACGGTCCCCAACACAGTGCTGAGTGGTCAGCTCTCCCTCACACGGCGTCCCTCACAGAGTGGTCAGCTCTCCCTCACACGGCGTCCCTCACAGAGTGGTCAGATCGCCCTCACACGGCGTCCCTCATGGAGTGGCCAGAATTTCCTCGTGCAGCATCCCTCATGCAGTGCCCTGAGCTCAGGTTTTGCACACAATACGTCAGGAACCTCCATTGCTCACCCTCTTTCCAGTGGGTTCTGAGATCCCCACCTCACTTCTCTCTCCGTTTTCTTCCTGGTGAGAGGAGATGATGTGAACCATGTCCCAGGGAAGGGGCTGTGGCCTAAGTTAGGATATGACGGCCTCTCAGCCTAGTCCCCTGACTGAGCTCAAATCATGGGCCGTGAGTACCTGCCTCCTTCTGGCATAGAGGTGGAAGTCTGGAGGACAGAGGATCCTGCATACAGCTGAGGACCCAGCCTCACCACGTTGACAGACGTGGGAAGGGCCTGAATACATGTTCGTCATGTGGAGCCCCGTTCGTCAAATATTATTAAAATGAAATATTCTGTTGTACTGTATTTTAAAACTTTCCAAAGGAGCATAAATGGTGTGCTAGCTGAAAATGGTGCATGGGAATTAGGTCTCCCAGAGAGGGCTCTGTTGTCAGCCGTGTGTCAGGACTTCTGGGCCTTTTACTCCATCTCTGTTCTTGCCTCTTGGCTGCTGGTGGGGAGCTCCCTGCTTCTCTGAAACGTGTGTTGCTCTTATAGTGAGAAAGGAGTCAATAAATATTGGAGGGGAAAAAAATGAGCTCTTAAATATTTCTTCTTTCCCTATAAGATAAAATCTTTTGGGGAGAGTAACTTTTGGGGGGTGTCTTGCCCTTTTCCCAAAATGATTCGAGTTTATTTACAGAAATTCACTAAATAGTGATTGCAGTGTGTTAAAATGAAATGAGGAATAAAGGGAGTAATGTGTAACAAATGGGGTCCAGGCTCTTAGGAAAATTTGGATTACACATTCTCCACGAAGTTTTTCACAGCCAGAGCAAAACAAAAAGCCTATGGAATTACGAGAATCACATCATTTGTTCCTAAGTGCCTCTATGTGACATATTTAGGGACCAAGGAATTAGTCTCATGTAACTCCGCTGTGTGAACTGGTCAGGACCCCATATGTGCAGCCTTGTTTTCTATGGATTGCCTCTTATTTATTTCTCCCAAACACAACAGTGAGGAGCTAAGATAAATCTCTGTGATGGGCACTGTTTTCAGGGGACTACCCTGACTTCATCTCCGTTGTTCTAAAGGGGACTCTGGGAACACGGGGATAGTTTCCATTAGCATCAGGACATCTTGGTGAGAAGAAGGGGGCCAGGAAACGAGAGGACCTGAAATGGAACAGTCGGAGCACAGAAGAGAATGTTGGTGCCTTGTGGAGAATGGCCCTGAAGTCCCAGAACGATTTATGTCAGAATAGTCAAATGGGAACCTAATTTGTCATGTAAACTTTCATCCAAAACACAAATGGTTACAAATGACAAACTGTTTTTCTTATATATTTTGCTGGAATAAAACTTTTGAAAATTAATGCCTAAAAATGACTTTGCGTTGATGTGTTTGCAAGTGTCAAAAAGCAGCGATTACAGCGAAAGCACAGAAGCAGGTCTATGTTCCAGGACTTTCGATAGACTGGGCTGCGCGGAAGAGAAGCAGAGAAGAATGTTGGGAGGAGTTAATCTTAGAGTTAAGATATAAGGAAGTAGAGTTAGGGATGGCTTAGGGCTGTCAAAAACAGAACAGATCCTAGTATTTATTAAAGGGCCTTGGAATTATAGGCATTTGACAATATAGAACATTTAAAATCATGGATAACATCTTCTCAATATTAGAACCTGTACATAGACCAAGAAGTATGTTGTTCCTACAGAAAAAGATATTATGGCCTGGTTTAAAATCAGGAAGGGGTGCATCTCTTTGCTCCATCCAGATACTAAACAGATAATTAGAGGAGCTGGACTACAGGTAGCAGAGGAATGCAGCACTGGGGATGGAGGCAGATTTCTGAAGACGCTGTGTTGTGCCAGTGATACAGCCTTGCTCACTGAAAGCTGAGGACTTGAGCCATTTCCTGCAGAAGGTCAGAGACCACGCTCTTCAGTATGGATCGCATCTCAACATCAAGAAAACAAAAATCCTCACCACTGGTACAATAGGCAACATCAGGGTAGATGGGGAACAGTTGATGTTGAGGATTTTGTTTAAGTGATTCCTATCAATGCCCATGGTATAACATCCGTCAAGAAAATGAGGAGACCTTTGTGTTGGGAGACTGTCCTGTCATGGACCTCTCCAGAGGGCTGTAGAGAAGCAGTGTCAGACTGAAGACTAATGTGGGCTTGATCCCAGTCATACTGTTTTCAGCTGCTTCTCAGGCATCTGAGTTGGATAAAGATGACAAAGGACGAGTTGATGCGTTGAATTGTGATGTTTGAGAAGAACATTCGATACCTCATGAGCTCCCAGAGGAGCAGACAGATAGGTCTTGGAGGTGGTCAGCCAGGGTTCTCCTTAAAAGCAAAGACAGAGCAGCTTTGTCCCACATCCGAGTTCTTCGGAAAGGTAGAAGGTGTGAGAGAGGGGAAGCCCTTCAACAAGATGGACTGACGTGACGACTGACAACTCGATGAAACACGTCAGAGATCGGGAGGTGCTTTGACTCCATGGCCTCTCACAACAGCAGCTGTAGAAGCCTTTGGAACAGTCGCCATCCAGAAGGTAGGTGGGTTGAGCCCACAGCTGCTCTGCTTCTGAAAAGATTGTAGCCTTGGAAATGGTGTGAGTGCTTTCCGCTGTGTTCTCCTGTGTTGTGATTGTGATAGCCACTCTTGATCAAAGGGCTGCGATGGTGCAGGGTGCTGGTGGGCCTGGAGTTGGCAACAGCCAAGAAGCATTAAAAGGGGTTCTTGAGTCTCTCCCTCTACATCTCTTGGGGTGGGGGGGGTATGGATGTGCTTCAGGATGTCCCTTTCTCTTGTTCTGCTGTTATCACCACGTGAGCCTGAGCCACCACAGCTTGTGCTCTGTGTGGTTTCCTTAATCACGTAACTTCACAACGCCGACGATGGTCAGCTAACATGAGGACCCTGTGGGATGGTGTGGGGACAGGAGAGGAGGGACAGTTAGACGTCGTCGCCAAGTCAGCTTTGGTCACTCATCCTCTGTGGGTGGTTGGGTACCATCAAGTCAGAACTGACCCAGATTGACCCTCAGTGGGTTTTTACAGGCAGTAAATTGCACAGGGCGGGACTGCCTCTCCTCCCTCACAGCACCTGGTGGGTTTGAACCGCATTGCTCCGAGGTGGCAGTGCAACTCTTTATCACTCCACCCACGACCCTTTCCTTCCTCTTCCTTGCCTTCATCACATGGAGGCCACACCCTCTCCAGAGGGAAGCAGGCTGGCTCCCACAGGCCCCAGCTGACCTGCTTCTGAACTCTGTCCACCCTGTGGAAGTCAGCTCTAGCCAAGGCTGAGATGGGGACTGGCTGTGGCCTGAAACTGCCCTGGTCAGGAGCTGTGTTATTGAACCATCTCAGATTGAGGTCATCTGCACCGTTGTTGGAGTGTCCCACAATCAGAACGGACCCATAGCTGACTCAGGAGGAGACTGTCCATGCTTCTTCCACAGAGCAGCTAGTAGCCTCAAACCATGTGCCTTCAGGATTGCAGTGCAGCTTCTTGTCACTAGGCCAGCAGAGCTCCCGGTAATAATAGCTGTGGTGGTGTCAGGTGCTCCCAAACGAATCTCACTCACTGCAACACCCAGAACAGCGTGGCCCTGCACCATCGTCACCCCATGGCAATGCCCTAGCCCGTTGTTGACAGTAGCCCCTCTGCCTTCTGACCGCCGTGGACGATCCTGCTGGCGTCCAAAATGCAGTTGGCATCAGGTCCAACATCACAGCAATACCCTGGCCGGCACAGCACAGCAAGCCAGTGAATAAGTGGAGGGCTAAAGTCTCATTCCACGACAATGATACAATATTCCAGACTTGTCGTTTCCAGGACCAGCACTTAGAAGTTATGACATAGCAAGACCTTTCCACCTCCACCCGAAGAGCACAGTCTTGATTTAAACAAGGCTAGGCCAGACCGCACGCACACTCAACGGTGGGCCACATAACTGAGGGGTGCGTGTGTGTGTCTTTGTTAACCCCCAAACTAGAATATTAAGTGTAAATTTAGTAGTTACTGTTTTAAAACAGAAGAGATAATACAAAACATGTCCAGGACAAACAGGACTTCATGGAAATGTTAGCAACTGTTGTTTTGTTTACTTACAAAGTTTGTATGCATTGTTTTTCACTCTGGATCTTTCCCATTTCCTCTACCCACTGCTCCCTCCACACATCAAATTGTGCAATCCTATGATTAACACCCTCTCCCACCCTCCCCACCACAGATCCTCATACATGTTCTACAATCATGGTCTTAAACAGTCTTTGTCCCTATGGGACTGAATTAGTTCACTCAGCCTAGTGCTTTCCGGTCCCTCCCAAGTTAATGATTTACAAAATCATTGCTCCTGCGTGCTGCATAGTATTCCATCATGTGAATGTAACATCATTTCTTAATCTATTCAATTGTGGTTCGACGTCTGAACTGTTTCCCTGTTCTTGTGATGTTGCGTAACACTGCTATGAATACTACTGTACAAGTTTCCGTTTGTGCCTCAGTTCTCATTTTCTCAGGATATATTCCAGGCTGTGGAATAGCTGGGTATTATGGAATTTCTATGTTCAGCTTTTTGAGGAAATGCCAAACTATTTTCTAGAGTGGTTATACCATTTTACAGTCCCATCAACGGTGTATGAGAGTTCTTATCTCACCACACAGCTTGTAAGTTCTCTCTCTATAAAAGCAAACGGTGAAACCAACTGGAGCAGCAAATAGCGAGATAATAACTGCGACGCCGTACAGCACCTGAGTAGGTGCCTGGGTCAGAGGGAATGCCATTGGAGCTGGGATGACGGTGGCTGGGGGTGCTCCTTGAACTGTTGGCGAACTGAGGTGGAAGCAGCAGGTATTGGATGGGAGCATTGGAAGTGGTCACTGGGCACGAGGGGTCCAGGACAATAGCAGAAGCTGGAGCAGGGATGGCTTTTACGTGCTGTTCCTCACGCCGACATTGATGCTGTTCCCCATGTCCTCATATGCATAAGAAGGTTTGACAGTGGATGGAAAGATTGGTGAAGAGTTGTGTCTCAAGCATGGTGATGGTAAAGGATATTAAGTACACGTGCCCACTGCAGAGGAACAGAAGGCCCGCCCTGCCGGAACCACATCCTCGGCAGTGAGGGTGCCGAGACTGCGTCTCCTGCACTGTGGACATGTTGTCAGGTGGGACCAGTCCCTTGAAAAGGACATGATGCTCAGCAAGGTGTACAATCTGTGGGAAAGAAGGACACTCCCAGGAAGATGGACTGGGACAGTGGTTTCCACAGGAGCCTTAGCACAGCAGAGAGGGTGTGGTTGAGGCAAGGCCCGGCAGCCTCCACAGTCATTCAGCAGCTTGTCTTCAAATTCTTAACTAGCTATGCAGAACAGTGCGGATGTGAGTGAATTGGAACCGGTTCAGTGGCTCACAACAACAGTATTTACTGCTAATTATAGTTAAAGGAATACTAGGGAGCTAGTGGCAAGAAGCCGCACTGCAATCCTCAAGGCAAGTGGTTCAAATCCACCAGCTGCTCCGCGGGAGAAGGATGGTCAGTTTCTACCCGTGCAGCCAACTGCTTCTAAAGACCTGTCAGAGGGTGAGCTTATGTGTCAGTTTCTGACTCGACGGAATATACCACCACAACTACAGTAAAACTGTTCTTTGCAATGAGTGGCACAGTAGGGAAAATGAAACAGTATTCTTTTCTCTAAGGTAAACTGTTGCCTGTTATTTGTGAATATGTTGTTGTTATGTGCCAGTGAGTCACCGGTGAACCATAGTGACCCTGTGTACAACAGCCCTAAACCCTGCTTTATTGTCTCTGACACACTCACCTCCCATTATCCCAGTCACTGAGTCAGTCCATCTCACAGAGGGCCTTCCTCTCCAGCGCTGTCCCTCCACTCTCCCAAGCATGACTCTCCAAGGACTGGTCCCTCCTTACATGTCCAGAGTATGTCAGACAAAGCTTCAGAATCCTTGCCTCCAAGGAACAGCCTGGTCTCACCCTCTCTAGGATGAACTTGTTTGTTCTCCTGGCAGTCCATGGTATATGCAGTACTTTTCTCCAGCACCACAGGTCAAAGGCATCAGTTCTCCTATCATCCCTAATCATTGTCCAGATTTCTGATGCATAGCAAGTAATTGCAAAGACCATGGCCTGGGTCAGGTGCACCTTAGGTTCCAGACTGATTTCATTGCTTTTTAGTACTTTGTAGAATAGTAAATTTTAGAAGTTTGAAATGTGCATTTCCCTACTAGTGTTATTAGGATTTTGTCAATTTCAGTAAATAGTAAAAGTGATGCATCTCATACATTGTATGTTAGGCTTCATGGACTAGAAAGTTGCAGATCATGACCACTGCATAAAGCAGGGTTTATTTCTGCTGAGCGCTGTGACTGTCGGCCAGTCAGTCATTCTGACAGAGCCAGAGATGGCTGTGTTTGACATCTCATTCATTTTTAAGACACTGGATTGTAATGGGATGTCATTTTTAAATAGAAGATTTTGAGAAAAGTAGTGAATAGCAGATTACAGAGATCAATGATAGGTAAAAACATGAGACACAGCCTGACAGTAATTCCAGTAGTAAACTGCGTAAATTTACATTTTTAATATTTCTTATTTGAGACAGGAGGGTTTTTTAGTCAAATGTTGGTTAAATACTTTTGAAGGAAAAATAGTGCTTTAGTGCTCACTAATTTATAATTTCAGTCCTTATTTTTGCCAACTCTGATAGTATTTTGAAATCCATTTAAAATATTTCCTATATGATTCATTTCTGTATCACTTCTGGGAGATGATAGGTCCTGAATTTTGGTCACTAGTTCTAACAACAACAGTTCCAGTTGTGCAACTTCTCTTAAAATCCTTGTTAGAGGAGGAAGGACGAGGCCTGGCTGCCAAGACAGCTGCATTTGCACCAAGTGTCATGAAGCCAGAACTGAAGGTAATGGGGCAACCTGGCTGGTTTCTGTCTTCAAAAAACAAACAAAAAGGCAAACAGAGAAGTCTTTATAAATGGCTGTGAAAAGCTATTTTCTGTCATTTGTTTATTATTAGATTTTTGGATACCTGATCTTTTTCATGCTTTTCTTTTAAAAGACCAACTTCATTCTTTTATCTCACCATCCAACCCAACTACTATAATTCTCAGACCCTGACAGTTGGGTGCGATGCCACTTGAGCCAAGCACGGTAAATAGAAAGAGCATTTCTCTTGTGATAGCTGTCATGAACTGTGTGAGCCTCATTAACAATCACTTGTTAACAATCGGGGGCAGCACAAAATATTTTCGTTATGGGTCAGAAGGAAAGGAAAATTTATAATGTACCATTTCTACACTCATTTTTTTAAAATGTACAATTTGTAGAAATCTTTCCAAATTATCCTTTAGAGTTGATTGTTAATGAATAATGAAATGGTTACTTTAATTCAAACAAATATAATAGCTCAATGGTATTTTATAAAAGAATTTCATTCAAATCTTTTTAATTAGCCTGGAGATTTTGGGGGAACTCTGGTGGCCTAGTGGGTAAAGATCTGTGCTGCCAGCGCTAAGGCAAGTGATTCGAATCCGTCAGTGGCCAGAGATGAGCAGTCCTCCCTTGTGACTCACAGCCTCTGAAAGCCCACTGAGGGGTCAGCGAGGAGTCCACACGCACTCGGCAGTGAGGGGGTGAAGAGTTTTAGATATTTGAGTTACTGCTATTATCAGAATGTAGAGCGATCGCTGCAAAACATAAGTTTAATAACAGCAACAACAAAAATGGGGTAGTTAGTAAAAGCTTTTGCACCTTAATCTGATGGAAAATCACACCCCGTGAGTTAGCGTTCTCCGCTGACTGTTGTTGTGAGCCAGTGAGCTGGATGCCACCCACTGCTGACCCTCCCGCAGGTCTTCATAGGCAGTAAGTCGCTCGGGGGAGGCTGCCCTGCCCTCCCCCAAAGAGCAGCAGGATTGAACCATGTACCTTACCGCTGAACCACGGGCAGTCACTGGCGTGACAAGAGCAACAGCCACATTGCCTCCACATAAAAATTAATTTTATATAAAGATTGAAACTTTTCTGAGTATTTATTACATGATAATGTGCTGTAACAATAAGCACTTCTCTTTAAGGGGATAAGATCTTCTGTGTGCCCTCAAATGTGAAGAGGAACACATTTCTCAAAGACTTGATGTGTTTCCCACATCTGGCTCTGACGGAGTAGCAGAGGTGGGCCTTATCCTCCCATTCTAGTCACTAGGAATTTGGACAAAATACATGAACCTTCTGGGTATCGAAACTGGACAGTGGCAGCAGCAGACAGTCCCCTGGCATCGTGCGAGCTCCCTGTGGTTCTGCCGGGAAGCACGCCATTGATGTGCAGCATCTCTCAAGGGGTCTCAAGTGAAACGCAAACCCTGCCCATCTGAGGGCACAGTTCAGAGTTTAGTCAGGTCAGATGGCAGTTTCAGAGCGGAGAGCACTGGATAGTAAAATAGCTCCAGACTCAGCTTCTGGGCCCTCAGAGTCTCCCTTCCGAGACACGCATGCAGCAAAATGGAACAAGGTGCTCCTGGAACTGTGACGGCAACAATTACATAACCCACCTAGGAGCAAGTGGTGTTCTCGCCGTGTCTGGCGCAAGTGTCCAGTCCTCACCGGTGACAGGCGTGAGTCAGGAGTCTAGAAGGACCATTGTGTCATGAGTGCTGCTGAATTGGAACTGACTCCGGCTGTAAATCACACGGGATGAGTTTGCTTGTCTTTCTCCTGCAGAGCAGCTGATGGAGTTTAAGTCTACCCTAAAAGAAGGCATTCTGAAAATGGGCCTCAGAGAGAGCAATGTGATCCATAAGGAACATACCAGAATAAAACAACACAATGCAGTACGAATAATGCAGCAGTCACAGTGTTGTTGTTATGTGATGTTGAACCTCCTACAACTCGTAGTGACCCTATAAACCACAGACGTCAAGCCCCGCCCACGGCCTCCCCATCTTTCAACTTGAAGAGGAGAAAAATGAACACATAACCTCAGACGAATCTAGCAATAGATTTGACCCAGGCAGGTCGTAAATGACAGTTTGGAAGTCAAGTATTATGAGCTATTATAATTATGTAACTATGTAAAGGAAAGCAAGTGCATGAGGTCCTCCTCAGTTTCAGCAAGCAGGGTTGTGTCATCTGCATAACGCAGATTGTTAATAGACCTTCCACCAATCCTGATGCCACAATTCTCCTCACAGAGCCCAGCCTCCCAGATAATCTGCTCGGCATAAAGGTTGAAAAGGTATGGAGACAGGACGCATCCCTGGCGTACACCCTTCCCAATTTTGAACCATGCAGTGTTACCCTGCTCTGTTCTGACTACTGCCTCTTGGTCCAAGTATAGGTTTCGCATTAGCACAATTAAATGTTCTGGGACTCCCATTCTTCTCAGAGTCAGCCACAGTTTGTTATGATCCACACAGTCAAATGCCTTTGCATAATCAATGGATCACAGATAGACAATGTCAAGAAGACAAAGATTCTCACCACTGGACCAATTGGCAGCATCAGGATGGATGGCGAAGAGATTGAGATTGTTCACAGCTTCAGTTTGCTCAGCTCCTCAGTCAACACTCTTGGCACCAGCAGTCAGGAAATCAAAAAACGTATCGCGATGGGAAAGTCTGCTGTTAGGGACCTCTCTAAAGTACTCAGAAGCAACGGTGTCTCTCTGGAGACTAAGGTGCGCCTGATACAGGCCATGGTCTTTGCAATCGCTTGTTATGCATCAGAGAGTTGGACAATGACTAGGAAGGACAGAAGGAGAGGTGATGCCTTTGAGCTCTGGTGCTGGAGAAGAGTACTGAATGTACCTGGAGATGGAACCCAGAGGGCCTCAGGGTGTCGCCAGGATGAGCGCATGAACAGCAAGGATGTCACTTCAAGGAGAAAGAGCTTGACTATTTCTTCTCAAACATTCATAGAGGTTGTATTTGGGATGGTCAGAAGCTCGTGACATACTGAATCATGTCTCCAGAAGCTGCTGCCAGGCGTCTGATCTGACCAGCCCTCCTCGCCCGCACACATGCTCAGGTGTGGTTTGTGAATTGGAGACAAGGTATCCTCATTACAGGTAATCCCTAACTGACAACACATTCGTGTTACTGGGACGTACATTTACAAAGTCCTGACTCTGTGTGTGTGTGTGTGTGTGTGTGTGTGTGTGTGCACATGGGCGCTGTTGCCACGATAGTGTGCTACAAGAAGCATTGCACTGTGTAGATTGAGGATGTTACAACTTTTAGTTAATTTTTATGATTTACTGTCTAAAGCTGCATTACGTAGACTTCAGCTCTCTCTCCTGGATCCTGATATAAATGTAGTGGTATGGGTTGTAATTTTTCTTGTATATTTAGGAAGTTTTAATCTACTTGTTTACAAGCAAAGAGACTTAGTATGTGGAAAGACCTGTGTCTTTGCTCAGGTTTAATAGCTATTACAAAGGCTACGCTGATACAGAATTTTTTCATTTTATTTCATAGCTGCCCTGACTTAATTAAAAGAGCTCAGAATAAACCCAGATGTTAAAATATTCAGAGAGAATCCAAGAAGTGATCCATGTGTCACTGATGTTTGGATTCTTCAGGATAGCCACGTCATTGTCCTCTCAGTGCTAACAAACACAACCCAGTCTGTCCATGGAGGTGCTGTCGTGGTTTGGCTGTGAGCGTCTGAGTCCCTTGTTCTCCAGGGGAGCATTCTGAGATCAGGCTGGGACACGTCAGCCTTCACTGTCTGCCTTCCTCCCCTTCCCAAGGGTCAGAATATGGGACTCTGCTCACAGATCGTCCTCCCTGGGCAGTTACTGCAACGTGTGTGGATCTTGAATGGGAGGGGAAAAGCATCAAGAATTAATTTTTCCTGACAGGAGCAGATAGGATCGGTTGTGGAATGGACATTTTTCAAGAGGTAAATTTGGAGAAGTTATTAATTTTCCATCTTTACACTCATGTTGCTCACCATGTAAATGTCTCACTGAGGTCTTTTATTTTTTTTAATAAATTTTTTATTTTATACTGGTTTACTTACAAAGTT
>NW_006399754.1:38182407-38185574 GCF_000299155.1 Elephantulus edwardii
AGGTTTATGAAATGTCTTTTGCTATAGATGAGAGACTTCTGATGGCTTAATGGTAAGGAGTTAGAGACGGGGATGTGGGCATTGCGTTTGTCATGAATATAAGAAATTACTCCTAGAAGTCACTTGGGAACGAGGCACCGCATACGTGCCTTTCGGAGCTGAGTCTCACTCTCAGATGTTCTCACTACCATCAAGTCGGGGCCAACGACCAGTGGGACCTCCATCAAGCTTCTGGAAGCTGGAGTCACAGTGGAGATGGTCCTGCTTCTTCTGCCTTACTGCCGGGGGATTCAGACCACCGGAGAAATGCCTCTCTGCAGTTAGCAGTGCCGTTCAGTAGCCTTCCTAATTTCCTTTGGGAATCGTGTGTTGACTCTGGCTCCTAGGGCCCCTGTGTGAAGAGTATCTCTGAACCTGCCCTATTCCATTCCTTTCCTCCCATCTAGGCTATGCTCGAGCCCATCTAGAGCCCTCCAACAAAGCTCACGGGCTCGCATAATTTGACTTTTCAATGCATAATTGAATAAAAGCCACAGTATTTGGGGCACATAATTTTAAAAATGCAGTAGTCTTCTGATTAAACATTTTAACATTGAAACAACTAACAAAGTTTATGTGGTTAATCTCAATGAATTGATATTTGCAACCTTAAACAAAATATCTTCAGATTCCCTTCTAGTTATTTATTTGGGGCTGAATGTTGTTGTTAGATGCTGTGGAGTTGAGTAAGACACATAGTGAGGCTGTGAACAACAGATCTGAGCCCTGTGCTCTTCTATGCCGTCCTTACCCTCCTGATACAGCTGAGCTCATTTCTGAAGTCACCGTGTCAATCCACCTGGTTGAGGGCCTTCCTCTCTTTGGCTGTCCCTCCATTCACAGACATAGAGGGGAGTGTTTCTTTCAAGTTAAACAGTTGCTACCTCACAACTAGAATGATATTAATAGTTATTGCTGAACAATAGGATTACTGTGTCAGATTTTCTTGAAAAAATAGTGGCTATGCATTACTTCAAAATAAAAAACAAGTATGTCTTGGAGAGGGTGCAGCTGGAGTGCTCTTCGGAGACAAGAATGAGGAGGCTTCACCTCACATACCTTGAGCGTGTTCCGAGGAGGGGCTACTCCTTGGAGAGGGACATGATGCTGGGAAGGTTGGAGGGTCAGCTAAGGAGAGGAAGACCCTCAGCCAGGTGGACTGACAGGGTGACTGCCGCACTGGGCTCTTGTGTGTCAGGAAATGCGGATGACACAGGATAGAGCAGGCTTCAAATCTTTTGTCCGTAAGGTCGCTATGAGTCATGCTGCTTGACTCGACAGCACCTAACAACAACACATCAACATGCATTACTTTGGGTACCATATTTATTCCCATTCCAGAAAAAGTTGACCCGACAGAGTGTGGAAATTATCAAACAGTATCGCTAATACTACATGCAAGCAAGATCCTGCTGAAGATTATCCCAAAACCACTGCAACAACACATTGACAGAGAACTGCCAGAAGTGCAAGCTTGGTTTGGAAGAGCCATGGTACCAAGGACATCATAGCTAATGTCAAAAGGATCTTGGCGGAAACAGAGTACTAGAGGAATGTCCAGCTGTGTTTCATTAACTATGCAAAGGTATTTGACTGTGAATATTAAAAAAAAATTGTGGCTAACCTTAAGAATGGGAGTCCCAGAACACTTAATGCTGCTCATGTGAAACCTATACTTGGTCCAAGAAGCAGTTGTCAGAACAGAGCACGGAAATACTGTATGGTTCAAAATCAGGAAGGGGGTACATCAGTCATACATATTTCCCCCATACCTTTTCAGTCTATATGCAGAGCAGAGATCAGTCGGGAGTCTGGACTTTATGCAGAGGAATGTGGCATGAGAATTGGAGGAAGACTCATCAACAATCTGAATTACGCAGATGGCATAACCTTGCTTACTGAAACTGAGGAAGACCTCAAGCAGGTGCTGCAGAAGGTCAAGGACAATAGTCTTCACCATTGATTGAAGAAACTTTGATAGATGGAGAGGAGATCGAGCTTGTTAGCAGTTTCTACTACCTTTGTTCTATAATCAGTATTCTTGGCACCAGAAGTCAGGTAATCAAAAGACAAATTGCACTGGGAAAATCTGCTCTCAGAGACCTCTCCAGAGTGCTGAAGAGCAACAGTGTCAGTCAAGAAACTAAGATGCTCCTAATTCAGGCCATGGTCTTTGCAATTATTTACTATACTTCAAAAAGCTGGACAGTGAATAAGAATATCAGAAGGATCGAAGCCGTTGAGTTGTGCCAAGAACAGGCCTGTTCTGGAGAAGATGAAACCAAGTTACTCCTTGGAGGCCAGGATTTTGAAGCTCCATCTGATTTACTTTGGACATGTTACCAGGAGAGCGTAGTCCTTGGAGAAGGACATCATGCTTGGAAGGGTGGAGGAATAGTGCTGAAGTGAAGACTTTAGATGAGATGGGTTGACACGGTATTTGGAGTTCCAGACACAGTGAGACTGGCTCAAGATAGGGCAGAGTTCAGAGCTATTGTACACAGGGTCACTGTGAGTCACAGCAGATTAAAAGACAACAGCATATTCAAGTTAAGTATTTTCTGGTGTTATTTTCTTGTAATCTAAATAGTAGTAGTTGCGTGCCATTGAAAGTTGAAACCGATCCATAGCTGACCCTCCAGCAGATGTTCAGCGGCAGTAAATCACACAGGAGGAGATTGGTCATCACTTTTTTGTAGAACAGCTGGTTGATTTAAACTATGTACCTTTGGGATTTCAGCACAGCCTCTTAACCACTGGCCACCAGATTTCTTTAATCTTGATGGCAGTTACTTTACAGTTTTACTCATCTTGTTTTCTAAGTAGACATCCTAAAACAATTCTGACACTCATTCACCCTGCTTTCACCTTATTGTTACATCTACCTGTGTTCTCTATTGTACATCGAGTTTTCTAACTGACTGGAAGAGATCTATATTCTCATTCCAAAGAAAGGTGACGCAACACAATGTGGAAATTATCTAACAATATCATTAATATCACATGCAAGCAAGATTCTCCTGAAAATTATCCAAAAACGGATAGAGCCACACATCAGCAGAGAATTGCCAAATATGCAGGCTGGGTTTCGAAGAGGCCATGGTACTAGGGATATTATAGCTAATGTT
>NW_006399754.1:38186389-38195186 GCF_000299155.1 Elephantulus edwardii
CTGCTCCTTGGAGGCAAGGATTCTGAGGCTTTGTCTGACATACTTTGGGCATGTTGCAAGTAGGGACTGGTCCTTGGAGAGGAACATCTTGCTTGGAAGAGTGGAGGGACGAAGAAGGAGAGGGAAATCGTTAATGAGGTGGATTGATATAGTGACTGGGGTGATGAGGGTAGGTGTGTTGGAGATTAGTAAAGTTGGCACAGGATAGAGCAAGTTTTAGGGCTGTTGTACATAGGGTCACTATAAGTCACAAGCGACACAATGGCACAAAAAAACAACACTGTGTGTTCTCTGTGTAGTGCAGATTTTTCTAGCACATGGCACCTACTTACTTCATGTCTGTGTGCCGACAATGAATATATATAATGCTTTTGCTATTTCCAAAGTTGAATCATTCAGTGTCTTCAAGTGTTATAAATGACCGATTTATCACATATTTACACCCATTTTTACCTCTATTTGATCTTAAATAATTGAAGGGGTTTTTTTAGTTTTTATTTGATACCATATATACATTTCCTAGCTCAGACTGTTTCACAAAAGAAGAGTTGTTTCTAATAGATTCATAACTTATGACAAGAGGAATAGAAGGAACAAACACCTGCCTCACTTTCCAAATTGTTATTGGGCAAAATGTGTTAAACTAGTGATATAGTGTGTCCTTTGCTTGTTTTGTGGGGTGAGGTATTCTTTGCAAAACAGTTTTCATGCTGACTTCTCCATTGTGTCATCATAGTTTTGTACTCTGCTTCAGTCATCTAACTTGACCCAGAATCTCATTTTGAATTGTGGACTCTTAATAGGTTGCTTATTGAGTTTTCTGGTGTAGGCAAACCAATCTTCTATAATTCAGTGTTCTCTCTATCTATCTATCTATCTATCTATCTATCTATCTATCTATCTATATATATATATATATAATATTCCTAAAACAGGTTCTTAAAAGTTCCTTAAATTTATATTAAAACCTCTTCAAAAGCAATGGAAATTGTAAGCATATAGTTCCATCCATATGAACACAAAGTAATTTACATATGGATGGAACTATATGCTTACAATTTCCATTGCTTTTGAAGAGGTTTTAATATAAATTTAAGGAACTTTTAAGAACCTGTTTTAAGAATCTATTGTTGATATGACTGGAACTGAACTGATAGCTCCTGTTTGCTTGTGCAAGTCAAAAAAGACTTGAAGCAGTTAATGAAAAAAGTCTTAGTAATTTCTTCTGGATGTACAGTGGGTAATGTTTTATCACGAGTAAAACAAGAATCAGCACAGTCTTCGATGGATTATATTTCAATATTAAGAACACAAGAATCTGTACAAGTAATCAGCATGATTATTAACAGAGAAAAGACTAATGAAGGATTTCATTTAGATTCACAATCAACACCTATGGAGGTAGCAGTCAAGAAATACTACAGCTTACTGTATAGGGTAACTCTTCTGTGAAGGACCTTTTATAAGCTATAAAGCAAAGCTGTCATGTTAAGGACTAAAATGTACCTAACCTGAGCCATGCTCTTCTCAATGGCTTGATGCAATTGTGCCGCCCAGTGAATAGGAAGGACCAAAAAATACACAAACTGCTGCCTTTGATCTTTGGTGTTAGTAAAGAATATAAATATACCATGGGCTGCTGACACCCCCACCCACTCTTCCCCATTTCCAATCAGCCCAGGGCAAGCCCCCCTCTTGACTTCAGTAGCCCTCCCTAGAAACTTGTGGCCTTGGGACAGACAGCCAGCAACAGCAAAAGGATGACTTTTACACTCTACATTTGCTTCAATTTCAGAGGTGGGAACCATCAACATACAGGATCCAGCAAACACATGGCCCTCGCCTGGGATATTATCCTGCTGTACCAGCCGTATGTCTCAGCTGGAATTATCTAGCAATCAGCAGTCACAAAAATATGGTCCTGGAGCAGAATATCAGAGAGAAGGATCTTCCTCAAGAACCACCACAGAAAGTGGTGAAGAGAATTGGGGAACCTGGCCACACCACTGTACAGACCAAGGAGACCTCAGAAAAGGGAGCTACAAGCAGAAAACAATAAGTCTCCCATTGAGGAAGTTGCATGCCTTCCTCAGGGGACGCCATCATCATAGAGAAATTTGCTGCTGCAGGACCAGAGAGGAAGGAATAGAAGTCAGGTGAATTCTCTCAGAGTGAGACTCCCAGCAGCCCTCGGACATAGAGAAAATGCTTTTCCCAGAGGACTTTGTAGCCACAGCAGAGTTGGCCTCTGTGGAACCAGAGAGGAAAGAACAGAAGTTGGCCAAGTTATCCTAAGTCCTCTTTTGTTGTGCTCTCAAGCCAGAGCGACCTTCCCAGCAAATTCAGGAGAGAGGCAGAACTAGTATTCTTCCTGGTGGGCTCTGCAACCCTAGATAACTTAGTTGTAGGGCTAGAGAGGAACAGAAGCAGGTAAGTTTGCCTCCAGTTCCTTTCTCATGGACTCCCCAACAACAGTGAACGTTCTCATTAGCTGCAAGACCAGAGGAAAAGACCAGAGGCCGAGCAAGTTCATTTCGCTGTGGGCTCTCCAGCTCCAGCGAACTTTGCCATGGAGCCAGACAGGATGGACTACAGATAGAGTGAATTTCCTTCCTCTTCCTACTGGAGTAATGAGCTCCTCAAATGAAGCAAGTGGTCCTGTGAACTTAGGGGCTAAAGAGCTATTAAGGCAGGGTGAGTTGCCCTTTCTTCCTCTGGAGCAGTGAGCTCCCCAGCCTAGCTTGTGAGATCCAAGATCTGCTAGGGTCCCAGGCAAGAAGAAGTCAATCACAGCAATGACACACAAGAAGCAGACTACTTGACACCCTACACAAAACCAAAGCAAAATATCATCCCTAAATGGTGATCAAAACATAGAAGCAATGGATTGACTATTAGCCAGAAAGTATGACACACAACTCAAAAGAACTGTGATTTAGTATTTTCATTGAGTAAAAGAAAAACTCAATTGCAGGATTCTACCAGCAAAATCCAAGAGGTACTTTAAAAAAGTTCAAGACAATGCATGTTTTAGAAATAAGGCAATAGAAACCCTAGAAAAACAAGAAAAAGCAACACAGAATATTAGAACCAGTGTCTCAGAAGTTGTCAATGTGTTGGAAGGGTAAATGAGCAGAATTGAAGAGAGAGCACACAGAATCAGTGAAACAGAAGATAAGGCTCTCATCACTGACCTACTAGAGCAAAATCAAACAGAAGGAAAATGAAGAAAGCCTAAGAATAATCTGAGATACCATCAAGAAGAATACATATACATAATTGGAATTCCAGAACAGGAAGAAGAAAAAACCAAAACACTGAAGAAGTTGTAGAAGAGTTACTAGAAGAAAACTTCTCTAGATACCAAGAAGAATGAGAGAATATACATCTAAGAAGTTGAGCAAACCCCATCTACAAGAGGTTCCAAAAGAAAAACACACTAAGGCATAACATAGATTTGCCAGAATCAAAGACGAGGAGAATTCTGAAAGCAGCTTGTGAAAAATGAAGTGTAATCTATAAAGGAGAACAAATAAGATTAAGTACTAATTTTTCATCAGAAACCATGCAAGCAAGAAATCAGTGGAATGACATATTTCAAGCACTCAATGCAACTGTCAACCAAGAATACTGTATCCAGCAAAACTGTCCATCAAATATGATAGTGAGATCAAGATAGTCTCAGAAAAGCAGAAATTGAGAAAGTTTTTAAAGCAAAACTGATGATGCAGGAAATAGTGAAGGAAGTCCTCACAGATACGCCACAGAAAGGAGAATGGATCAGAGCAACCAGAAACAACATCAAAAAGAACCCCCCAAAAAAAGATACCATTAAAACCTTGCCTCTCAATAGTTATGCTGAATGTCAGTGTTTTAAATGCACCATTAAAGAGAAAAAGAGGAGCAGATTGGGTGAAAAACCAAAACCCACCGATAAGTCGTCTACAAAAGACACACTTGAATAGTGAAGATAAAGACTGAAATGGTGGGGAAAATATACCAGACTAGTGGAAACCAGAAAAAAGCAGGAGTAGCAATATTAATCTCCAATAAAATATATTCCAATGTAAAAACTGTTTTAAAGAGTAAGGAAGGATACTACATAAAATCTATGCATCAAATGATAGAGCTGCAAAATACATAAAGCAAATGTTAACAGAACTAAAGAAAAGAAATAGACAACATAATAGTAGAATAATATTTCAGTATACCACTATCAAGGAAAGATAGTACTACCAGAAAGAAACTCAGGAAAGTTGCTGAAGAATTAAACCACATGATCAACCAACGTGCAACCACAAACAAGATCAGTATCCATCCTTCTCCAGCACACACAGAACATTCTCCAGAATATATTATATTTTAGGTTATAAAGCAAGCTTCAATTAAAATCTTTTAAAAATTGAAATAAAACGTTTTCTCAAGACCATAATCCTACATTAGAAACCAAGAGGATAAAGGAGAAAGAAAAACCAAAGCCAGTTATACACCTCAAAACTGAACAACACCTTGCTTGAACATGTGTGGGTAATAGAAGAAATTTTAAAATGAAATAAATTTCTAGAAAAGAATGAGAATGGAAACAATAAAATCTCTAGGAAATGGCCAAAGAAGTATTTAGAGGTCAATTCATAGCAATAAACAAACACACCAAAAGGGAAGAAACAATGAAAATGGATTATTTAACCCAGCATCTCCAACAAATATAAAAGGAACAGCAAGAAAACCCCAGAACCTCTAAAAGATATGAAATTATAAAAATTAAGGGAGAAATAAATGGACTAGTAAACAGAAAAGCAATAGAAACTATCAGAAAGACCGGTAATTAGTTCTTTGAAAAGGCCAATAAAGATGGCAAACCACTAGCAAAGCTAATAAAGAAAAAAGAAAAGAAATAATCCAAATAAAAACTAAAAGGACAGGGTGATGGTGAGGTCGCAACAGAACCAAATGAAATAATAAAGGTGAATAATGGAATTTATTAAAAATATGAAAACCTAAGGGAAATGGACAAATATTTAGGAACTCAAAACCCACCCAAACTGACACCAAGTGAAGTAAAACGCCTAACCAGATTCATTACATTATTAAGAAGAAATTGAACAAAATCATCAAACAACTTCCAACCAAAAAGAAATCCCTGGACCAGATGGTTTTACTATGAGTTTTACTAAATGTTCAGAGAAGAATGGTCACTACATCAGCTATTTCAGAAAATAGAAAAAGATGGGCTACTCCCAGACTCATTGTATGAAATAAACATCCATGACACCAAAGTCAGGTAAAAGCACCACCAAAATAGAAAACTACAGACTAGGATCTCTCATGAACATACATGCAAAAATCCTGGCCAAAGAGAATCCAATAGTATATAAAAACAATAATTCATCATGACCAATTTGTATTTATAACAGGTATGTAAGAATGGTTCAAGATAAGAAAAACAATGCAATTCATCACTTTAACAAACCAACAAGAGCCATATACTTCTATAAATTGACACAGAAAAAGCCTTTGGCAAAATTTATCACCCCCTCCTGATTAAAACACTCAACAAAATAAGAATAGGGAATTTCTTCAACATAGTAAAATTTTCTCATAAATGCAAAACTGAAAGGCAACATTGTTCTCAATGGAGAGAGATTAAAGGCATTCCCTTTGAGAACAGGAACTAGGCAAGGGTGCCGACGATCACTCCTATTCAGTATTGTACTGGAAGCCTTAATGAAGCGGTAAGACAAGAGAAGGAAATAAGAGGAATCTGCAGATGATATGGTAGAATGCTTAGAAAACCCTAAAAACTCAGCAAGAAAACTACTGAACATGGTTGAACAGGAAAGTAGCAGGATACAAGATCAACATAAATAAGTTGGATTTCTCTAGAGTGATAAAGAGAATCTAGAAATGGAGCTAAGGAAAACAGCACCAATTACAATAGCTAGTCTTAGGATTAAATACTTGGAACTTGGAAACAAATTTAACTATAGACACAAAAGGTGTACAAAGAAAATTACAAAACATTACTATAAGAAACAAAGAGACCGTGAGAAATGGAGGAACATACCATGCTCATGGATAGGAAGACTCAGTGTCAAGAAAATGACAGTTCTACCAAAGACAATCACAATATAGATACCAATCCATTCTTCAATGAGATGGAAAAGGCAATTTCCATCTAGGATGGAAAGAGACCCTGAATAAGCAAAGCACTGCTGAAAAAGAGAAAGTGGAAAATATCTCACTCCTTAATTTTAAATCCTACTACACAGCCATGGTGGTCAAGACAGGATGTTACTGGTAAAGAGACTGATATGTAGATCAGTGGAATAGAATTGAGCACCCAGATATCAATTCATCTACCTATGAGCAACTGCTTTTTGACAAGGAGAAGAAATCAGTTAAGTGGTAAAATAACAACCTCTTTAAAAAATAGTGTTGACCAAATTGGAAAACTATCTGCAGAAAACTTGAGCAAGACCTACTCCTCAAACCATACACAAAAGCCAACTTAAAGTGAGTTAGGGACCTGTAAGTAAAACCAAAGACTATAAAATTCATCAGAGAAAAGCTTGGAACAACTCTAGAAGCCCTAAACAATACCATTAACAGACTTCTAGACATAATGAAAAACCTGCAAACAGGAAAGAACAAAATAGATGAATGGGACCTTCTAAAAATCAAATCCTTACACACATCAAAAAACTTCTTCACAGGGTAAGAATGAAACCTACAGACTGGGCGGGTGGGGGGGGGGAAGTTGGCTATCACATATCTGATAAGGGACTTGTTTTGTGCCATCAAGTTGCTTGCAACTCACTGACTCTGTGTACAACATCTCTGAACCCGGCTCTATCCTGAGCCACCCTTATTGTCTGGCACACCTACTCCCATTACCCCAGTCACTGTCAATCCATCTCATTGTGGATCTTCTTCTCTTGCACTGTTTCTCCACCCTCCTAAGCATGATTTCTCCCTCCAAGGACAAGTCCGTCCTTGCAGCATGCCCAAGGTTTGTCAGACAAAGCTTCAGAAACCTTGCCTCCAAGAAGCAGCCTGGTTTCACCCTCTCCAGAATGAACCTGTTTGTTCTCCTAGCAGTCTATGACATATCCGGTACTCTTGCCCAGCACCAAAAGCATCAGTTCTCCTACTATCATCACTAGTCATTGTTCAGCTTTCTGATGCATATCAAGTAATTGCGAAGATCATGGCCTCGATTAAGCACACCTTAGTCTTCAGACTTATTGCTAAAATTTATAGAATACTCCAGCATCTGAATAAGAAAAAATGTGAACAACCCAATCACAAAATGGGCATAGGATATGAAAGACACTTTACCAAAGAAGAAATTCAGATGGCAAACAAAACACGTGAAGAAATACTCCCAATCCTTAGCTGTCGGAAAGATGCAAATCAAAACAAGTGTGTGCTATCATCTCACCCCAGCAACAGTCCAAAGTTCAACAGAACAGCAAATGCTGGCAGGGTTGTGAAGAGACTAAACTCTTTATTTACTGTTGATGGGAATGTAAAGTAGTACAACCACTGTGGAAGGTGATCTGATGCTTTCTCAAAAAGTTGGAAATAGAAATACCATTTAACCCAGTAGTTCCACTTCTGGGAATATACCCTAAAGAAACCAGAGCTGCAGCTTAAACTGATACATGCAAACCCATGTATATTGCAGTTGTTCAGAATAGCAAAGAGATGGAAGCAACTCAAATGCCCATCAACAAACCAATAGATAGAAACTGTTCACCCAGTGGGCTATTACGCAGCCTTGAAGTTCAACTCATAAAACATTACACAACGTGTGTGAGTCTGGAAGACATTATGCGGAATGGACTATCTCAGTCACAAAAGGACAAATCCTGAATAACATCATTGTTATAAAACAGGACTGACATGGGGGGAGATGGAGAGAGAATAGGAAAAGAGTGAGTAGATAATGAACACTGTATTAGAGCAGATGAGGGGAAGAAATGTCTGAAAGGAATATATGATCAGGCATATATAGGGGAACAATCTGGATAGGAAAGACATTACAAAGTGGACTTGTGGAGCAATTAGACAAGGAGAAATGTGCAACAATGAATGGATAAAAATTCTGAAACCATTAAAATCACAATAAATAAATTTTAAAAACAAAAGTTTTTTTTTTTTTAATGTACTGTGGACTTCCAGAAGAACTAGTGAATTGATCTTGGAAGAAGTACATCTAAACTCCGCGGTAGCAGCCAGGGTGATGGGGCTTTACCTTGTGTACTTTGGGCATGCTGTCAGGAGGAGCTGGTCTCTGGAGAAAGACCTCATGTTCTGTGTAGTCGATATCCAGTGAGAAAGCAGACCCTTGACAACATAGCCTGCCTGTGAGTCCATGAGTGGACATGCTTTTGGCGTGGTGGGGAGGACTCTACAGCACTGCTCAGTGTCTGGCACATCAGGTCGCTTCAGCATTCAACAACATCATTGACTTGAATACAGATAAGGAGGTTTGTGGAGGCTTGATTTCCTCAGGATACTTCCATAATCTAAGCTTACAGTTACTGTAGAAAGGTAATGAATTTCAGCTTTGTAACCTCTACTTTGTCCTTCTGATGAAACCTGAAACCATTTTGTTATCCCAGCGTTTTATGTTTTAAGCACAATTATCAAATTCCCCTTTATCAGTTAAGTTTCTTAATTTTTATATTTATATCCATGAATGTGTATTGTTGTTGTTATGTGCCATCGAGTCGCTCGCGACTCATAGTGACCCTATGTACAAGAGCCCTAAACGCCATTCTATCCTGTGCCA
>NW_006399754.1:38196191-38209218 GCF_000299155.1 Elephantulus edwardii
TGTGATCCACACAGTCAAAAGCCTTTGCCTAGTCAATGAAGCACAGATAGACATTCTTCTTATATTCTCTACCTTCTGCCAAGATCCATCTAACATTACCTATAATATGCCTAGTACCATGACCTCTTCTAAATGTGTATTATTGAAATAAAAGTGCTGTATGGAATTTCCATTTTAAATTGTGTATTTGTTTAACATGTTGCTGCACACTTTTAAATTGACGACAGTGCTTAGAAACACATTTTTTTAATAGCCATCATTACCAGCAATGTGTTAAGTTGAAAAGGGGAAAACAAGAGAAAACCAGAGCATGTAATGGAGGACATTATTACCAAATAATCTAAAATATCATTCACTTAAGTTTGGAGGTTGAAAATTGTGTTCTTGTTGTTGCTATGTGCTGTCAAGTCGCTTGAGACTCATAGCGACCCTATGTACAAGAGCCCTAAACCCTGCTCTATCCTGTGCCAATCTCACTGTCTCTGACACACCTACTCTAATTACCCCAATCACTGAATTGATCCATCTTATCGAGGGTCTTCCTCTCCTGCGCTGTCCTTCCACCCTCTCAAACGTTATGTCCCTCTCCAAGGACTGATCTCTCTTTGCAGCATGTCCAAAGCATGTCATAACAAAGCTTCAGAATCCTTGCCTCCAAGGAGCAGCCCGACTTGACCCCTCCAGGAAAAACCTGTTTGTTCTCCCAGCAGTCCATGGTAGGAGAACACTCTTCTCCAGCACCACAGCTCAAAGGCTTCAGTTCTCTATCATTCCTAGTCACTGTCCAGCTCTCTGACACATAGCATGTAATTGCAAAGTCTATAGCCTGAGTCAGATGAACCTTAGTTTCCAACCTGATGTCCTTGCTCTTCAATACTCTGGATAGGTCCCTGATACCCGACTTTCCCAACACAATTCTTTTTATTTCCTGCCTGCTGGTAGCAAAAATATTGATTGTGGAGCCAAGGAAACTAAAGCTGTTCATAATCTCTTCACCATCCATACTGATGCTGCCAATTGGCCTAGTGGTGAGAATCTTTGTTTTCTTGATGTTGAGTTTCAATCCATATTGAAGGCTGTAGTCCTTGGCCTTCTGCAGCAAGGTTGTGTCATCGCATAATGCAGGTTGTTGTTGAATCTTCCTCCAATCCTGATCCAACATTTCTCCTTATACAGCCCAGCCTCCCTGATGATCTGTTCTGCTTATAGATTGAAAAGGTATGGAGACAGAATACACCCCCGGTGAACACATTTCCCTATTTTGAGCCGTGCATTGTTTCCTTGCTCTGTTCTAGCAGCTTCCTCCTGGTTCAAGTATAGGTTTTGCGTAAACACAATCAAATGTTCTGGGATCCCCACTCTTCTGAGAGCCACGGTTTGTTGTGATTCACACGGTCAAAAGCCTTTGCATCAGTCAATGAAACACAGATAGACATTCTTCTGGTGCTCGCTGCTTTCAGTCAAAATCCATCTGACATTAACTATAATATCCCCAGCACCCCGGCCTCTTCTAAACCCAGCCTGCACTTCTGGCAGTTAGTTCTCTGATGTGTTGCTCCGGTCCTTTTTGTATAAGCAGAATCTTGCTTGCAAGTGATATTAATGATATTGTTTGATAATACACTCTGTTGGATCACCTTTCTTTGTAACTGGAACAAATATCAATCTGTTACAGGCAGTTGGTCAGGTGGCTGTCCTCCGGATTTCATGGCACAACTATGTGAGCACCTCCAGGGCAGCATCTGTTTGTTGAAAATGTAAATTGGTATGCCATCAACTCCTGGAGCCTTGATTTTTGCCAATTCTTTCACAGCAACTTGAACTTCTTCCTTCATTACTACAAGCTCTTGCTCATATGTTTTTCATGAAATTCTTCTGTGTCAGTTTCTTCTGATACTGTGATGCTATACTCCTTCCAAATGCTTCTTGGATCATTTAACATTCTGCCCAAAGCATCCTTAAGTGTTGCCACTTTGGCTTGAATTTATTTTCAGTTCTTTACAATTTATGTAAAATGAGAAATTAAAAATTTTAAACCATAACTATACAAATTACTTTTTTTACGTAGTATATTTCAAAAAGAGAGTCCCATTTAATGATTATTTAACTTGGTATGTACCGTCATCTTACTGGTGTTTCTGGAATTGAAGTGTGTGATTAGAAGACATAGATTCTTTGTAAGACTCATTTAGGACTCATTCTTTCATTTGGAAATGTCAAACTACGTGCCTGAGGTAGATCATTAGGTTTAGAATGTACCTGATCGCGCTAAAAGGGACAGTAAAAGAAGGTGGTGGGAAGGATTGATACAGCTTCACAGTCGTTAAATTTATGCAGAAGAGAATTGCAGTGTGTTGACTGTTTATATTATTTGTATTATTTCTGTTGTTGTTTGTTGTTATTGTCACCTGTGACTCCTAGCAGCCTTGTGTACAACAGCTCTGAACCCTCACTGTCTCTGACACACTTACCCCCATTACTCCAGTCACGGAGTTAATCTGTTTCCTCGAGGTTCTTCCTCTCTTGCACTGTCCATCCATCTTCCCAGCATAATATCCCTCTCCAAGGACTGATCTGCCCTGGCAACATGCCCAAAGTATGTGAGATGGAGCTTCGAGGTCCTTGCTTCCACGCAGCAGCTCCGTTTCTTCTTCTCCAGGACAGACAAGTTCTCTTAACAGTCCATAGTACGTTGAATACTCTCCTTCAGCACCACAATGCAAAAGCCTTAATTCTACTTCTGTTATCCTTAATCATTGTCCAGCTCTCTGACGCAGAGCAAGTAATTGTGATTACCATGGCTTGAGTCAGGTGCAGCTTAGTCTCTAGACTAATATTGTTGCTCTTCAGTACTCTGGAGAGGTCCTTGACAGAGCTTTTTAGTTAAATACCTTTTCATAGTCAATGAAACACAGATAGACATTCCTCTGGTACTCTTTGCTTTCATGTAAGATCCTTTTAACATTGGTTGTAATGTCCCTAGTGCCACAGCCTCTTCTAAACCAATCCTGCACATCTGGAAGTTCTCTGTTGACTTATTCTAGTAGTTTTTGTATAATTTCCAGCAGAATCTTGCTTGCATACGATAATAATGAGATTGTTCAATAATTCCCATACTCTTTGGGACACCTTTTTATTTGGAATGGGAATAAATGTGCAATTCTCTTATATCATCTAGCTCATTGTGTGATTAAATCAGAATTCTGAGAAAAGTGCTCAACACTTGGGTCATTTTGCTTTGTTGGTAGAAACTTGAGACCAAGAGTCTATTCCATTCCCCTTTCATCCATTCTGGCTCTTAGCAGGACAGCATGGGACTACTCGTAATGTTGCCATGTCTTTACATCTTTATACAAGCACACTGTCCTGTTGTTTTTCCATAATGTGATGAGTTCACACTACCACCTTTTGATTAGCTGCTGAGTGTTTAACCACAGCTTCCCAGAGTTCCTGTGAACCTATGACTGTTGATGATGTTGTTGTTAAGCTGCCATCAAGTCTGACCCAGCAACCCTATGAACAAGAGATCTGACCCCTGTTCTAATGTGCACCACTCTCATACTTCCTGACACACGAGAGCCCATTGTGGCAGTCAGCATGGCAGTTCACCGAGCTGAGGGTCTTCTCTCCTTCGCCGACCCTCCACCCTTCCCAGAATCATGTTCCTCTCCAAGTAATAGCACCTTCTGGCAACAGACTCAATATATACGGGGCGAAGTCTCATCATCTTTGCCTCCAAAGAGCCCTCCGGCTGCACCCTCTTCAAGACATATCTGTTCATTCTCTTGGCCGTCCATGCAACATTTAGTGCTCTTCTCCAACACCACAGCTCAAAAGTGTCACCACTTCTGTCATTCACTATTCAGCTCTCAGATGCTTAGCAAGTGATCAGAAAGACTGTGGCCTGAATCAGATGCACCTTAGTCCTCTAACTGACATCATTACTCCTCAATAATTTGAAGAGGTCCCTAACTGCACTTTTTCCCAGTGCAGTGTGTCTCCTTATTTCCTGACTTCTGGTACCAAGGGTGTTGATTGTGGATCCAAGTAAGATGAAGCTGTTGACAGTTTCAGTCTCATCTCAGTCTGTCATGATGCTGCCTATTGGTCTAGTGATAAATGTGTTTCTTTTTAAAGAAAGTAGAATTACTTGGTGTTGTTATTTGGAAGCATAGTGATTTTTTTTTTTAAGTAGAACAATTTTTGGACCCTCTCAACTAGACCTTATCCATCTTCTTAGCTGAACTCTGCTCCTGGAGTCAAATTATACATCATCTTTAGGCCTTGGTCCTTACTCAGTACTAAGTACACTTGAATAATTTAACTGTATTTCCTAAAATAAATAATGCAAATTAGCATGGCTGAGGAAATCAGCCACAAAACTTAATAGTCATTTAAAAAATTATAATCTCTCTTTTGATGTTTGTCATTGAGTCAGGACTGACCCATATCTGAATCTCCGGTGGGTTTTCAGAGGCAGGTAAATCACACGGGAGGAGACTCTGCATTTTTCTTCCAAGGAGCATCTGGGGGATTCAAACTGTGTGCGTTTGAGATTGCAGTACAATTTCTTCCGAATAGGCCACTATAGCTCCCTGTGATCTTTCTTTTGGTAGGTGTAAATGAAATGTAAATTTCAGTTGAGTATGTGAGTGAGCAGGAGTGAAAATAGAGAAAAGGACCAAGTTCTTCACATATCGAGACTATTATTTACCCATGTTTGACAGACTAGCACAGACATAGGACTGACTGACTAGGGGGTTACTTACGCTTAAAAACCCGTGGGTGTGTACTGAGAAGCAACAGTGTCAGCCTAGAGACCAAGGTGCGCCTGATCCAGGCCATGGTCTTTGCAATTACTTGTATGCATCAGAGAGCTGGGCAATGACTAGGGATGACAGAAAAATAATTGATGCCTTTGGGTTGTGGTGCTGGTAAAGAGTCTTGAACATACCACGGACCACCAAGAAAACAAACAGGTCTATCTTGAGCAAGGGTGAAACCAAGTTTTTCCTTGGAGGCTAGGATTTTTAAGCTCTGTCTCACATACTTTGGGTACATGGCCAGAAGACTGGTCTTTGGAGAAGGGTATCATGCTCAGAAGGGTGGAGGGGAAGACCCTGGATGAGACGGATTGATACAGTGACTGGGGCAATGTGAGTAGGTGTGTCAGAGTCAGTGAGATTGAGTCAGGGCAGAGCAGGCTTCAGAGCTGTTGTACGTTAGGTTGCTATGGGTCACAGGCAACTTGAAGGCACATGACAACAACAACTAATGAGTGAATTTAGGGCACTGTTCACATTTAACTCGTTTTAGTAATAATGCCATGTAGACCTCGTGGTGTCGTGCTTAAGTGCTTGCTGCTAACCAAAGGCTGGGCTGTTGACACACACTGACCTGTGTGAGAGAAAGGTCCCAGCCTTGGAAACCCTTTATGGCAGTTCTGTGTCCTCCAGGGCTACTCTGAGTTCGAGACAGCTCTACCACAGAAGAAAGCAGCATGGAATAAGGGTGTCATTGGAATATCCTCTTCAGCTCAGTTTCCATCACAAATTAGGATTAAATATCTGTGTACAAGCCATCACTAGGAATGGGCTTTCACTTTCTGAGTATAACCTACCATTGTCTAGTGAAATTGTAATGTTGTTGTTGGTTGTTATGTGCCATCAAGTTGCTTGCAGCTCATAGTGACTCTGTGCACAAGAGCCCTAAACGCCATTCTATCCTGTGCCAACGTCGCCATCTCAAACGCACTTATTCCCACCGCTCCAGTCACAGAATCGCTCCATCTCATCGAGGGTCTTCCTCTCCTGCGCTGTCCCTCCACTCTGCCAAACATGATGTCCCTCTCCAAGGACTAGTCCCTCCTTGCAACATGCCCAAAGTATGTCAGACGAAGCTTCAGAATCCTTGACTCCAAGAAGCACTCCGGCTTCACCCTCTTCCAGGACAAACCTGTATGTTCTCCTAGCAGTCCATGATATATTCAACACTCTTCTCCAGCACCACAGCCCAAAGGCATCAATTCTCTTTCTGTCATCCCTATTCACTATCCAACTCTCTGATGCCTAGCACATAATTGCAAAGACTATAGCCCAGATCAGGCGCACCTTAGTCTCCAGCCTGACATCATTGCACTTCAGTACTCTTGAGAGGACCCTCACAGCCAACTTTCCCAATGCAATTCGTCTCTTGATTCTCTGGATGCTGTTACCAAGAGTGTTTGACTGTGGAGCCAAGTAAACTAAAACTGTTAACTATCTCAATCTCTTCACCACCCATACTGATGCCGCCACTTGGCCCAGTGGTGAGAATCTTTGTTTTCTTGATGTTGCACTTCAGTCCATATAGGAGGCTGCAGTCCTTGATCTTCTGCAGCAAGCGCTTTAGGTCCTCCTCAGTTTCAGCAAGCAGGGTTGTGTCATCTGCATAATGCAGGTTGTTGATGACTCTTCCACCAATCCTGATGCCACATTCCTCCTCGTACAGCCCAGCGTCTCACAGATGATCTGTTCTGCATGCAGATTGAAAAGGTATGGAGACAAAATACATCCCTGATGGTGAAGCCCCTTCTTGATTTTGAACCATGTAGTGTCTCCTTGCTCTGTTCTGACGACTGCCTCTTGGTCCAAGTAACGGTTTCGCATTAGCACAATCATATGTTCTGGGATTCCCATTCTTCTCAGAGTCAGCCACATGTCTTAGACAGCTAATCATAAGGTCAGCAGATTGAATCTTCCATCTGTGGGTAGAATGACATGCAGCCTGTCCTGTAACCTTTACAGACTTTACCACTCAGCACTGACTCAGCTGCGGCATGATCTTGGGTTTATTCATTGAAGAAAGAATTATGAAAGGGACTTAGGAACTTGAGGTCTTTCATTTTGCAAACAAATTCTGTGTGGAATCAAAACCATAATAAAAGGGAGGAAATGCCGACAGTGAGACCTCTGTCCTGTACCAGCACAGTAACACCGAGAAAATCTGGTTAGCATTTTCTTCTATAAGTCAGTCAAACGATGAGTGGGGTGTTGTGTAACTGTTGTTAAAGGCACTTCCTTTCTGTGGGGCGAACACATCCGAGGTATCCCACTGACAAGTGCTTAGCCAGCCATTCCCATATGGAAATGGATTTTCAGTTCTGAACATGCAGGGGTCCACAGGGGACAATGCAGAAGCACACTGTATAATCACAGGGAAAATTAATAACAGTTTCTTTATGCATCTTTCAGAATAGTCTTTCATGTAAGACACACTGTGTGTTATTTTTAATTTCTGGTTTTAAGAAGGCTAAACCCACTTTTCTTTTCTTACGCCTGTAATCGTTATTCAGAACCTTAGAGCTCCATGTGTTTTGGATTAAATAAGATTTAAGCAAAGGAAGAAAAAGAACAGGTACAGGAAATAGAGACTGGAAGTCTGGGGACCCACTGCTCAGACATGACTCCTCTGCCCAGGACACCCCTCTTTCCCACCATAGGAGAGAAGATTGTGAACAGCATCACATGCCACAGGTGAGCTTCTACAAATGAACTCCTGCGTGGACCACAGTCTTGCAGTAAGCCTGTTTTCAGAGCTCCCTCTGTTTTGTAATCAAAAGATGGTGGGGCCTGACACTGTATCTAAAGTAAACTCATTTGCAAGTGTTTAAAATCTGTAGCTGTATCCATGTCTGTCATGTGCCCAAATGGACATGGTGGCAGTCAGGCTTCCCTCACCTGCCTGGTGTCTCCTTTTCTCACACGTGTGCAGGGACAGTCAGCCCACTCGCCTGCCTGGTGTCTGTCTGTCTGTGTGTCTGTCTCTGTCACACATGTGTAGGGACATGCAGCTCTCTCATCCACCTGATGTATTTCTGTCTGTCTCTCACATGTGTACAGGGACAATCCGCTCATTCACCGGTCTGGTGTCTGTCTGTCTTTGATTCAAATGCATGCAGACCGTCAGGCCCACTCATATGTCTGGTGTCTGTTCTACTAATGACATAATGACATCAGTAAAACGGTTTAGTTTTAGGTAGTAAAACTAATGTTATTTAGGTTAAATTAATGGGCATGTTAGTAGGAGAGGCCTTTCCTTGAAGAGGGATATTGTGCTTGGAAAGGTGGAAGGTTGGCAAAAGAGAGAGACCATCAACAAGGTAGACCGACACGGTGACTGTGCAGTGGGCTTTGGCGTGTCAGGAAGAGTGAGGCCGGTGCAGGGCAGGACGAGCTTCTGATCTGCTGTTGAGAAGGGCTCTAGGAGTCAGACTCCACCTGATGGCACCTGACAAACAAGTACTTAATAATAGTGTTAATAAAGCAGTGTTAATGTTAGGTGCCAGCAAGTCCCGTTTCAATCATACCTACCCTATGAACAACAGATGTGACCCCTGCCCTGTCCTAGGCCACCTTCCTAGTCTGATGCACTTGAGCCCAGTGCTGCGTCACCCTGTCAGTCTACCTTGTCGACGGTCTGTCTTGTGCCGACCTTCCACCTTCCCAGGCACACTCTCCCTCTCCAAGGAAAAACCTCTCCTAGTAACATGCTCTAAGTTACAGGAAGCTTTGCCAGCTTTGCTCTTCTGTAGCATTCTGGATGCATCTGCACCAAGACGCACCGGTTCTCTTAGCAGTCCATGGGATAGTCAGTACTAAGTAGTAACATTAGGAAAATTGTTTCTATTGAAACAATAATGAATATTCAACCCAATATTGTTATTTTGAAAGATGTTTATGTTGACTTTCTTCATTCTTTCAGTTTTGACTTTTTAAAAAATATTAACTAGAAATTATGTGAATGCCTCAATTTGGAGATATTTAAGATTTTGACCATCAGATGACTTAAATAGTAGCCTTGAAATTAATATTTTACACACAGGAGTGCATTGCAGTAATTAAATGGGCACTTAAAATGCACATTTCAGAGAAAAGTGTAAAAGGTGGGAAAGAGCAGAGTCCCAGATATGCCGGCCAACGCTGTGTGCGCAGCGGGAGCTCGTGAGGGACTCGCCTGCTTGCGCTCGCTCGGCGCCTTTCGTAGCAGTGCTCAAGAACCAAGGCAGAACTGCTCGGAAGAGTTACCAGCTGTACAGCTTTATTTCAATGACCTGAAAATTCCCTGTACAACTCTCTGTCCAGAGCACTGCAGTGTTTGTTGTTTCAATGAATTGAACAGCGATGGCTGTGTACGGTGCCCGAGTGATGTAGTCACGTGCCAGGCTGCCAGCCGAAAGGCTGTCTGTTTGAACCCACCAGGTGTCACAGGGAGAGAGATGAGCAGTTTCATTTTGTAAAGAGTCACAACTTCAAAAATAGGGTAGGAGGTTGCTGTAAATCAGAATGAACTTTATGGGTGGTGCACTTCTAGAGCTATACAGAAATAGATATTTCTTTTTTAATGATTTTCAGACAATACAAAGCATTAAACAAATTATTTTAGCTACTTGATTTCTTGTTATCATTGCACATCTATCAATAGTGACCACTAGAACTGAGACCAGTGCTGTGTCCTTCTGCATCTTGCTACTGCACAGCGCATGGGCACGGGGCCCTGGGCCTCATCTGTAGGGAGCCTGTGCTCCTAAATATAGAAATGCATAAAGAAGGAGCCCAGAGGTTCCTTATTGTTGTCGTCAGGTGCCTTTGAGTACGACTCATAGCAGCCCTGTCAACAACAGATCGGAACCCTGTCCTACTGTGTGCCGTCTTCACTCTTCCTGATACACTAGAGCCTACTGCAGGAGTCACCGTGTCAGTCCACCTGATCAAGGGTCTTCCTTTCCTACACCAACCCGCCACCCTTCCCAGTATCATGCCCTTCTACAATAGCCCCTCCTAGCGACCTTTCAAAGTACGTGCCACATCATCCTTGTCTCCAAAGAGTGCTCCAGCTGCACCCTTTCCAAGTCATATCTGCTTGTTCTTTTGGTCGCCCAAGGGATGCCCAGTGCTCCTCTCCAACACCACAGCTCAAAGACATCACTTCTTAATCTGTCATCTTTATTCATTGTCCAACTCTCAGATGCATAGCAAGTAATTGGAAAGACCATGGCCTCGACCAGACACACCTTAACCTTAGTCCTTAAATTGACACCATTACGCCTCAGTAATTGGGAGCGATCCCTGACTGCAGACTTTCCTAGTGCATTGCATCTCCTTTATATCTTGACTGCTGGTACCAAGGATGTTAATCATGAATCCAAGATGAAGTTGTTCACAATTTCAATCTCTTCTCCATCTACAATGATTTTGCCTATTGGTCCAGTGGTAAGAATCTTCATTTTCTTGACATTGAGATGCAATCCATATTGAAATCAGCATTCCTTGATCTTCTGCAACATGTACTTCAAGTCCTTCTCATTTTTAGCAAGCATGGTTGTGTCATAATGCATAGGGCACATTATAGAGGAGTCTCCTTCCGGTCCTGATGCCACACTGTTCTTCAGAATCTACCTGCTCAAATAATTTTATCTACTGTAGATTATCCAAACACGACTGGAACAGCACATCAGCAGAGAACTGCCAAAAGTCCAGGCTGGGTTTAGAAGGGGTGGTGATACTAGGGATATTGTAACTGATGTTAGATAGATCTTAGCTGAAAGCAGGGAATACCAGAAGAATGTATATCTGTGTTTCATTGATTATGCAGAGGCGTTTGACTGTGTGGATCATAACAAACTGTGGCTGACTCTGAGAAGACTGGGAATCCCAGAACATTTGATCGTGATAATGCGAAACCTATACTTGGACCAAGAGGCAGTCGTCAGAACAGAGCAGGGTAACAGTGCATGGTTCAAAATTGGGAAGGGTGTACACCAGGGATGCGTCCTATCTCCATACCTTTTCAACCTGTATGCAGAGCAGATTATCTGAGAGGCTGGGCTCTATGAGGAGAAATGTGGAGTCAAGATTGGTGGACGATTTATCAACAATCTGCGTTATGCGGATGACACAACCCTGCTTGCCAAAACTGAGGAGGACCTCATGCACTTGCTCCTGAGGGTCAAAAACTGCAGCCTTCAGTATGGACTGAGGCTCAATGTCAAGACGACAAAGATTCTCACCACTGGACCAATTGGCAGCGTCAGGATGGATGGTGAAGAGATTGAGATTGTTCACAGCATCAGTTTGCTCGGCTCCACGGTCAACACTCTTGGCACCAGCAGTCAGGAAATCAAAAGATGTATTGCGATGGGAAAGTCTGCTGTTAGGGACCTCTCTAAAGTACTGAAAGCAACGGTGTCTCTCTGGAGACTAAGGTGCATCTGATACAGGCCATGGTCTTTGCAGTCACTTGTTATGCATCAGAGAGTTGGACAATGACTAGAGAGGACAGAAGGAGAGTTGATGCCTTTGAACCATGGTGGTGGACAAGAGTATTGAATGTACCCTGGACTGCCAAGAAAACAAACAGATTCATCCTGGAGAGGGTTAAACCAGGCTGCTCCTTGGAGACAAGGATTCTGGGGCTTCATCTGACATACTTTGGACATATTTTAAGGAGGAACAGGTCCTTGGAGAGGGACATCATGCTTGGGAGGGCGGAGGGACAGTGCAGGAGGGGAAGACCCTCTATGAGGTGGATTGATTCAGTGACTGGGGTAATCGGGATGGGTGTGTCCAAGGCAGTGCGATTGGCACAGGATAGAGCAGGGAGGGTTTAGGGCTGTTGTACATAGGGTATGTGTTGCAAACAACTTGACGGCACATAACAACAACAATAGACTGAACAGGTATTGAGAGTTAATACAACCCAGACACACTCCCTTCCCAATTCCAAACCACGCAGTGCTCCCCTGCTCCATTTGCACAACAGCCTCCACATCCAGGTACAGGTTCTGCATGAGCGCAATCAAGTGCTCTGGGAATCCCATTCTTCTCAATGTCAGCCACAACTGGTTATCATCCACACAGCCAAATGCCTTTGCATAGTAAATAAAGCACAAATAGGCTTTCTTCTGGTATTTTCTAGTTTCAGCCAGGATCCATCTGACATCAGCAATGATATGCCTGGTGCCACAGCCTCTTCTAAATACTGCTTTAACTTCTGGCAGTTCCCTATCTATGTACTGTTCTAGCCATTTTTAAATTATCTTCAGCAATATTTTGCTTGCATGTGATATTAATGATATTGTTAGATAGTTTCCATATTCTGTTGGATCACCTTTCATGGGATTAAGAACAAATACGGACCTCTTCTAATCTTTTGATGTTTTCTGAGTCACTCAGTATATTGCCCCTAGCATTTTTCAGTATTGTGACTCGAAGTTTAAATTTATTTTTTTCTTCTTTCAGCTTGAGAAATGCAGAGCGAGTTCTTCCCTTTTGACTCTCCAATTCCAGTTCTCTGCACGTTCCATGATGATACTTTGTCCTCTGGAGCTATACTTTGAAATCTTCTGTTCAAGCCCTTTTATTTACTTAAGCACGTCTCTATGATCCAGGGCAATTTTCAGAGTCTCTTCTAACATCCTGAGACAGTTTTGAAATTCGATTGGGACAGAATTAAGGTCAAATTTTGGTTTCCATGGATTTGATTTAATTTTCCTCAACTTCAGCTTGAGCTTGCATATGAGTAATTGTCTGTCTGTCCCATAATCAGCACCCAGCCTGGTTTTCTCAGCTGATACTGAGCTTATACAGCGAGTCTTTCCACAAATGTAATCGATTTGATTCCTTTGCATACCATCAGGAGAGATCCATGTGTACAGCCTGCATTTATGTTTCTTATAAAAAGTATAAATCATTGAATGTGCAGAACTCTAGCATTCTATCTCCAGCCTCATTTCTCTCACTGAGTCCATGTTTTCCACCTACTGATCCTTCTTCCCTATTCCCAATGTTTGCGTTCCAGTCGCCCATTATAATCAATGCATCTTGATTGCATGTTTGATTAATTTCTGACTGCAAAAGTTGGTAGAAATCTTCCATTTCCTCCTCTTTGGCTCCGGTTGTTGGTGCATATTATTTGAATGATAGTGGTGTTCACTCGACTTCCTTGTATGCTTATAGATCTAGAAATGACCTTTTTAATTATGAAACCA
>NW_006399754.1:38211143-38274613 GCF_000299155.1 Elephantulus edwardii
ATGGAGACAAAATACATCCCTGACAGACCCCCATCTTGATTTTGAACCAGGTAGTGGCTTCTTGCTCTGTTTTGACGACTGCCTCTTGGTCCAAGTCTATAGTCTTTGCAGTTAGGTGCTATGAATTGGACAGTTGGACAGTGAGAAGTATATGTTAAGTTGTCATTTCTGTCTCTTAATAGAAAAGTATTTGCAGTGAATAAATAATTGAAAATACAAAATTAAATCACTCTGTTTCCAGCCTCATTTTTATCATCAGGTGCACATTTTCCAACTATTCCTTCTTCAGTGCTTTTGCATTCCATTCACCAGTTATCATTAACAGATCTTGATTGCTTGTTTTGTCAATTTTGGACTGCAAGATTTGCTAAAAATTCTCAATTCCTGTTTGGCTCTAGACGTAGGAGCATGTATTTGAATAACTGTCATGTTACTAAGTCTTCCTTGTATGTGTATAAATAATAATCCTGTCACTCATCACAATGTATTTCAGGATAGAACTTAAAATTGACTTTTGAGCTATGAATGCAACACCATTCTTCTGGTTTTCATTCACAGCATAGTATACCGTATGATTATCTGATTCAAAGTGGCCAAAATGCATAGATAGGCACGCTCATACATTGTTGGTGGGTTTGTTAAATAGTACAACCACTATGGAAAGCAGTTTGGCAGTTCGTCAAAAAGCTGCACATAGGAATTCCATATGACCCAGCTATTCCACTGCTTGAAATATACCTTGAGAAAATTAGAGTTGAGACACAAGCGGAAATTGTACACCAATGTTCATAGCAGCATTATTCACCGTCACAAGAGCTTGGTAACAGCCCAAATGTCCAACCACAATTGAGAAATCATGATACATTCATATGGTAGAATATCACACAGCACTCAGGAGCAGTGAGTTTGAAAATGACTACACAGCCTGGGAGGGACTAGAGAGCATTATGCTAGGGGAACTAACTCAGTTCCGTAAGGACAATTACTATATAGGATCATTGTTGTAGAAATGGAACACTATCTGGTTAAACGTGTGAGACTCAAAGGGGAGGAGGAGGGTATTAACAGAGGAGTGAGAAGGCGGGGGAGTCATAGGGTTACACAGTTTGGTGGGTGGAGGGAGGGCTGGGTAAAGGAAATGGGCCAGATCCTGTGGGGATCTGGAAAGACAGGGTAGTAGTGAGCATAATGCAGTGTTATTTACTTTTATGAAACATAATGAATTGGGATAATTGTATGAAACACAGTGTGAATGAAAATAGTTTGAAAAACCATGTATACAAACTTATTAAGCAAATCAGTATAAAATAAAAATTTATTTTAAAATGATGCTATTTTACCTAAAAACCACTGACATTTACTTGCTAAAATGAGTATCAGAAGGGTTATACCATAATCTAGTATAATTTTTAAAAATTACAAAAGGAGGGATATACCATATGTGCAACATAGAAGGAGGGTTATCTGAAATTGGAGGGTAAGTTGTAACTCTAGGTGTACATGGACGTATATGTAAATATTGGAGGTGTTTGTGTGATTGTTTGCCCAGCTTGGTTCAGTAGTTACTGTGTTCACTTGCTTTGCTCACAGATAATTGTGCACAAGCAAATGTGAAATTCATGTTATGCTCAAATTGTTCCCTCCTAGGTCATTTACATCGGAACAAATATTTGCTTTCAAAATGGGCTTATAGCAGAACTGACAGTGCATGCTAAACACTTGAGAAGGGAAAAAACCTAAAACACAATTATCTTTTTTTCCAAAAGAATTATAATATCCTATAAATGGTGTAATAAAAAGAAACATTTAAAAACAAAACAAAAATAAAGTGGCCAAAGCTGATCCATCTCATCTCGCTAATGCCTAGTTTGTTCATTCATTCCATTTCATTTTTTACAATTTCTTATCTCCCGACATTCAAGCGGCATACATTCCATGTTCCAATTATTAAAGGACATTTGTCATTGTTTATCTTCATTTTAACTGACTTCCAGTGTGGAGTCTTTCTTTCACTATGCTACTGGATAGCTGACTGCATTCCTCTAGTGCTCATAGGGGTTTTAAAGGTCTGTTATTTAGGAAGTGGATGCCAATCCTACTTCCTAGTCTGTCTTAATCTAGGAGCTTTACTAAAACCTGTCCTCCATAGGTAACCCTTCTGGCATCTGACACACCAGTGGCACAGCTTTCAGTATCACAGCAACCTCACGTTATCTCAGTACAGCAAACTGACAGACAAGAGCTGTACCAATTAGAACAGTGTTCTCCCCAAACAGAACAAAGTGACAGTTTAGTTTGTAACTATAATAGCAAATCAGTCTTCACACCAGACCAAACAGCCCACAACTGACTGTTAGTCCAATAGTGAGTTGATATTTCTTAGTATCTGTTTGATGGAAAATAAATACAGGCAAAGTAGAGCATAAGAAGTGATCACACTTTGGTCCCTGCGCTCCCCTTCACCTTCCATTCACTGTGTCTCAAACATGAGGCCTCACTCTAAAATGAACACCTTTCCAATATTTCTCTGCCTCCTCGCTGCTTTAGTTCAGGTTGGAGTCTTATCTTCCCAAATGCAACTGACTTGACTTTTGCCTTTGACAGCTCCTCTGTTGGGTGCTGTGACAGTCAGCATGGTGGGCTCTTTGCCCCTCAATTTCGGTTTTCCTTTCCAACCATTTGCTCCTATTATCTGCATGCCCAGCAGTGACATTCCAGGTAACGTGTTTTATTACAATTGCATGCATGCTGAGTGGGCGCTGCGTGTTAATAGGGGCACATGCACTGTTGTGATGGTGTACTGCCTGAGCAGTGCCCCCCTTTTGTGTTCCTCACACACTTCTGCCTGCATTCCTCACACACTCTGCGTTCGTCTTTGCTCTTGGTCCGATGGGCCCAGCATCCCTCAGTTCATCCACTGCATCCTGTCTCACTGCTTCTCTCAGGCAGAGCAGCCTCTGCTCCTGTGCTGCCTCCTCTCCCAGGTTCCTTGCTTCACGCCATCCCTCGTCACTCCTTTTTAAACTTACTATTTGAGAAGAACGGAAATCACAGAACACAAGACTGTACTCCTGGAAACCTCTACCTAGACCAAGAGGCTGTTGTAGGACCAGAACAAGAGGAGTATGTGTCAGGACTGTGTCTTTTCTCCATATTAATTCAGTCTGTATACTGAACAAATCATAAGTGAAGCTGTACTTTATGAAGAAGACTATGGCATCAGGGGCAGAGAAGGATCATTAACAACCTGAGTTATGCAGATGACATCCTTGGTTCGTGAACGTGAGGTGGACTTGAAACACTGCAGAAGATCAAAAATGGCAATCTTTAATCTGAATCACATCTTCACAAAAAAAAATTTTCAATCTTCACCATATAGGCTGATAGAAAATGTTATGATGAAGACTGAATTTATCTTAATTTGGATCTACAGTCAATACCCTTGGCACCAGAAATCAAAAGACATACCACAGTGGAAAAAATCTGCTATTGGGAACCCCTCCATAGCACTAAAGAGTAAGGATGTCATTTTAAATATTAAGGTGCACCTGACCCAGGTCATAGGTCTTCTTAGTTGCTTTTTGTGCATTTGAAAGTTAGACAGTGAAAATAAGGGTGACAGAAGGAGAAGCAGTGCTTCTGAGTTTTGGTGTTGGAAAAGAGTACTGAGTATCCCATGGGCTTCCAAAGGAATAAACAAGTATGTATTGGGGGGGGGGATACAACCACAGTGGCCCTTGGACGCAAGGATGATGAAGCTTCACCTCACATATATTGGGCACCTGCTAGGAGGAGCCAGTCCTTGGGGAAGGACGTCCTGCTCGGAAAGGTGGAGGATGAACACAGGAGAGGAAGACTGGCAAGAAGGTGGATGGGCACTGTCCCTGCAGCAGTAACTCAGAGATGGTGAGGGTGGCCCAGGGCAGGCCCGTGCTCAGGTCTGCAGCTCAGGTCACTCTGAGGCACTGCTGAGTTGACACCACCAAGCAGCAAACAGCTGGACGCCTGTTCACCAGAAAAGAAGCCCTCTTTCTTTTTCCTGAAGAGCCTCTATTTTTCCCCTTCAGCCACGGCAATGATGGCTTCTAGATCTCCTCACTTATACTCAGGACACTGGCTTGGCGTCAGTATCAGTCCTTCTCCTTTGAAGGGAATCCTGGCTGAAGGGGAGCACATTTTCCGGGAAGTTTTGTCTGGTTCCCTCTCTCCCCACCATGAGGACCTCATGCTGGAGGGGAGACTGCTCAGTGTTTGAGGGCCTCCCTCGCCCCGCTTTCCTGAGGGTGGAGGCCTGGCTTGGACCTGACTCAGCCGGGTCTCACAGAGAGCCTGACCTCTTCACTGGCCTTCCACTTCTCACTGCTCTGTTTTATGCACAAGTGCATCTTGCTGTGTTGCACTTTATTGAGCTTCACAGGCATTGCATTTTTACAAACTACAGGCACCAGTTTTCCAGGTGCTGAGCTGTCTCTGTGGCACCTTTGGGCATTCGCGTGAAGATGCAGACGTTTGCATCACGATTCTGTGCACACTAGGCAGGGGTCTAGTACGAACCTAGTTTTGATCTCCCTGTTGGGGAACTGAAGCCACGGGGTGTCCGAGGTGTATCCTTGGGCCTCACACACATCTTTATCTCCAAGTCGGGCTTTTGCAGCCTCACCCATTTTATACCAACTGTTTCTAGTGACAACCCTCTTCATTCTTTTTTGCAGCTGTTGGCTGTGACTGTGAGCGATGGGTTCTGAGAGCTGGTGCTGTCAGCGTGGCCTCTCAGCATGCGTGGCCCAAGGACAGTTACCGTTTTGCAGCTGGTGTTTTTTGGTTTGTTTGTGTGTGCTGTGATCAGCTCTGTCCACTTTTCCATTTTGCCTAGATCTCGGCCAGCTCAGATGACTTCATTTAGTTCATCTTCTCTGGGACTTGTAGCTTAGCTACTTGGAGGATGGGAAGCTCTCATGGACTTGGTTCCTAGAGTTTTATTTGGACAGCTTTCTTCACCATGGCGTGGCTTGTACATGCTTCCCTCCTAGTAAATCCTCGAGTGTTTCTTTCCTCCAATCTTGATGTCCCTTTATGCAGGTGCCCTCAGGGGTATACAGGTTTAGATTGGCCTCTCTGGTCAGAATATGTTTAGCAAGGACCACAGCGACAGCAGTGCAGACTGCCGACTGGGGTATCTGCTGATGAGCTCCTCGTGGGATTAGCTCCTCGCAGGACGAGCTCCGTGTGGACTGCTGCATTGCTTCCTGTCTCGTTTTTAATTGTGGGGAAATACAGGATAAAAGTGCCATGTTGTCGATGTTCACCACTCTGAAGTGTGGTATGGACTCTCTCCAGGCCCTTGTGCATCCGTCACCTCTACCTGTGCCCACTTCTCTTTCATCATCACAAACAGCACTCTGTTGAGCGGCTGCTGTTTCCTTGAGAACACAGGAATCACTGGTTTCCAATAGCACTCCCCCCCTTCATAGCCACATCCTGACTTCCACCGTTGTCCGTAGTCCCCTTACTTACAGTCTGTGTCTACCTTTGAGTTTCCCTGGTCCCTCAGTCTCCCTTTCGTACATGCCTTCTGCTCTGGTCATCCCTTCCTCGAGCTCCAGAGGTCCTTTCCCTCCTATCTTTGTTCCATGTGGTTCCAGGACTTTGACTTCATTGAGTGCCTTTGGCCTCATATCTGATGAGCTTCCACCTTCTTCAAGAATCATCTAACTTGGACTTAGCCATCTTCACGCTTCAAAAATCAGGAAAGATGTGCATCAGAACTGTATCTTTGCCCCATATGTAGTCAATCTGTATGCAGAGCAGATCATCTTAAAAAATTAGCCTTTATATGAAGAGGAATGTGGCATCAAGATCAGAGGAAGTCTCATCAGTAACATGCATTATGCAGATGATATACCTCCCTTGAAGAATGTGAAAGGGTCTTGTAGCTGCAGAAGGTCAAAGACTACACCTTTCAATATGGATTATAGCTCAAAATTGAAGTAGAAAGAGTCCTTCCCATTGGACCAATATTCAATATCATGATAAATGAAGATAAGATTGAAGTTGTCAGCAATTTCCTTTTACTTGGACCTACAGTCGGCACCCAGAGTAAAGCAGTAGAGAAATCAAAAGCTCTATTGCACGGAAAACCTGCTGTTAAGGACCTCTCCACAATGCTAGAAAGCCACGATGTCAGCTTAAAGACCAAGGGATACTTGATCCAAACCATGGGGTCTTTCCCATTCACTTCCAGTACATCTGAAAATGGCCCATGAGTAAGGAGAATTGATGCCTTTGAATTGTGGTGTTGAAACGAGTGTGGAACATCCCATTGCTCACCAAAGCAGCACGCAGGTCTGAGTTGGGGAAGTGCATCAAAGGAACTTCCCGGGGGCAAGGATGGTGGGACTTCATCTCACATACTTTGTCAGGAGGGACCAGTCCTTGGAAAAGGACATCATGCTGGGAAGGGTAAAAGGTCAGATAAAGAGAGGAAGACCTCCAACAAGGCTGGTTGGTATGGTGCCCGTGGCAGTGGACGTGAGCACATCAGAGATCCTGCGGACCATGGGGATGGAGCAGGGATCAGCTCTGATGCCGGTGTTGCTCTCAGCCGTCCCTTACTCAGCAGCAGCGATCAAGCCCTCACCACCCGCCTCCTGAAGGCAACTTGTCTTCACCTCAAGTCAACTTGAAATGATCCGGCGGGCCCTACTCTCACTTAGTGACAGAAGCCTTTTGAGTCCATTTCTCAATGTCTTCATTTCTGTCTTTCAGATGAGATAATAATGAAAAGTTTTAGAGGGTTGTTAGAGACTCAGATGTAATTCAGTCACTAATCACAAGAACAGAGGCTGGACCCAGCAGCCCTTCTTGAGAGAAGGTTGTTGTCTTCTGTTCAGAGGACAGCCTTGGAGCTTCCACAGGCCTCAGCCTGTTCTGTCCTTGCAAGGCACCCTCAGGTACAGCCCCCACGACGCCTGTCACATTAAGTGCTGTGGTGTTTGTGTTTGTGTGTGTATTTCTTTTAATAAATTCTAAAACTCTACATGAAGGCTACATAAACTTGGATTTAAAATACAATACACAGCACTTGCTAAGTTTCCGACAGTATCCTCTATCTGTGGCCTCTTTAAGGCCCTGAGCACTGGCTCCTTTGAGGAAACACTGAGTGAGTTAATCTGATTATGGCCTTCTCCTGAGTCACAGAAACAGAAAACTCAACCTGCTTGAGACAGATGTATGAACTGTGAGGCTGAGACAGGCGCAGACTCTGGCTTGGTTCTAGCATCACTAGATTCTGTTTCGAAGCTTGTGGTTAATATTAGACAAAGTCATAGTTCTTATAGATAGTTTCAGATCTAGACTCTGCTTTCTTTAGGAAATGTGCAAGGAAGGGTGTTACCAGACCCTGATTGTAATTTTTGGTATCTCTCCTGAACCCTTAGCACTTACCCTTTTCATTGTGTGTGCAGCGGTGTGTGTGCTACTGATTCCTGTTCTAACGGAGGGAAACTGTCCTTGGAGAGCCTGGTGGGCCTCCTTTCTTTACTTCTTTCTGTGATGACTTTATCTCAGCTACTTGGCCTTTTCCCTTCCTTCCTTTTAAGTGTGATCAACCATTTCATTTTGTTAAAAAATACCTGGTCAGACTTGGGTAGGGGTGAGTGATTTGTGATGTTGAACTCAACACTAGCTTGTTTCAAAACTTGATGATGCTGTTCACTGGCTGCGTTTTGCTGCCTTTCCACTTGGGAATGAACATCAGAGAACTAGAGGAAGACCCGTAGAAGGGTGGCCTGGACATCAGTGGGCGTGGGCATGGTGGCCATGGTGGGTATGGGAAAGGACTGGGGACAGTTCTCATCTGGTTTTCGTGGGACACTTGTGAGTCACACTCACCTCGGGGGTCCCCAACAACATAACTTGCCACATGAGTGCCACTTGCTTTGAAACATAGCGTGCTTTTTTGATATTTTCTTACGATCAAGTGATACTGTATGTAAAAGTTATCAATGTAAATATCCATCAGGAGTGAGTGCAATTGCATCATGTTCCTACAAGTTGTGACATACTAAGAAATGCTGATACACAGCCTCTAATGACTCGTTCTTTAGATCAAAGCCTCACAGCCTAAAGTATAAAGCAATATGAAACATGAGCATGAATTCTCTTTTTGCTGCCTAGTCCTTTCGGCCTTTAACTTGGGTTTGGGTTTTCCTTTTTTCAGACCTCTAACAGTTTAGTCGCCAACAGGTGACAAGGGTCGCATTAATCTTTCTGGCTGTGTAGCTGTGAGCCAGGAGGCGCTGATCAATTACCACAGTGTCTCCTAAATGAACTGTTGACGTCCACCTCTTATTCCATTAGTTAGCTGTCTACCCACAGAGCTAATGAGATGGAATCCTAGTACCCTTTTACAATTGTGCTCTCCGTGCAACAAGGAGAGGGTTGTTAGCAAAGTGGCACAAAAGGGTATTTATCCTCAACCCTCAGTAAGTATCCATGCCAACGTCTGGGATCAGTTAGCGAAATCACTGTAAGAAGAAAACAAAACAACTGGTTTCCTGTCCACTTAGCACTTAGCAACAACTAATGTAAGGTCATGGCGTTTCTGTGCATACAGCTGATTACGTGTGTACTTGGAGAAGAAGAAAATAGACCTATTTGTTGAGTTATTTTCATTTAAAAATCAAGGAGAAACTTTTATTTTTTTAAAGTTAGCTTACATCTTAATAGTATGTTTTCATCTAGAGGTCTTATTACCAGCTACTGATTCCTATTCCTCTGCGTTAACACTCTAAAGGAAATGAATAATCACGCTCTGCTTTCTTATTGCAGGACTCTGCTGGTACTGTGGTTAAACTGTTATCGTCTAACCAAAAGGCTGGTGCTTCTAACCCAGCATTGGTCAGCAGGGGGAAGTGGCTGAGGACACACACTGGGGCAGGGCTTCTCTGTCATCAGGGCCACCGTCCCCCTCCGGGTCACCATCCCCCTCCAAGTCGCTGTCCCCTTCAGAGTCACCGTTCCCCTCCGGGTCTCTGTCCCCCCAGGGTCACCGTCACCCTCAGGGTTACCATCCCCCTCATGGTCACTGTCCCCTCAGGGTCAGTATCCTCCTCAGGGTCACTGTCCTAGGGTCACCGTCCACCTCAGGATTTCTGTCCCCCTCAGGGTCACTGTCCCCTCTGGGTCCTCCAGGTAACCATCCCTCTCAGGGTGACTGTACCCCCCTCAGGGCCACTGTCCCCCTCCAGGTCACTGTGCCCTCAGAGCCACCATCCTCCTCAGTCACCGTCCGCCTCAGGGTCACCGTGAGTCAGCATCTGTTGACCACAGTGCTTTGGGTACTTAGTTTTTCTTACTGTATAAACTGTTAGAAAGAACCCATCTGTCAGTTGGGAATGATTCCTGTTTACACTGTGTGTGTGACGGGACTGTTTCCTGCCTATAGAATCGGGGTGATTCTCCATATCACACCACATGAGGCCTTTGCAGAGGAAGTCCTCAGTGCACTTCCTCTCCTGCTCCTCCCCTCACCCCTGCAGGACGTGCACAGGCTAAACCAGAGAGCTGTGATTAAGGAGAGCTCTCTGTAGTACTTGGAAAGGTGCGGGTCAGAGAGAAGGGATAAAGAGCCTTGTGAGGACGGCACAGGATAGGCCAGTTTCAGATCTGTTGTTCATAGAATTGTTGCAAATCAGTGAACTTGATCCCCTAAGAACAACAAAATTGCATATGGAATTCACTCTCTGAATTGTCTTTCAAAATGACTTAGACCTGACAGTATGGGGGAAGGAGCTTTTTGAAATCACTTGTTTTGCCTGATAGAAGAAAACATGAGCAGATCTTCACAGATTGTTCTTAGTTCCAGCAGATACCATGAAAATGTAGAAACAAAACCAAAGCCATAGTTTTGTCAGCATTCTCCAAGCTCAGCCCCACAGCCATCCAGCTGACTCCAAGTCACAACGTGGCGCTGTGGGACGGAGACCTGCCCCAGGGAGTCCCAGGTCGCACTGAGGGGCAGATGGTCATAGCTGGCGGTTTCAAATGCCCACCTTGCACTTGCCAGCTGAGTGCTCCGCGCCTGTGCCACCAGGGCTAACCCTCACCTTTCCTTTGTTTAAATAGAATTGGTTTTAACAAATGGTCTAAACATGTTGTCAGTTTTCCTGCTGGTCACATCTTGAATATCAGAATTGAAGAAGCAGACATCGCTGCCCAGTTTTGTGGGGTTTCCCGCAGGTCCTGCCCCGAGGGATCCGGGAGCAGGTGCCCTGAGCTGCGGCCTCACTGTGTGCCCTGTTTGTTCTCTGCAGGCCTGGTGTGCATGAAGTCCAGCACGTCCGTTGTGGAGCTTGTCATGCTGCTCTGCTCTCAGGTATGAGCCCGCCCTCAACTCTCCCCTGGGGGAGCTTTCTCATGTAGAGAATATGTGTGTATATGTGTATACTGTTACTATTTCCATCTTGTAGCCCATACATGCAGAAAGCCATTTCTGTTGAGATACTTTCACATGAAAACGATGTTTCCACATAAGTCCTAACTTCCGTTCTCTTCGCTCTCCATCCCTCCCTTCCCGCTCCTCCGAGAGGTCCCGCATCCTTCCATCTCTACACGGAGGCCTTTTCCTAGGCAGGCCTCGATGCCCTCCTGACACCCCACTCTTGAACATGGCCCAGCAGAGCGTTGTGTTTGGAATGGCTCGGTTTGTTCTTAGATTAGCGCATAGGAAAGTAATAGGCTGATTTCATTCTCACCATCATCTGCCACCTTGTTGCCCACCCCCCTTTTGTGGGTGGTTTTTAGATGTCAGTGTGAATTGTAAAAATCTTTTTGGGTACTACTCTTCCTCCTTGATGATTGCCAGACCCTAAGCAGCCGCGGGATTACGGTTTTCTTGATAACCAAAATGGAGGGCGGTTCCTTTTTCTTGTCACGGTTTCTGTCAGAGGTCTCAGTGACCCTGATGATCAAAGAAATAGTAAATAACTGTAATGATAGGCTGGAAAAGGAGCACAGGGAAGACTCTAGTAAGTCTTAGTAAACAGAGCCCAGATTTCCTCAATAAAAAGAAAAAACAACATTGGGCTGTGCTGTGCAGCTGCTCTCCTGAGGCCTGCCTGAACCCACTGCTGAGTCCCCAGCAAAGAACGAGCAATTCAGCGGATCTGCTCAAAGCAAGCAAACCAACGAGGTTAACTTACCCACTGGTTCCCAGCCTGCGCTGACTTCTGGAATACATCCACAAGATGACCATGGCCTCGGGCTCCTTTTTAGCCAAGAACGATATGAATAAGGAAGATGTTAAAAATTGCATCTCTGTGAGAGTCTGTCTGCAGTCTCTGAGCCTTTCCTCTTAGCAATGAAGTCCCGAGTTCAAGAAGCATTCTGAGTTGAACTATGCACCCTGTCGGCTCATCACGGTGCACGTTAAAGAAAAATGATGTGAAGGATAAAAAGAACCTCCGACTTCTTCCTCAGTCCAGATTCCACTGCAGCTCAGAGAAATGGCCAGGAGTGAAGCATTAGGGGCTCGTGTCTTCGATGGGCTCATCATGTAATCATAGTTCTAACATTACTCATTTACTGGCTCCAGGAATTCCTGCCATTAAGAGCCCTGGAGATGAAACTTGGCCTCAGATATTGATTGAGAGGAAGAGTGAGAAATTTAAGCCCTCCTAGCAGTGCACTTTCCTGCAACGCTCCAGAGAAGCAGCGTTATAAATATGCCTCTCGGTTTGATTTTTAAGTCGCATTTTTAAATAATTCAGTATGTTTAAATATTTCAAAGAGGTAATTGATTAATGTACCTCATTTAAGTGACTTTGAAATGTTTATTTAAGAAAAAAAGAACTTCAATGGTTTTGTTATTTTCTGTTAAACGGAAACATCATGTTCTATAAAATGTGTTTAAAGAAACAAAATGGACAGTCCTCCTTAAGTCAGACTGAGGAGGGCAGGGCTGGAGAGGCCACAGTTTCCCTTTGAAGACCTACGTTCTCTGAGTCATGAGCTGTTCCAGGGTCTCACCACACTTTGGACGTAGGACCCACAGTACTGAATGAACGATCCACCATGTCCTGCTGCTGTTTGGGCTCCAGGTGATTCGGCCCCTTTTATGCCCATTAGCAGAGCAGAGGGCAGCAGCAAAGGAGTCTCCTAATGCTGCTTTGCACGGGGCCTGGTCAGCTCTCAGGGGCGGGGCGAGTCTTCCCTGCCGCCTTAATGCACCTCTTCCAGGATGCAGGGCCCCTGGGGAGCTGGGGCTGTCTTTGTGCCAAGACCCAAGACAGGCATCAAGAATCCTTAAAGCGGCAGATTTCCAAATGGTGTACTTTGTGCGTCACTTAAGGCCCTCCCTTCTGAGAGTTCTTGCTAAGCCCCAGACCCACTTTTGTTGGGTCGTTCTCCAAGAATGTGAAGCTTTACAGAGCAAACTGCCTCGTCTTCGTCCTGAGGAGATACTGGTGGGTTCAAACTGCCAATCTTCCTGTTTGCAGCTGAGCCCTTAAGCTCTGCACGCCCACTGACAAGTCCACGTTTTTACAGTGAGCTGTGTTAGCACTCCTCAGAGCAGGGCATCTACCCCGTGACCATGGTGCATGGATCCTCACAACACGAAAGCAAAGAGGTTGTCTAACCCGCATCTCCCGTGTAGCCAGGATGGTTCCCTGTACGAAGACAAATTTTCTTTTTGCTTATTTGTTTGCATTTTGTTTTTCTTATGCCAATTTTAAAAAGCCATGGATGAATCTGTAGTGAGCCCTTGGCAGAGAAAGGAGGCCACAGCGTTTCTTGCTGCTGCTTGATTTTCATTTGTTCAGCACATTCGACACTTAGGTTTTTTCAGTTTTTCATTTTAGAAATTGCATGTGAGTCTCTCCCCACTATGAAGGCTATCACCTTTTCCTTCCTTCTTCCTTGAGCTCCTAAATACACTTGAGGATTTTCAATGGTTTGTGCCCCAAATATGGTCTAGATTTACTTGAGATCGCATTGCAGATGTCTGAAGGTGCATGTCAGCGATAATTCAGTTCGTATGGGCAGACTTTTAAACTCCAAGGGACATGCCATCAAGTCCCTGCCCTCCTGCCGCCGGGGGAATTTTCTGTCTTGGAGGAAGGCATATTTCAAGTTTTAGAAGGGCTCCTATGTTCAAAAGATTGTATGTTATTTTAAAATGAAACTATTCTTTGTGAAAATGGTGTCTTTTTAATCACTCAGCTATCAAAATAATTTTCACTGCATTCTGGATTTGATTTTCTGTGTAGAGCTTATGATCTGAGGGAGGGGAAGTAACAATTATTTTTCCTTTTTCTGAAATTTCCTATTTCCTTATTCCCCCAAAATAAAACCATTTTTTACTATATTTTGGTAATTTCCTTTTCTGTGTACACCCTATGGTAGAGAAAAAAAAATAAATGAACAATGAAGAGTCTTTATGTCAGTAACATGTCCAAAGTGAGGAGCCGCTCTCAGTAGGAGCTTTGAAGAATGAAACCCACTGCTCTTCAGTCAGGTCCGATCGCTCGTGACCCCACGGAGTTCCCTACGGGGGCACTTTGATTTCAGGTGAACTGAAGGGACGTAGTTGATAGGTATGTACCATGCTTGACAGGATCCACTGACATGTGTCCACACATTCCATTGTCTTACAGGGTCTTTAAATCACCAGGGCCTGATGGCATCTGCTTCCCGGCTCTGTGTTGGTTTTGCTTTACTGTAAGATGTGAGGGTAGCAGTCCATATCCCTCTGTGTGGACATTATTTTTCCATTACACTATTCTGAGCCTTTTGTGCTCCTTGATGGATAGCAGATTTTGTTCTCAAGTGAACTGTTGGAGATACCTTCCTAGTTTCTAATTGTTTCCAGATCCTTTGCCATTAGAGGTAGGTCAGGACAAACCGCGTGATGTTATGCCCTCGGATTCCTAACGTTTCCATAAGGAGAACTTGCAGAGAGCACTTAGCGCTCTCGGCGCCTTACTTGTCGGGAGGAAATGTTTTCTAAAATGAGAAACTTAAATGTTAAAAGCACTTTCAGATTGGATGCACTCATAAACCAAATGAATGTTTACTAAAGAATTTTTTAATCTTGTTAAAAATTCACAAATGTTAAAAGGAGAAACAATAAAGAGATAAACAAAAAAAAAATTACAAATGTGTCCATAACATAAAGAGCTAGTGAGACCCCACGTCTTTCAGCTGTGATCTTATAGGTAGTTACTACGTGAATCATCTGGTGGTTTACGTTTGACTTTTTCCTTTTCCAAATATTTCATATACATAAATAAACAAAGGCTTTGGTGACTTAACCGATGTAATCAAGGCCGCAGCCGGGTTTCTGACAGCAGCATGGGGGGTACAGCCACTGCTGAAGAGCGCTCCTCTGTTTTCAAATGATTTGGCCTTTGAACGTTTAAAGTTTTCTTTTTTCCTCCAACTTGATGCAGTTTGATGGGGTGGTCTCTGCTTTCCCCCTCTGAATGTTGAAAGCCTAAGATTGAGGGGCTCAGACAGTGTGACCGCAGGCTACTGAAGAATCTGCATTTTTAAATACAAGGTAGTGAATAGATACTTGATTAGAATACTTTCTCTACCCCTTACTAGTTGTGCTTAGTTTTCAGTGCATTTTAGTACCTCTCAACCCGAAATCCATGCATTGCCTTTGGGGTGCTGCTGACTCCTGCTGACCTGCACAGAGCCTGTAAGCGGATCGGGAGGATTTCCCCCACCTTTCTGCCGAGGAGCCACTGATGAACTTGAACCACCAGGGAGGCCTTGCCTTGGGTCAGTGGCCAGTACAGCTCCCTATGGGCTGCACGGCCAGAGCTCCCTATTTTGCTAGAAAGGTGTAAGTATAAGAAAACTGGGTCAACTAGGTGTTTTTTCTTCCCAAATTCTATGGGAGTATCATGTGTTTCTCATGAGAGACTCATGTTACGTTGGATTCGATGGCTGATGGTTCAGTGACCCCTGCATCTTCACTTTGAGGTGTCTCCCAAGGCCTGACAGCACTGGCTGTGACTCCACGGACACAGTGAAGCCGTCACTTGTCCAGCTGCATTGAACGTAAATGTAGACCAAGAAAAACGCTGGCCTGGCATTTTAAATTGACTAGAATCAAATACTGTCATTCCTGGATTAAACAGCAGACTGCAGACTTAGAGGAAAGAGTTAAAATAATTAGAACATGTAGAGAAAACGGTACCATAAAATGAAGACATTTTTTAATGAAATGGAACAAAGATACAGTTAGGAAATAACTAGGAATTTTTGGTTTAGAATTTTGACAAGAATGCCCACAGACAGTTTGCAACAGAAGGTCAGACTCAAATATTGTTATCTGTTCAATAATTAATAGCATCCCTGTGTGAAAGCTTAATCAAGCATTTCAAGACCGTATAATTAAAATTCACTGTTAGCATCTGCATGCAGTCTTTTGTTGTTGTGGGGTTTTGTGGGTTGTTTTTTTTTTAAACTGTAAGCTTATGCAGTTCCTATACCAATGAAACCCAACTCCTAGGCAGAAAGTGGCTGCAAAGATTTTAAATTTACGCCCTTTTTGACACCACATTCACTAGTTTCCAAAAGTAAGTAGGCAACAAGGCCTGTGTTGTTTTGTTTTGATACCTTGAAAAGTTACTGCATCCAACTGATTTCATGCTAATTGCTTTTCTATTATGAAATGCACTGCATGAGTCTCTTGCATTAGATAGCGTTACATTGTGTATTCATTAGTCTGTGTTGTTGTTGTTGTTTACCCTCAAGTCAGAACCAACCTGACTGATAGTTGACCCTCCAGTGGGTTTTCAGAGACAGTGAACTGCACAGGAGGAGATTGTCCAACCTTCTCCTGCAGAGCAGCTGGTGGATTTGAACCATGTGCCTTCAGGATTGCAGCGCAGATTCATCAGTGCATAGTCAACCTAAATGATGAAGAAATTGGAACTGGTTGCTGAGGTAGAGCTCCAGCCTCACTGGAAAACGGTGACATCTGAGCCACACAGAAGAGAGGGGTGTTCCTGTCTCCTATCTGCCTTCTTATTACTCCAGTAAATTCCAACCAAGACGGCGCCAGCAAGGTTGCCCCGCGGAGGTTCATCCTTGATGTGCTGTAGCTGCTGGCAGCGGACAAGGTGGGCCTTCCTGACACAGGAGCGTCTTTGCTAAGAGCCCTTCCACCGTGCTGTCCGTATCCCTGCCTCCTCTCCCCCATTCCTCTGCTGCCTGCCTCACCCGGCAGTACCGTTGTATGTCTGTATTGTTTAAGTTCTGCAGCTCAGGAGCGCTACAGCGTTGTGGAAGAGTAACAATGAATGTAGTCCACATTCTTAGTGCTGAACGTGGACAGGCCTACCTCAGTGCCACGCTTCCCACCTTCATTATTGGAAACCTGCATTCAGTTCCTGGCCAGTGCCCCCCACCCTGCGCTGTGCCCAGCCACTGCCTGTCTGCCCGTGGAGGCTGGCATGTTGCTGAGAGGCTGAAAGGTTCATCCTAGCTTGTGAACCAATGAGGAATGGCTTAGAGCTCAGCAGTGAACCAGAGGAAGCTCTGGGCCTGCAGAAGAAGATCTTAGCATCCGCTGGCCTCTTGAGAGTTGGGAGCTGCCTCCATGGAGTGACTTCTCCTTCGATGGGACCTCTTTCTCTGACAGCGCAGCTTACCTCCTGTCCTATGACAAGTACATTGCTGTGTGCACTTTTCTTTCTTCCATTTCCTCAGTTATTTCTCTGTAGTTTTAAATAATTTACAGATAAAATAAATAATTCTAGACTGGAAGAAAACTGGAAAGAAAAAAGTTGCTTAGTGTCCAGTTGTGAGCTTTCTCCTGTGCGGCTGGTGCAGAGTTAGAGCCAGAACCTGATGTGACATGTCAGTAGTACCGTTTCCAGTTGGTTTTAAACATAGCTTATTTGAAAAAGTGTGTGCATTTGAATATATATAGTTCTGTGTAACCATCATAAATACATGAAATAAACTACATAGAACTATATACATTCAAACACACACTCTTTCAAATAAGCCTCGGTGACTCTATGAAGATGAATGTGGCAGCAGGATTGGACATCATCAGTAACCTGCGTTATGCAGATGACACAACCTTGCTGGCGGAAAGTGAGGAGGACTTGAAGAACTTGTCACAGAAGATCAAGGAGTGCAGCCTTTGGTATAGATTGCATCTCAGTGTCAAGGAAAGAAAGATTCTAATCACTGGACTGATAGCAACATCATGATGGATGGAGAGGAGATTGAAACAGTCAACAACTTCATCTTACTTGGATTCCGCAGTTCACACCCTTGGTGCCAGCAGTCAGAAAATAAGGAGACACATTGCACTGGGAAAGTCTGCATTCAGGGGATTGAGGAGTAAAGATGTAGGTTTCAGAACTAAAGTGTGTCTAATTCAGGCTATGGTCTTTCCGATCACTTGCTGTGCATCTGAGAGCTGGACAATGAATAAGGATGACGGAAGAATTGATGCCTTTGAGCTGTGGTTTTGGAGCAGAGCACTGCACATCCCAAAGACTGGCAATAGAACGAACAAATCTGTCTTGGAGCGGGTGCAGCCGAAGGGCTCGTTTGAGGCAAGAATGATGAGGCTTCACCTCACATACTTCAGGCATAGTGTTAGGAGCGGCTACATGATGCTAGAAAAGGTGGAGGGTCGGTGAAGCAGAGACCCTGCATCAGGCGGATTGACTCTGACTGCTACAGTGGGCTCTAGAGTGAGGATGGCGCAGGACAGGACGAGGTTCCGATCTGTTGTTCTGAGGGTTGCTGTGGGTCATACTCAACAATAACGTTTAACGATCAGCACAGTAACGACCCAGGAGTATTCTGTGAGCACATATCTTACATTTTACCAGATTCTACTGCTTTTCTGCTTAGTCCGTTGCTAGTTGCTAGTACCTCCTTGTCCTTGGAATCTGAAGTGCACACATGCGCGTTCAGGAGCCCTGGTGTGCTAGAGCCTTATGTATGGCGCTGCTGACCAAAAGGGTGACCGTTTTGAATGGATCAGCTTCCGAGGGAGGAAGAGGAGGCATCGACTCCTGCATAGGCTTCCTTCCGTGCCCCTCAGTGGGTGGCGTGGCACTAGCCGGGCAGCAGGGGTTCGCTCTAATTTGCTGTGAGCTGTAAAGTACCGTTACCTGGGTATGTTTTTTAGCTGGATATTCTTGCAGGAGCTCCACTCTCCATTTTCTTGGCTTGATCGTGGTGGAGGTGGTGGGAATGGTAGTGGTGAGGCCCGACTCTCATCTGTCGTTGATGGGGTCGCAGTGAGTCCTCGTTGACCTAGTGACACCTGACAGCATACATTGTCACCCTGCAGTTTGCTCTACATTAGGAATCACATCTAGGATTTCCTCTCTTCTTGATGTGTTCCATTTAGTCAGTGATGGAGATATGGTGGGTAATGAATTTTATAGGTTTCTTTTCATTTATGAAGACTTTAAAGTGTAGGTTGACAACTTTTAAGACTCTGCAGGCGGCCCCCAGGCCAGTGGCATCTGGGCTCACCTCCAGGGCGGTGGTATTTCAGCAGGGCTGCCAGTGGACACTTCGCAGCCATCTTCGTCTGTGAGCGGTGGCCGTCCACCCTGCCCGCTGCTGTGCCGCCCTCACCCTCATCACGTGGCCTGGGAGTGTACTGACCACATCTTCATGAATTGATGACCAAAGGAGAACTATTTAGACTCAACTAACTTTTAATAGAAAATATAGTCCTTGTATATAAGAACATAAGCACACAATTTGACATTTTCTAACATTAAAAGAATGTTTTTCTTTTCATAACATCCTTACCCTCTCAGAGTGTAACTAGGGGACATTTCATGTTTTTTCTAGACCATTATTATACACAGGAATGCAAAATTATTTTTAATTTTTCGTATTTTTGTAGGTGAAAATGAGTGTTATAACATAGTTTTTAAGGTGGGACAAGAACTGTGTTTCAGACCAGCTGTATCCTGTACCGTGTACCTACCTGTATGGCACAGGACAGGCAAGGTTGAGACTCATTTTCATCGAGTTGCCAGGAGTCGGAGTTGGCTCAGCGGCACCTAAGCAGCACGTGGCCCAGCGGGAAGGACTTGTGCTGCCAGGTTAAAGGCATTTTGCTCATAACCACCAGAGCGCCTTGCGGGAAAGATGAATAATCTCCTCTCATGTAATTTACAGCCTCTGAGAGCTCACTGGAGGGCTTGCTGTGTTTGGGTTCTGACTCAGTTAGACACCAGCCACAACAATATACCAAATAGAATACATCCTGTGTCTGTCAGAGAGAAAGACCCCCCAGGGTGATTGACACAGCAACTGTAGCAGCAGGCTGCAGTGTGTCAGAACATGAGGGTGGCAGAAGAGAGAACAGGGCTCAGAACTGTTTTTCAGAGGGTCGCCAGGAGTCATCCAGCCACACAGCATGTCTGTCAGACTAAATACATATTCTGTACCGATGCAGCCTTCAGTCCACACCAGACCGAGCTGGCTTGGTCTAACAGTTCTTGGTTGATCATGAATTCGTGAAGATGTACTCAGTAAGCACCCGCCGCATGTGTCCAGGATAAGGGTGTCACGGTTCACATTTCCAGTGTTGGCACCCTTGCAGAGTTGATCCCAGCTCCCCGTGGCTGTGGAGGTAGCCTGCACAGGGGAGCTGCCCCCGTACAGGCTCGGCGACAGCTTCACAGAGCAGACTGCCTGATTTCCTCGGAAGAGCCACTGTTTGATTTGAAATGGCACTTCTCTCGTTACCAGCCTTGCGTGTAGCCCACTGCTCTGATGGGCTCCAGGCGCTGTACTCTGTTCAGGTTGATATGCGCAGAACAAAGAGCAAGCTTTCGCCAGACCCCAAAAGGGAGCAGGTCTTCTAAGACCAGCGGAACATGCCCCAGAGCTGCCTGCACGAGGTGCAGAAAGTTGATCACTGGGACCCTCTCAGCACTCAAGAGCCTTATCAAGTCTGAACCGGTTGGAGCAGACCCGCTGTGGACTTTCAGAGGCTGGAAATCCCTCAGGAAGAGATCGCTTATCTTTCTGCCTCTGAGCCTCTGAACTCAGAACACCAGAGAGGTACATTTGCTGAGCTGTACCGTCCCCTACAAACAGCCTCGCCGGAGCCCCTGCTTCGAGGACGTGCGTCTGTCCACAGTGTGGTATTCATAGACGTGTCTGCAGTCTTTCCTGTAGTTCACTGCATCGTGATCCCCCTGCCAGTGAGCATAGAGTGGCCCTGGCACTGAGATTTCAGACGGGGAGCCCCTTTGGATGGTGATGGTGGCACCTCAGAATTCTGCACGGCCATGAGGGCCGAACGTGCTGTGTGAGCGTGAAGCAGCCAGGCTGACAGAGGCTGCGGCAGCTGCTGTGGTTCGCTGCTCCCTTCCTTTCTGGATGACCAGGAACGTTTTCTAATGGTCTGTGGCCAGCAGCTGAGTCAGAGCAGGGCTGGAAACGGAGCTCTCGTGAACTGTTTGGCATCTTTTGCGTGTCTAGCTTGTTGGTGACTGCTTTGTTTAGAAGCTCTACTAACACGGTAGCTTCATAAAACCTGTCTGGGTGCGAAGCTGGCCCATGTGGTGGAGAGCACTCCCTCCTAGCAGCGTCTTTCCTCCATATTCCTACTTTAGGCTCTGACTTAGATTGTGTTATTTGAAGGATGACCAGTACCCTGACCTTAGATTTGTGAATTGTGGCTCAAAAACCCTTCCGTGATAATGTGATGCCTGTGGGGCACTGGGGCTCGGACATCCGGTGTGGAGCAGCCGGTCAGTGGGTGCCTGGCAACCGGGCATGGTGCAGCAGGGCGGTAGGTGCCGGCATTGGGTGAAAGGGCATGGGACACCAGGCAGTAGTAGGCAAAAGGGTGTGGAGAGTGAGTTGTGGGGCAGCCAAGCAGCGGGGCACCAGGCATGGGGCAGTGGGGTACCAGGTATGCGACTGTAGGGCAGCCAGTTGGGTGCTAGGCAGCGGGCCCTGGGCATGGGGCAGTGGGGTGCTGGGCAGCCAGGCGTGGAGCAGCCAAGCAGTAGGGTGTGGGGAAGCAGGACACCACACAGCTGGGCCTGGAACAGATGGGCAACAGGCCATGGGGTAGTGGGCAACTGGCAGCTGGGCCTGGAGCAGCTGGGCAAAATTATGTGGGACAGTGGGGCACCAGGCAGCCAGGCGGTTGAGTGTGGAGAACCTGGACAGCAGGGAATGGGGCAGCAGGGCGCTGGGCATCTGGGAATGGAGCAGTAGTGTGGGCGCCGGGCAGTGGGGCCCTGGGTGGTGGCGAGCCGGGCAGTGGGGCCCTGGGCAGTGGGGTGCTGGGTGGTGGCAAGCCGGACAGTGGGGCACTGGGCAGCAGGACAGGGTTCAACTTAGCCAGAATAGTAGCACTGTCTGGCACCCAGGAAAGGAGCACTGTAGAGCACAATGGTTCAGAGAGGACCAATCAGTTCTATTTTCTTGATCGTGGACCATTATGGCATTTGTTACATTCATGTTGTGTTTTATAAGCTCTCTTCTACCAAACCTTTAATATCGAGGGCATACACTCTGAATTACAGCTACTCTTCAGTCTTGAAACTACATGTTAAATGGGACAGAAATTCAGTTTTACAATGCTGCAGCTTGGAGGGGTTTTGTTTGGGGTGTTTTTGTGGGTTTTTTTGTTTTGTTTTATTTTGTTTTCATTTTAAAAGACACGGTTTTCAAACTTTATAAAAGTTTATTTTAGTTTTTCCTGTTCTACCAAAATAGATCTTAAGATCTGAACTATTTTGTAAATTTTTTTCTTTAATAAAATTATCTGATCTGGCTCTCTTCTGGGCCTTTCTAATAGCAGGTGTTTTCTCAACGAGAAAGGCAAACCCTTTCCGACTCAGTATAGAAGCATGTGCTGTGTGTTTCATGGATCTCCTTGGAAAAAGTCAAGTTTTCTTCATTGTAAACATATAAACCACCTCATATGCATATGACAGTGGAACAAAAAATCAGGAAGACCAAAGAAGTGATGCCTTTGAAATATGGTGCTTGCAAAGAATACTGAGTGGACCATGGTCTGCCCAAACAAACAGTCTCTGTTGGAAGAAATGCAGCCAGAATCTCCTTGGAGGTAGGGACGGTTACCAGGCTTTCTGGGTGTGTTCCTTGGGAGGATTCGTGTCCACAGGACGTCATATTTGATAGAAGCAGGGTGTCCTCAGGAGAGGAAGATGTTCTTGAGCCGGGCTGCTCCATTTGCTGCAGGGATGTGTTCCAGCATGGCGGTGGTTGTGAGGATTGGGCAGGTGTAGCCAGGGTTCCGTTCTGTTCCTGATGTGGTGCTAGAAAGAGTTGTACTGCTGGCCCATATCCACCAGTGGGTCAGATCTACCCGCAGCAACAAGGGGGAAGCAGGGTCGTTTCCTGTGTGAGGTGCAGCCTCAGACGCTCGCTAGAGAGGCTCCTGCAGGTCGGTTCGAACTTGATGGCATTTGGACAGGGCTTTTCGGGTTTTTATGAATGAGAACCGATCGGATGGCACCTAACAGTAGGATACATTGTAGGAGATAATTTTTTATGCTTTTGTTTACACATATCTATTAATGATTCCCTAACATCCTGGGGACCACCATCCTGTTACCTTTTATTGATATGTCGGCTTTGGCTTTAGTTAACTAGGTATTTAAGTAACTAACTATTTCTCCATTACGTGATGATTTCTCTCTGGTTGGCTGTCAGAACCAGGATCCTTCCTTTAATCTGATCACTTACTGCATTTCGTTTTTAGTGGGTTTTCTCTTTTTTTTGTAATACTTCTGGTAAGGTGTTCATGAAAACTCATACCTTAGGACATGGAAACTAGTGATGCTTGTAGTGTTTGCAGGGACCTCTGGTGGCGTGATTGCAGCGAGCTGTGCTGCCAGCTCTAACTCAGAGGCCACACCTCTGTGATGGTTGGACTCCCAGACAAAGATGGGCAGTGCCCCACCCATGCCATTCAGCACCTCAGAAGCCCAGATGGGTCAGCTCCGAGTCGGTCTGACTGCAGACTGACTGAGTCAGCTTTGCTTGCTTGTTTGAATAGCACTTTATATTCTTAAGATGCGAAGATGCTTCCAGGTGGTCAGCATTTCAGCCCTGTCGAGTGTCCACAGGAGACAGTGGCAGCAGCTTGTTCTACCCCGTGGGCATCCTGCCCATCTGCGGGGCTCCCCGTATCTCATCGACGGCTTGACAGCTGTAGCTGTGGGTTTGGAGAGGAAGTATATTTTAATTAGTTTGCTTATGTTTGTATATATTAAACAATGTTTACCTATTTTCACCTCTCTACATAGCATTTTCCACTTCAGTCCTATGCACAAAGAATTGAACAGCTTTTCACACAGAATGTAGAGGCACAGAGTTCTGATGAGTATTCACTGTGAATGTTGGAGGAAACCCCTGCTGCTTTCCATGCCAAGAATGCCACGTGAGTCCCCGAGGACAAGGGCTAAGCCTCTCTCCCCTGTTTGTTCCCTGTGCACTTTTCTCCATACTTCCTACAATCCCAAGATGAATGGAACTCTGTGCACATTAAAGCAGTTTGTCTAATTGTCTACAAAGAAAAGGGAGTGAGAAAAGTGTGTGGCGCTGAGGGAGACACAGGAGAAGCCTTTGGACCCCAGCCCGAGATCTCTCCTAAACCATGTCTCCCAGGGAGGAGTGGGAGGAGAACTCAGAGTTCCACTGGCATCCTTCTGGAAACTATTTGTCTTCAAAGTATTTCATTTCAAAGGGTCCTTACATGGGATCCAGTTCCCAGAGAGGCTCCTTCAGCTTGAGGAAATTTTATGCATCCATGTATAACAGTTGGGAGTGGTGACAAAACTGTCCAGACACTTGGCAGCTGTCCATGTGCGTTCTGCTGACATGTGTGTCCTCAGGAAGGGGACATGCCCTGCCTGAGAGTAATTCACACCTTCTCCTTAGAGTCTGCTCAGTGCGCACTCTCTCCTCCTACTGGACCTTGGAAAGTGGGGAGGTGGCAGAGGCGTTCTGAATGACTTGTAAGATAAGATTTTAAAATCTCTTTCCCTTCTTCACTGCTGAGAAATCTCTCATTGTCTGGGGGTGAGAAGAACAGTTAGAATACTATAGAAGACATGAAAATGCCTTTTCCTTCTCAATTGTCATTCATTTCTCCCGTCTCAACCACAAGAAATACCCATGTCTATGCACCTTACTCTTCATAACTCAGAAACCCCACTGCTGTCCAGCACCTCAGGCTCCGGACTAAGTATTAATAGGAGAAGGCTACCCACTATCTCCCGTGGATCTTTCTGTAGGTTCAAACTGCTGACCTTTCAGTTATCAGCCAGACTTGTAACACACAGTGTAGTGTGTGTTGTTCTTTTGTACCGTCAAGTCAGAACTGGCTCGTAGTTCACAAACCACAGGTTTTCAGAGGCGAAGAACCACTGGACAGGAGACTGGCCTTCCCTCTCCACGGAGCAGCTTGTGGGTTTGAAGCACGACCCCTCGAGTGGGCAGACTGCCGACCGGGAGTCTCACTCTCTGCGGGAGTATTCTTTGAAAATCCCTGAAGGTAGTTGCAAAAGCAGTGACAAAAGAATGTAACTGCTGACCCCGGGCTAGGTGGTTCAAGTTCACCAGCCACTGCAAAGGGAGAAAGTTGACCTTCTGTTTCCGTGGCATTAACACCCTTAGATGCCCCATGGGACAGTTTGCTGTCCACAGGGTCCCTGAAAGGCAGAATCCCCTTGATGGAAGTGGTTTGGGGTCAGGCAGTTAGCATAGTGATGTGTATTAAAATAAGAAACAGTTTTTAATTGTCATCAGTGTAAAATAATATAATCACTATATAACCTAATTTCTTATTCATACTTTCACACATTACCCAATAATTAGCACATTTATTCTTTAAAAATACTGTTTGGGAGATGAAATGCCATGTCAGCATGAATAGGCCCTTTGTGAGGGCCCTGTCCTGGGGATGGAGGTCCATCGTTAATTGTGACAGCTTGTGATGGAATTATTGTAGAAGACCGTTTTATAAATGAGCAGAAGGAAACCAGTAACAGAATGATTGGAAGGAGAGTATCTCCATCCCTTCTTACAGTTCATTTCCTCTGTACTGGCAGGGCAGCTCTTAGAGGAATATGCACATTCAGGCTTGTTGAAAGAGGCAAAGGGCACTCACTTAAATCCTGGGGTAGTTCTGTCCCCCAAAGCAGGCAGGACCCTAAGATTGGTGCTCTGCCAGAACTGTTGATTCCTACTGCTGCGCCCAACTGAGAGCTACACGTTTACCTCATACTACAGACTTAACCAGCCCCACTGCTTCTAAGCAATCCTGACTGCCTGTCGGATAGAGCAGACCTCCTGGAGACGTTTGGTGACAGTCATCTTGGCTGAGGGGTCCCAGCCCCTCGTCCTGTGGGATTTACAGCTTCAGAAAACCAACAGAGGGCCAGCTGTGAGACGGCTCTGATTGGTGTCAGGTCACAGCAGCAGGCTTTACAGGGGCAGACTGTCTCACCTTCCTGTCATGGACCATCTGCAGGGTTCAAACTGCCAAACTGAGTTAGCAGCTCAACGATTAGCCCTCTTTCCATAGACTAGGCAGAATTAAGTTCACTTACAAAAATACAATGAGTGCATACAGCAGGCCAGACGCTTGCCACTTGCTAACTACACAGTTAAATAAAGCAAGGATTTTTTACCCCAAAGAATTTTCACTGTGCAGAGACAGGTAGTGTTCTCTGTTACATGACGAATTGCTACCTGAAAGTGTGGGAGTTTGGACCTCCCATCTCCTCAGGAGATGGATGAGGCTATAAGAGCTACAGCCTCAGAAAACTGGGGGACAGTCACTGTAATTTGAATAGACTCTAGGGGAGAGACCTTGGGATTTCTGCTGTTTTTGAGGGGACAGAATGCAAATAAGACACCACAAAATGCAAATATATTTCAGAAAAAAGGTTTTTATTAATAAAAATGAGTGCAAAAAAAAGAATGAATGCTTTTTTATTTTCAAAGTTTTAATTTTTTATGTATTTAAAAAATTATTTTATACTGGTTTACATACAAAGTTCATAAAATTCATGTACATCGATTTTTACACCAGACCTTTCACCTTTCCTTTACCAGTCCCTCCCTCCACCTGTCAGATTGTGTGACCCTGTGTTTAAGCTCCCTGCCTTCCCTTGGATCCTCATACAAGCTCTGCAATAATAGTCCAAAACAGTATTTGTGTTTAAGAGACTGAGTTAGTTCACTCAGCATAGCGCTCTCCAGTCCCTGCCATGTTAGGTAGTAATTCACAAAATCATTGCTTCTGCCTGCTACATAGTATTCCATTGTGTGAATGTACCATAATTTCTCAATCCATTCTGTTGTGGTTGGGCATTTGGGCTGTTTCCAGGTTCTTACGATGGTGAATAATGCTGCTGTGAACACTGGTGTACAAGTCTCTGTTTGTGCCTCAATTCTCATTTCTCAGGGTATATTCCAAGCAGTGGTATAACTGGGTGTTCAGCTTTCTTAGGAAACGCCAAACTGCCTTCCAGAGTGGTCATACCATCTTACAGTGCCGCCAGCAATGTGTAAGAATTCCTATCTCGCCACATCCTCCCCAGCATTTTTTACTTGCTGCCCTACTAAGCTTTGCCACTGCTACTGGGGTAAGATGATATTTCATCGTGGTTTTGATTTGCACCTCTCTTACTCCCAGTGACTTGGAACATTTCTTCATGTGTCTGTTGGCCATCCAAATGTATTCCTCTGTAAAAAGTCTTTCCATGTCTTTTGCCTATTTTGTAGTTGGGTTAACAATCTTTTTCTTCTAGAGACCCTGTAGGATTAAACTTTCTTTATGAGACACTTCTCTGAGATAGTATTGCCAAATGTTTGTTTCCAGTCACTAGGTTTTCTTTTCACCCTGTTGGAAAAAGGCTTTCTATGAGCACAGAGCTTTAATCTTTCCTATTCATCAATTTTATCCTCTTCAGAATATGTATTTCTGACCATATTTGGCAGTCCCTTTATACTGTAGACTAGGCCTTCTAAGCTTGGTCCAGTTTGTGTCTCTCTCCCTCCCCTCCCCCTCTTTCCCTCTCCCTCTCCCTCTCCCTCTCTCTCTCTGTCTTCCAAGGTCTCTGATCCATCTTAAGTTGATTTTTGTGTGTGGTGTGAGATGTGGATCCTGTTTCAGTTTTCTGCATGTAAGCAGTCCACTTTTGCCAGCACCATTTGTTGAAGAGGTTATAATTTCCCCGTTTGATAGGTTTTATTTCCTTATCAAATATCAGTTGACTGTAAGTAGATGGCTCCATTTCTGGGTTCTCAACTCTGTTCCACTGGTCTGTGTGCCTGTCATAGTCAGGAAGTGCTATGCCTCTCACTTCATTTTTGCTTTTCAGAAGTATTTTCCTCATTTAAGGTTTCTTTCCTCTCCAAATAAACTTGACAATTTCCCTTTTAATCTCCTTGAAAAATTAATCTGGTATTTGTATTGGTATTGTGTTAAACATGTAGACTGCTTTTCGTAGGATTGTCATTTTCACAATATTGAGTCTTCCTATCCATGAACAAGGCACATTTTCTCATTTCTTCGAGTCTTTTATTGTGTCTTACAGAAATGTTCTGTAGTTTTCTTTGTATAGGTCTTTTGTATCTTTAGTTAGGTTCACTCCCTAGTATTTCAATTTGAAAACTTAGAGTTAATGACCTACCCATATCGACACAGTCAGATGTAGAACACTTGAACACAAAAAGAATCACAAAAGAAGAAATTGAGCAGGTCATAAAGACTCACCAACAGAAAAAGTCCAGGAACAGATGGCTCCACAGCTGAATTCTGCCAAACATTCAGAGAAGATTTATCACCAATTCTACTTAAGTTATTTCAAAATATAGAAAAAGAAGGAACACTCCCAGAGACATTCTATGAAGCAAGCATAACACTAATACCAAAACCAGGCAAAGATATTACCAAGAAAGAAAACTACATACCAGTATCTCTCATAAACATAGATGCATAAATCCTAAACAAAGTCCTAGCCAATAGAATCCAAAAACACATAAAAAAAAATTCATCATGACCAAGTGGGATTACTAATAGGTATACAAGGATAGTTCAACATAAGAAAAACAATCAACATAATTCATTACTTTAAGAAAGCAAATAACAAGAACCATATAATCCCAGCAATAGATGCAGAAAAGGCATTTGACAAAATGCAACACACCTTCCTGACAAAGGCACTCAGCACAATTGGAATAGTAGGGAATTTCCCAACGTAGTCAAAAGTCTATGTGCAAAACCAAGAGCCTACATCATTCTCAATGGAGAAAGCCTAGAAACATTTTCTCTGTGAACAGGGACCAGACAAGGTTGTCCACTGTGACCACTTCTATTCAACATTGTATTAGAAATACTTGCCAGGGCAGTATGACAAGAGAAGGAAATAAAAGGCATCCTGATCAGCAAAGATATGGTTAAGTTGTTGCTCTATGCAGATAATAATGATAGTGTACCCAGAAAACCCCCAGGACTCAACAACAACCAAAAAACTGTTAGAGCTAGTAGATCATTTTAGCAGGGTGGAAAGATGCAAGATCAATATCAAAAAATCAGTGAAACTCCTCTACAGTAATAAAGGGAAACCAGAGAAGGAAACCAAGAAAGCAGTACCATTTACAACATGTATTATTTCTTGTACACGTTTCAGAATCGATTCCTTTGCCTGCACAAGGCTGTTAGGTAGGAAAACAGCCCTCAGAAGAGAGCAGGGAAACACAGCCTCATTCAAAATCAGAAAAAGAGCACATCAGGGATGCGCCCTGTCCCCGTGCTTTTCAACCTAGACGTTTTGCAGATCATTCAGGAGGCTGGACTTTGTGAGGAATGGCATCAGAATTGGAGGAAGATTCATCAACACCCTGCGTTATGCAGGTGCCTTCACCTTGCTTGCCCAAACTGAGGAGGATCTGAGGCATTTGCTGCAGGAAGCCAAGAACTATAGTCTTCAAGATGGATTGAAGCTCAACATGAAGAAAACAAAGATTCTCACCACTGGACCAGTTGCCAGCACCATGATAGTTGGAGAAGAGATTGTTATTTTTAACAATTTCAGCCTTCTTGGGTCCACAGTCAACATTCTTGGCATCAGCTGTCTGGAAATCAAAAGACAAATTGCATTCGTCTTTTGGGAAAATCTGCTTTCCGGGACCTCTCTGGAGTGTGAAAGAGCAATGTCAGTCTAGAGACTAAGGCACATCTGATCCAGGCCAGGGTCTTTGCAGTATTTTGCTACACATCAGAGAGCTGTACAGTGAATAAGGATGATAGAAGAATTGATACCTTTGAGTTATAGTCATGGAGAAGAGCATTGGACATAAAATGGACTGCCAAGGAAACAGGTTTATCCTGGAGAAGGTGAAACCTGGCTGCTCCTTTGAGGCAAGAATTTTGAAACTCCATCTCACATTCTGTTGGTATGTTGTGGGGAGAGACCAGTCTTTGGAGAAGGACATCATGCCTGGAAGGACAGAAGGACAGTGCAGGAGAGGAAGAACCCCGATGAGATGGATTGACACAGTAATCAGATAATGAGAAGTGTGTTGGAGGCAGCCAAACTGGCTGAGAATGCAGAGCTGTTGTACCTGGGGTTGCTATGAATCACAGTTGAGGAAACAGCACATGACGGCAGCCCTTCCCACTGATGGTGGTGACTGATGGTGGCAGTGGGACCCATCATGAGCCTGTGTGGCTGACTGGTTTCTAGCCTGGGATCCCACGGATTAATGCCAAGCCTTCCTTCCCTGGAGCACCCCCGGTGGTTCAGGACAGCCGTACACTTCCCCCATAGCTTGCTGCCCCTTGGTTAGTTGTGGGGTGTTTTTCTTTACACTTGGGCATTTTGTTTCTCACTCAATCTTATGACCACATCTCTCCTCCCATGTAAAGAGCCTGGATGTTTCAACTAAATTTGCCTAACAATACCGAGCTGTTTGCTGCTTTTACAACTACCATTCAGAAGTTAGTAAACAAACTTTAAAAGCTGTTCACTACTAGTACTTTTTTTTATAGTAATTAATGAGTTTCTTATTTTATTATGCAGCAAAGTATTCCATTGCGTGAATATACCACAGCTTCCCTATCCATTCATTTGCTGATGGGGACTTAGATTATTTCCAACTCTTTGCTATTGTGAACAAAGCTACCATAAACATGGATGTGGATAGATCTTCTTGGGTGGCAGTTATGCTTTTTTTAGGGTAAACTCCCAGTAGTTGAATTGCTGGATCAAATGGTATCTCTATTTCCAACTTTTTGAGAAAGTGCCATACTGCCATCCATAGTGGTCGCACGATTTTACACTCCCACCAACAGTGAATAAGGGTCCCAGTTTCTCGGCAACCTCGCCAAGATTTGTTGTTTGCTGTTCTGTTAAATTTTGCTATTCTTGCTGGGGTGAGATGATATCTCATAGTTGTTTTGATTTGCATCTCTCTTAGAGCTGGGGATTTTGAACATTTCTTCATGTGTTTATTGGCCATCTGAATGAAAAGAAAACTTAAAACTGGGGGCAAAAAACCACCTACAACCAGGAGAGGAAAAAATAGATGAATGGGATCTTCTAAGAATTAAGTCCCTATGCACATCCAAAAACTTCTCCAACAGGTTAGAAAGGGAAGCCACAGATTGGTGAAAAAATATTTGGTAATGACATGGCTAATAAGGAACTTATATCTAGAATTTATAGAATTCTCAAGCACCACAAGAAGATAAAGGTAAATAGCCCAACTGAAAAATGGGCACAGGATACGAACAGACACTTGACTACTAGTACTTTTAAAAAGAAGAAATGGAGTTTACCTTGTGAAGAACTTTGTGACCCTTTTCTGTCTCTTTGTAACCTTGATGAGATGGATTGATTCAGGATTGGGGTAAGGGGCTAGGTATGTCAGAGACAGTGAGATTGGCTCAGGGTAGAGCAGGGTTTAGGGCTGTTGTGCGTGGGGTCTCTGTGAGTTGTGGTCGACTTGGTGGCACATAACAGCAACATAGGCTTGTGCAGGCTGAATAATAGACAAGAAAGATTGAGAAAGAACTGATACTTTGATCTTAGGATGTGCGTTAAAAATATGGACCACATATTTTTATACCAGGTCAATTTACCCTGGAAGCAGTGCAGGCCGCAAGCTCCTTGGAAACACAGCTTCTGAAGCTTCTGACAAGTTCTGCATGTTTTCAGACAGGACCAATCCCTTGGGAGGAAAATCATGCTTTGTAACAAAGAGGGTACCTGAAAAAAGAGGACCTGGAACAGAAAGAGTCCACACAGTGGCTGCAGCTCTTGGCAAGCATGGCCACACTAAGTGAGGGTGGCTCAGGACCAGGTGGCCTGGGCTTCTAGTGTCCACAGGCCCGCTAAGAATTGGAACATGCAAAGTGGTACGTAAACACAGTGAGATTCTCGAAGTCCAACTTTGAATTAAATGATTTGCCTTTTAGGGTGTTTATCTCCAGATCCAGGGAGGTAAGCACATGAGGCCTGGCAGTTATATACTTCCCAACTTGGGCCCCATGTCCCTCTTACCCCATGTGCAAACAAAAACCCCTACACCTGCTTTGCTCAGAAGAGATCATCTGTTGTGCTTTTGCGACATTACAAATCATTAATAGTGGATCATTTATTGTTAAAGTAGAAGCATAACTAGTAAAACAGGTCTGAGGACTCGAGGAGGGAAGGGGTAGGCACAGAGGGGTGAGGGTGGGTGGGGGGAATCACTGGACTTAACAGGTGGGGGTTGTGTGTGAAGGGAATGAGAAGAACCCAGTGGGGACCTGAAAAGACAGGCTAATGATGGGCAAAGTCCAATGAGGGTTAATTTTTAAAACATAATGCATGGAATGATAGTATGAAACACAATCGGAATGAAGAGTATTGTGAATGTATATGAACTTTGCAAGCAAACCAATGTAAACCAAAAATTTTAAAAATACTGGATCATTTTGTTTAATCAAGAGACTCTGGGTCATTTGAAATTATGCAAATTAGAAATTATATTTTTAAGAACTTTGGAAAGCTCAAAAATTTGAAATGTACTGCCCACATTTGAAATATGCATGCCTCTAGAAACTCTGTGAACTTTGATAAATGTTGACAGTTGTAGAGGGATTTCAGACCTTTTATTCTTAGGGTTTCTATGAGTTGTGCTTGACTCAAAGGCATCAATAACAACAACTGCCCACATTAGATGGACTGTGACTTAGGTCAAAGCCAGCAAGTGACTGCTGTCTTCTGAGTGGGAATGCATGGCCTCGTACCATGCGTCATGTGAATGCATGACCTCGTAGCATACAACATGTGTGAATGCATGACCTCATAGTGTGCATTGTGGGAATGTATGACCTCATAGCATTCAACATGTGAAACATGACTTTGTACCATGCATCATATGAATGCCTGACCTCATGCTGTGCACCATGTGAATGGCTGACCTGGTGGTGTGCACCGTGTGAATGCCTGACCTCGTGGTGTGCACCGTGTGAATGCCTGACCTCGTGGTGTGCACCGTGTGAATGCCTGACCTCAGCTTACACTGGCGTCAGGTGAATGCATAACCACGTGGCCTCAAGCTGCAGGCCAGGCGTTCTGAGGGAGAAAGATACAGTAGTTTGCTTCATTGGAATGTAAACAACCCAATCACAGAATGGGCACAGGATATGAATAGGCACTTCACCAAAGAGGATGTTCATTTGGCAAACAGACACATCAAAAAATGGTCAGAATCTCTAGCAATTAGATGCAAATCAAAACAATTGTGAGACAACATCTCACCCCAGTAACAGTAGCAAAGTTCAACAGGGAGACAAACAACAAATGCTGGCAAGGTGGCGGAGAGATTTGAGCCCGTGTTCACTGCTGGTGGGAGCAGAAAATGAAGCAACTGCTGTGGGATGCCGTCTGACACTTTCTCAGAAAGGTGGTAATAGAAATACCATTTGACCCAGCAGTTCCCCTGCTAGGAATGTACCCTAAAGAAACCAGAGCTGCCACCCAAGCAGAAAAATGCACACCCATGTTTATTGCTGTTATTCACAATAGCAAAGAGATTAAAGCAACCCAAGTGCCCATCAACAAATGAATGGATAGAAAAGTATTCACACAATGGAATACTACACAGCATTGAAAAACAAGAAACTGGTAAAACATTATACAACATGGGTGACCATGGAGGACACCATTCAATTCTATTCAATTCTTCAATGAAGTCTTTCGCTCATACCCCTGCTGTGGTATCCTTGACCTTGACCCTCTGCTTCTCAGAGCTCCTGGTTTTTGCTGCTGCCTTGTCCAGTGCAAGGGATTAATGACCATGGCCTGAACCCAGCTCACAGATACTGTGAGTTGAACCAAACTGAAGAAATTTTTATGAATGTTTCCTGTGGTCTTGTGTACACAGTGTAGTGTAGGATGAATGTGTGATGACTGAATTTGAATACATGATGAGATATATTGTTTGAAAACCTTATAGTACAAGTTCATGCTTGCTATGGAAACAGTGTCAGTCCATGCTTAGGAAGTTGTAAGAATCTATTCTTCATAGCGGTAGACTTCTTTTTACATGACAATCCATTTTCTCTTTAAGCGAATGTGACAAAAAGGGTAAAATATTGAGAAATGGGACATATTAAGGGATCTTGGTTTTTAATAAATTTGGACTATCTCGTGGTACAAAAGGTCTAAGAAGTAATGTGGTTAACATGTTGACAAAGGAGTTCTCTGGGATTGTTTTAAACAGACTAGATTTCAAAGTTTGAATAAACATTTTATAATGGAATAGCAGGCTTACCTTTTGGAGAGATTCTTCACAGAAGTTTTAATAGTTAAAAATCAGTGACTTTGTTGTTAGTCAGTTTGTTGTTGTTGGGTCCTCTCAAGTCGAGTACAACCTGTATGAACAACTCTGAACGACACTCCTGAACCCGGTCCTGGCTGGACCCCTCGGTCTACGGCAGCCGTCACTGTGCATGTCCATCGGGAAGCGGGGACGCCCCTCAGGCTTCACAGATCCAGCGCTGACCTCATACCTATCGCTGCCCTTACCCTTGTCTTCTCCCCATCCCAGTGCCATCACCACCACAGTCCTGTCATGTCCCTCCCATCTCTGTCCCATCACCAGTTCTGTCTCTGCTTCTGTCACCATGCCTAGAATTGTCCCATCGTGTTCCCACACCATCCGTTTCACTGTTCTCTTCACAACTCCAGTATGTCCCTGTCACTGTCTTTATCATCATCACAGTCCATCCTGTCCCCTCACCACCCCCATCACAGTCCCATCACTACCATGTCTCTTCCTCGTTACAGTCCCTTCATGTTTCTGTCACCATCCTTGTCACCTTCCCCTTCACAATCCCATCAGGCCCCATCACGATCACTGTCACTGTTCCCGTCACAGTCACATCATGACTGCACCACAGTTCCTGTCATATCTCTGTCCTCCTCTTGTCACTGGCTCCAGGACCTCACACCCCTACATGCCTTCTGGAGTTAACGTGTGTACATTTGTAGCTGTTCGTCTGTGAGTCTTCACTCTTACTTTGAACAGAGGGTGTTTGCACACTCGAGCACATACTTTTAGGGCCTGTGTTTGTCCCGCGGAGGTGTGCACTGACAGCAAGGGCAATGAGGTTAGGAGTGGAGTGAAAAGACAGCTGAGACCCTCTGTTTCCAAGGACTCAGCAGCACCGCGCAGCACTGCCAGGCAACTCGCCCGTTAGGCCCCCTCCTGGGAGGGTCAGGGGAGGAGTTCCAGCTAAGTGTGGGAGTGAGCATCAGCTTCTGAAAAGAGATGAGCACAGTGTTTATTTGACTGTTGAGAAGGGTAGGATTCTCAGTCCAAGACCCCTACTTAGCACATAGACAGAGACAGCCAAGGGTCTGAAACGATAGAATAAGCCAGCAGTAGGGGAAAGTTAGTTACACATCATCTAAATATTGTATTTTTAATACAGGTAATGGGTGTAATGTCCAGTCTTTGCAAACTATAGAACACCCTCAAACGTTAGTTTATTGTGAGCACGTGGACATTGTATATGTGGACGTGTTGTGTGCAGAAATGAAGCATGCCACAAGCAAACACAAGCAGGGTGCCTTTGTGATGGGGAGCACCCCGTTGCTGGGTTGTGGACGCCGCTGGGCTCACAAATTATTCCAATCTAAATCCTTAAGAAGAGCTTACATCAGTTTCGTTGGTTGTTTCCTTTCAAAAAAATTCAAAACCGTTCCTATGCATTCCATCACTTCTGTGTGACTTTTAATTCTCTGGAATGTTTAGAAATCCTCCGAACATGTAATTTCCGAATCCCCCTGAGGGATTTTGTACTTCTAGTCGTCATTTTAGGGTCTCAGGGATTTCTGGCTCAGCTTTTCCACCTGGATAGTCACAGGGAGCCCTGGTGCCACCGTGAATGAAGCATTGAGATTTTGACTGAAAGGTTTGAGCTGCTTTTGGGAGAAAGGTGAGGCTGTGAGCCGAAGCACCTGCTCCTGAAACCCTGGGGGCAGACCTGCTGGTTCCGGGGAGCCTGGCATCAGAATGGCTCCCTTGTAGAGTGGCAGTGCTCTCTTGCCTACAGACCTTTCTCTTTGCAGGAGACTCAGGTCCAGGGTTTCCCTTCTGCGGGACCCCACTGCCCATCTTTTTCTGCATCAAGACCCAAGAGCCCCGTGAACCTAACGGCGGCTTCTAAACCAAGTCAAAGGGCTATTTTACCACTAACAAAAGAACACTGGTTATAAAATCATATAAAGGGCTTGGGAGGTAATAACTTGCGGAAGTTATTAACAACGTCGAGGCGATCCTCGAGCCAATTGTTCCTTTCATTTGTATCTTTAATTTTTCTTACCTCGGTTTGGTTTTCCCCTCAGGAATGGCAAAACTCAATTCAGAAGAATGCTGGCCTCGCTTTCATCGAGCTCATCAATGAAGGGAGGTAAGAAATTCACAGTTTCCCAGCAAGTAGTCCAGGCGTGTTTTCCACCAGTGGACGATCGCTTTATAACCCCATCTACTCCCGAAGAAAAGGTGTGTCAGAAAAGGCCTTCCAGTCGAAGACTGCCGCAGCCTCTTCACCTTCAAATGCACAGTTTAGAACTTTACCCACTTATCTTGGAGGGAGGAGCGGAGCCGAGGGACTAGATGCTGGGCAGCCTTCACGGCTCTACGCACCGTGCAGAGTCCTCACACGAGGTGCAGGTGCACAGATGACAGGAGCCGGTCTGCAGCCATCTGCTGCCCCATCTGCTCACGGGCCATCTCTCTGGGGCTCCGCAGCAGTCCTGGCTCCAGCAGGGAGCGTGACCAGAGCAGGCATGCTCGCTGGGGGCTGAGGGGCCAGGAGGCTGTGGGAGGTGGGGAGACCACGCCACGGCAGAACATTGCCACCCGAGTAGTGAGTCCCAGGCCAGCATGCTCTCTCCTACTTTGTGACAAATCGCTGTTTCCTGGAATGGTCACACAGGTAGCCTGGCAAATGCCGCTGTCACCTCACAGAGCCATCTGTTGGCCAAAGCCCCATGTTTTCTACAGCTCGAGTGGTGTTCATGAGGGCGCGTGCTCTTCGGAAGATAACTGGGGTCTGGTTCTTATTTGCACCCAGATTTCATTACAAAAATAATAGGAAATACCTATAGATGAAACTTGAGTTTATCAAGGAGGGCTATGAAGTAATGTCTCCCCAGCTGTTCCTTGAAAATTATTTTGTAAAACGCATAAATCCTCCAATTTGAGAAAATTATTAGCTTGAATGTTATGTGCCATCGAGTTGCTTGCAACTCATAGCAGCCCTCTATACAATATCCCTATACCCTGCTCTGTCCCATGCCAATCTTATTGACACACCTATCCCCATTACCCCAGTCATTGATTCAACCCATCTCATCGAGGGTCTTCCTCTCCTGCACTGTGCCTCCATCTTCCCAAGCATGACATCTCTCTCCAAGGTCTAGTCCCTCCTTGCACCAAGTCCAAAGTATGTCGGATGAAGCTTCAGAATCCTTGCCTCCAAGGAGCCGCCTGGTTTCACCTCTCTATGACAAACCTATTTGTTCTCCTAGCAGTCCATGGTATATTCAGTACTCCAACACCACAGCTCAAAGGCATCAACTCTTCTCCTATCATCCCTAGTCATTGTCCAGCTTTCTAATGCATAGCAACTGATTGTAAAGACCATGGCCTGGATCAGGTGCACCTTGACTAACATCTTGACCAGACTGACATCGTTGCTCTTCACATCTCTGAAGAGGTCTCTGACAGCAGACTTTCTCAGTGCTATTCATCTTTTGATTTCCTGGCTGCTAGTACCAAGAGTGTTGATTGTAGAGCCAAGCAAACTGAAGCTGTCAGCAGTCTCAATCTCTTCGTCTGTCATGATGCTGCCATTCAGCCCAGTGGTGAGAATTTTTGTTTTCTTGATATTGACCTTCAATCCATATTGAAAGCTGCAGTCCTTGACCTTCTTCAGCAAGCACTTCAGATCCTTCTCAGTTTCAGAAAGCAAGGTTGTGTCATCTGCATAATGCAGGTTGTTGTTGAGCCTTCCTCTAATCCTGATGCCACATTCCTCCTGATAGAGCCCAGTTTCCTGAGTGATCTGTTCTACATATAGATTAAAAAGGTATGGAGATAGGACAAATCCCTGGCGTACACCCTTCCCAGTTTTGAACTATGCAGTGTTCTGACAACAGCCTCCTGGTCCAAGTATAGGTTTCGCATTAGCACGATTAAATTTTCTGGGATTCCCATTCTTCTCAGAGTCAGCCACGGTTTGTTGTGATCCACACAGTCAAACGCCTTAGCATAGTCAGTGAAAGCATAGATCCCTCTAAAATTACCTGTACTATCCCTAGTACCATGGCCTGTTCTAAACCCAGCTTGCACTTCAGGCAATTCTTTGTTGATGTGCTGTTCCAGTTGCTTTTGGATAGTTTTCAGCAGAATCTTACTTGCATTTGATATTAATGATATTGTTAGGTAATTTCCACACCCTGTCAGGTCACTTTTCTTTGGAATGGGAGCAAATACGGATCTTTTCCAATCAGTTGGCCAGGTGGTGGTCCTCTAGATTTCTTGGCACAACTTGGTGAGCAAATCCCGGACAGCATCTGTTTGTTGAAATATCAGTTGGTATACTATCAGTTCCTGGGGCCTTGGTGTTTTTGGGGTTTTTTTTGCCAGTTTTTTCAGAGGAGCTTGAACTTCTTCCTTCATCAGCACAGACTTACTTATATGGTGGTTTCACGAAATTCTTCTGTTTAAGCCAATTCCTTTTGATACACTGACTCTGTATACTATTTCCATCTTCTTTTAATGCTTCCTGGATCGTTTAGTATTTTATCCAAAGCATCCTTAAGAATTGCAACTCAAGACTTGAGTTTGATCTTCCGTTGTTTCAGCTTAAGAAATTCTGAATGATTTCGGCCATTTTAATTTCCTGACTCTAGCTCTTTGCACATTTCATTATAATACTTTGTCTTCCACAATGCCCTTTGAAATCTTCTGGTTAGCTCCTTAATTTCTTGGTTCCTTCCCTTTCTTCCCTTTGCTTTGGCTTTCTGGAGCACTCATATAGTAATCAAAGTCTTTTCTGATATCCATCTTTGTCATTATTTTCTTTCCCTTCACAGCTGTATTTTCTGGGTAATAGTTCCTGTCTTTATAATAATTCATGTTAGGGTACATTTCTCATTTTGATATTCTGTGATAGAATTATTCTTAAAAACTTTAAAGTCCTAGTCTTTAAGGATTTAAATTTAAAACAAAGTGTGTATTCACTTCAAAAGAAAGATTTAGGAAACTAACTTTTAGTTTATAGCCAACAAATTTCCATCATAATAGGACTTATTACTTTGGGCACATGGCCGGGACACTGTGCTCAGAAGGATGGAGGTACATTGCAGGAGAGGAAAACGCCAGATGAGATGAACTGATACAGTAACTGGGGTAATGGACGCAGGTGTGTCAGAGACAGTGCGACTGGCTCAGGACAGGGCAGGGTTCAGAGCTGTTGTGAATAGGGTTGCTGTGAGTCACAGGTGACCCAGTGGCACATAACAGCAACAAAAGAACATCATTTACAAGCTGTGACTATAATAAGAATTGGTAATTCATCCATCTTCGGGGGGTGAGAACTATGCCACAGTTGGTAGGGCTCCTCATTGGCATAGGGCACAGGCCTACCCTCCAGACCAAGGCTCTTCTCTCGGTGCAGAAGCCGGCCTTGCCGTGCACAGAAGCAGTGTATTTGAAGAGGAAGTCCTTGTGTGGGAGACTCGATGGGCCCAAAGGCAACACGAGCCAATGCCTCGTCTCAGAAGATGTGAGATGTGTCTCGGAGAGGGCATGACCACAGTGCTTCTTGGAGCAAAGACGGCCAAGCTTCAGCTTTCATACTTTGGACATGTAGCAGGCGAGGCTACTCACTGGAGAAGGCCATCATGTTTGGAGAGATGGGGATGGTCAGCAAAGGAGAGGGAGACTCGCAGTGAGATGGATCGGCACGGTGACTTCAGCAGTGGGCTTGAGTGTGGCAGAGATGGGGGGACAGCACAGGAGAGGGCAAGGCTCAGGGTGCTTTGTTCACAGGATCGCTCTGGGTGGTACTCCACTCGATGACCCCTCACAACGACAGCACTGGTGTGGTGGATGAGGAGTTGCACTGCCGATCCAAGGGTACATGGTTCGAATCCACTAGCCTCCCTGACAGGAAAAAGATGGGCAGTCTCCTCCCATATTATTTAAAGCCTTTGAAAACCTACTGGAGGGTCAGCTGAGGAGTGGTCCTTACTCACCAGCATGCACCCACAGTTACTCTGTTTGGATCTCTGTTGGTTCAAATCTCCCAGCTGCTCCGTGGAAGAAGGATGGACAGTCTGCTCCCATGTAATTAAACTTCCCAGAACCACTGGACGGTCACTGATGAGTTTATCCCCACTTAGTGGCAGTGAAGGACGGAGGGACAGAGGGCTCGCAACTGTCCCTTTGCTCATTTGGAAGTGCCTGAGGTCATCGGGGCACCCCACTTGCTGGCAGGTCAGTTCCTTTGTGAAGGCCTCTGGGATTTGTGGTGTCCCAGTGGGGGGACAATTGAGCAGCACCTCCTGCTGCACAGTCACATGGTGGTCAGGACTGGACGTTCACATGAGCTCTGCTTTCAGTGGGTTCTGGCCACACATGTTTCTGTAAAGATTTGCACTGAGGCTCATGAGAGAGCAGGCACAGGTGATTTTAAAACACCTGCATGTAGCTCCTTGTTACGGACGCTGAGGGGTGTGGATCTGTCCCTTCTGAGGCTCCTGGTAGCCCAGGGGGTTGGCCCAGTGCTGTCACAAGGGCCATTTAGACACTTGCTAATTTACTTCAACTAGTAAAGAGAAAGAATGTCTTCTCCCAGTAACTCCTGTAAGACTTCACAGAACCTCCAGCACTTCCGTTCAGGTTATGCATCATGGGATTGAGGTACGGTGGAGGTGGTGGTGGTGGTGTGGTGTGACCGTACCATAGCTGGGATTTCAGAGGCTCAGCCACACAGGAGGAGATTGGCCATCCTCCTGAGGAGTGACTGGTGGATTTGAACTGCCTGCCTTTGGAATCCTTAACACTTAAATTAGGATTACGTGTGATGGATTGAGGACCAGTAATTCGCATCACTCATTTAGGAAGAACTTGAGCAGTTTACTGTTACAAACATCTTCAGATTCTTACAGGTTTTATTTTTCTGTGGTAACACGTTGGCTTGCTTTGTTTGGGGTAAGAAGTTGGGAATACAGAAACCTCCCCAGTGCTCACCATACCAGTCCTTGTGCCTTCTGGGTTTTATTTCTCTTTAAAAAGAGATGATTTGGGGTAAACCAAGAGGAGCACGACTAGCTGTGAATCCACAGGAACAAAGCTTACATGCTGAGCAGTGCAGGTGCCTGGCCCACACCTTACCTGCTGCTCCGCAGTCCAGGGTAGAACAGCCTTGCTGACCTTTCCCGACACTGCCTGCTTGTCCTCGCGTGGAGTAGCCAGAGGTTGGAATGACTGTGCGGTGCCAGAGCCGTTAGGCCCCAGGACAGTGTTGGCGGTGCGCCGGGTACAGGTTTCAGATGCTTCTCCATCAGCTGGCACTACAGAAGGGCCGAGTTTTGGGGCAAAGGCTGGCCTGCCCAGTAACAAGAGGTGACCTGACGGGGCTACCGCTTGTGTCCCTGGGAGCATGCTCCAAGCTCATTACCGGGTCTGTTCAGTGCTGAGTTGTCAGGAATGTGGACTTGAGAACATCTTCATGAAAACTGAGGATTGGTCAGGACAATGCCAGGTGTGAAAAGAAAACAGAAGGATAGTGTTCTGAATCGAGAGGGTAGTATTGTGCACAAGGCTGGAGGCAAAGCTAGCACACTGCGTTCCGGACATGGTTTGTACTCAGCCCAGAGTGGCTTGTTGGCTAGCCCTTCAGAAGCGAGGGTCTCCATGAGCCACCAGTTTCCCTCAGCCCCAGCGAGGCCAGGCCACAGTGAGCCCTGGGAGACCTGTACTGGAAGGTTGTCTGTTGGCTTGGCTCATCCTTGACTCTGGCTTGTTGATTCTGATGGAGTCCTTCCCTGTGAGGACATTAAGAGAGCGTTAGCATCTGTGTGGGGCCTCTGCCAGCCAGCACAGGACATCTCAGGTGTGTTACCTGGGGTCAGGGTGGACCAACATTCTAGCAAAGCTCTCTGGCTTTCTGCTTGCTCTGGGTTTTGCATTTGACTTGTGAGAGTCTGACCACCATTTTCTGGGACTGCTGACGCTATTGCCTGACAGTTTTGGGGGTCTTCAGCCAGCAGCCTGCCGCCTGACCTGCTGGGCTTGGGTTTGTCAGCATGTGCTGGTCATCTGAGTCAGGAGGAGGCTCCATCCAGACATCTGGCCCATCACCTTTGGACTTGCCAGCCTCTACAGCCACTTCCTTGCAGTAAATCTCCATTTAGCTGCGAAGAGAAACTTGACTGGCTTTGCTCTGAGGGAGAGCCCACTGACGTGGTTGGATAGGTGTAGGTACACGAGCGACATGATCAACTCCTCAGGTATATAATGCAACACGTGGATGGTAGGTGTTCAGGACTGAAACACGGATACCAAGCTAAGCTTTCGGTAATTCTGCTGAAGGTGATAATATCATGGGCGCAGAGTGGCCATAAGGATGAAGTGAACACATGGAAGGATTGCCTGGGCATTTTAAAGATTGGAGGGAAGATAGAAAAGAAGGAGTGGAAGGGGCTTTGAAGTGCGTCTCAGGAGCTGGATTGTGGCCTCACACACCTGAGCAGAACTGCGCTGATGGGCAGCACAGCTGGTGGGTGACAGGCCTGGGCTGGAAGCATGTGCCTGTGCTCAGTGAGCAGAGAGGAAGCATTTGTTATGTGGTCACGGGCTCTCCAAGGAGAAGGCCGGGAGGGAGCCCAGATGGCAGAGTCGCAATCCGCGGACAAGCTGTGGCTAAGGATTCAGGTGTCCACTGGCACAGCACATGTGTCACGAGCTTGGCATGCCAAGGCACAGGCTAGGTGTTTCACACACACACACACACACACACACGTGTTCCATTTACATGGACATAGAACGTTTTTAATCTTTTTTCTTTTAAAATGAAAAAACCCACATAGACATTTTCTCTTCATTGTTAGACTATCAATCTTTAATTTGCCCTTGTGGGACTAAAGATAAAAATCTTTAAGTGGAAATTGTTATAAATGTTTATCCTACTTAACAGCTACATTTGTGAATACAATTCATCAATCATTCCTGGAGGAAGCAGTTGCGCTCTTGTCTACAATTAACAGGACAAAAACAGTTGATGAATGTGAGGCTGAATCAAAGGACTCCCAGGACAGGCTGAAATTATAAACTAGCTCATTTAGAGGAAGCTAACAAAGGGTCTTTATAATTAAAACAAAGCCAGGGTAATGGGATGTAAAATTGCCTATAATATCTTGGCCATAATAATTGGATCAGAGAAGAAATGCAACCTATATTTTTCTGTGTTTTAAATAACAGAATAATAATCGGAATTTTGTAAATGCATTTTAGGGTCAGTATTCTCTATGTTTTAGAAAAAGTGATAAAAATTTATTTTAGATAAGCCATTCATTCATTTCAAAGGATCGCTCCAATTTTTTGTAAAGCGTTGATTATTTGCCTCATTTTTCTATCTAAATTTTTTAAATCTTTTTTTAAATTGGTAAGCAAACCATAAAAAAGATATCAAAACTTTAAACAAAAGAATGAGGCAAATAAGCAATATTTTAAAAAATTATGGAATTTGAATAATCCTTTTAAATTAATGGCTTATCTAAAATAAATCTTTATTATTTTCCCAAAACAATATCCAATATAGGATATTGACCCTGAAAATCCAAGCTGTATCCATGTTTGCCACTGAATTAAACTAAAATTCATTTATAAGATTCCAATTCTTATTGCTATTTAAAATACAGGAAGTATAGGTTATGTTTCCTGTCTTCAGAAGAGGAGACGTGTATCTTGTCTAAGTCTGTAATACTCTAGCAAATATATGGCTTTGACTGGAATGGCTTCTTCAAAAGAGCAATGCTGGTTAGTAGTTAAATAAATCTGCTTGGGTTTACTGAATCGTTTGACTTGGCATAAAAGCCTACATTAAAATAAAAGCTATAACTTCTGAAACTGTAAAATAAAGGGTTCCTTTTTTTTTAAGAGTTGAGATTATATTTTAATTTTGAACCAGAAATTCATGGAGACTCCTAAAAAAATTAATATTTCTTCTCTGCATTTTTTACCCATTTAAAAGAATGTGATCAGTACTTTTCCTGTATTACTTTATTAATTTAACAGATGCAGTAAGTCAACACAGTGAGTTTGTAAGTAAATAAAAACCTTAAAAAATGCATTTACAAAATTACTTAGATTAGCTTTTAAATGGTGTGTATTTCTTTTTTTTTTTTTTTTACTATGTGCTTTCTAGTCTTGATTCAAATATCTTTCCTAATGATCTTTCTTTGTCTACAGAAAAAAAATTATTGGTTTTCATATAATCATTCAAGTACATTGTGTTTTGTACTTTGTATTTTATACAATCATTCATATGCATTATGTTTTATAATTACTCTTTATATTACTCCCTTCTTTTAAAGAACCTGTTAAACATTTTCCCATCTTTCACCACCCACAAAGCCCTGTTATTCTAGTGATGTCCGCCTTCCCTGTTTTCTGCCTCTCCTCCTCACCTTCCCCTTTTGAACTGTGTATACAGTTTGCTCGGCTGTTCTTTATTACACAGTAGTGGTCTTGTGCAATATTTGTCCTTACGTGACAGAGGTATTTCACTCATCATAATGCTCTCTATAATCTCTTACAAGTTATATAGTATTTTACAAAGCCATTGTTCCTTAATACTTCATAGTATTCCATTGTGTGAAAGTACCACAATTTTGTAATCCATTCATTTGTTGGGCATTTGGCCTGTTTCTATTTTCTTGCTATTTTCAATAACACTACTGTGAACATAGGTGTCTTGGTTCTGATTCCCTTAGGGTATATTCCTAGCAATGGAATATCTGTGTCATGTGGGAATTCTGTGTTTAGCTTTTTGAGGAAACACTAAATCACTTGCCATATATAGTTGTTGTTGTTGTTGTTGTGTGCCGTCGAGTTGTTTGCCATATATAGTAGTTGCACCATTTTACAATTCCACCAGCAGTGTGTAAGGGTTCCAATCTCTCCACATCCTCTCCAACATTAATTGTTTGCTGTGCTGTTAAACTTTACTACTGTTGCTGGGGTAAGGTGGTATCTCCTTGCTGTTTTAATTTGCATCTCTCTGATTGCTAGTGGTTTGGAACATTTTCTCATGTGTCTGTTGGCCATGTCCCTTGTGAAGAGTCTTTTCATGTGGTTGGGTTCTCAGTCTTTTTCTTGAGGAGGCTCTGTAGTTTTTCTGAAAACTTTAGTTATGAAACTTTAGTTTTTCTAAAATGCATTTGCTAAATGGATTTTTCCCCAATCTGTGGGCTTTCTTTTTACCCTAATGGAGATTTTTTAAAAAAATTTTTTTTAATGCACGCAAGGATTTGACTTTTAGAAGGTCCTATTCTTTGTTTTGATCTTCTCCAGATTGGGCATTTTTGGTTATGTTCACAAGCCTATTTATGTCATAAACCAGGGCTTCTAATTTTGTTCCCATTTTGCCTCCAGCTTCATTTTTATTTCTCAACTTTGTTTTTTCTGAGTCTCTTTCCAAATGAAACTGGAAATTATCTTTTCTAGCTCATTGAGGCATTCCTCAGTTTGGTATCTATATTGGCATTATGTTGAACCTGTAGATTGCTTTTGTCAAGATTGTCATTTTCACAATGTCCAGTCGTCTATCCATGAAGAGGGAATATTTCTCCATTTAGTTAGGTCTCTTATTGTTTCTTGTAGTAGTGTTTTGCAAGTTTCTTTTTAAAGATCTAGTGTGTGTCTGGTAAGGTTTATTCCTTTGTAGTTCATCTTGGGGTTGGCTATTCTAAATGGCATTGTTTTCTAGTTTCCCTTTCCATGCTTGCTTTGTTGCTGTAGAGAAATCTCACTGATTTTTTTGTATGTTGGTCTTATATCTCTTGCCACTCTACTAAATTAGTCTGCTAGGTCTAACTGGAGGTTTTTATTGTTTCATCTTTGGGGTTCTCTGTGTACACTACAATACCATCTGCCTATAGTGACAGGACCACCATCTCTGTGCCAATGTGGATGTTTCTTATATCCTTCTCTTACCTTTTTGGCCATGCAGAATTTCCAATACTATACTGAATAGGAATGGAGATAGTGGGCATCCTTATGTGGCACTTGTTGATAAGGGACATGTCTTTAATTCTTTCTCATTGAAAACCATGTTGGCTCTTGGTTTTGGATGTATACTGTTTACAATGTTGAGGCAGTTGCCTGCTATTCCTGTTTTGCTGAGGGTGTTATTCAGGAAGAGGTGTTGGATTTTGTCAGAGGAAGAAGTGTTGGATTTACTAAATTACTTTTCTGCATCAATTGATAAGATTATGTGGTTCTTAATCTTTGCTTTGTTAATGTGATGACTTACATTAATTGTTTTTCTTATGTTGAACCATCCTTCCTATTAGGAATCCCTTGGTCAAGGTAATTTTATTTTTATATGCTGTTGGATTCTATTGGTCAATACTTTGTTACAGATTTTTGTAACTGTGTTCATGAGTGATATTGGCCTCTAATTTTCTTTTGCTGTGATGATGTTTTCTGGTTTCAGTGTCAGGGTTATTCTTGCTTCATAGAACGACTCTGTGATTCTATGGATGTGTGATTCTATGAATCATAGAATGAGTTCTTCTTTTTGTATTTTTTAAAATAACTTAAATAGAATGGTGATATTTGAGCTGTGACTGTTTGGTAGAATTCACCTGTGATGCCATCTGGGCCAGGAATTTTTGAAGCGAAGTCTTTATATGATTTGCTCAGTTTCTTCTTCTGTATTGGGTCTGTTCAAATGTTCCACTTCTGTTTGTGTCATTTTGTTTAAAGTGTGTGTTTCTAGGTATATGTCGATTTCTTCTAGGTTTTCAAATGTATTGGAGAATAGGTTTTCATTATATTTCAGTTTTTATCAATTTAATTATGGCTGGTTCTGTTGTGATGTCACTCTTTTATTTCTTATTCAAGTTATTTGTATTTTTTCTTTTTTATTTATGTTTGCCAATCGTTTTTCTATTTACTAACTCTCTCTCTATATATATATTTTTTTTTCTTGATATGACTTTAGATATTGGTAATAAATAAAATGTTGCTTATCTAAAGCCAGCTTAAACAAATCCCGTTAATGGCTAAATTGAAAATTATAGAGAATTTTATGTCAAAAGTTAGTCATTATAAATTGTATTTAAATTCTGTTATTGTTGTTGGCGTGTGCTATCGAGTCACCTGTGACTCATAGTGACCCTATTGTACAACAGCCCTAAACTCTGCTCTATCCTGTGTCAATCTCACGGTCTCCAACACACCTACTCCAATTTCCCCAGTCATTGTATCAATCCACCTCATAGAGGGTCTTCCTGTCCTGCACTGTCCCTCCACCCTCCCAAGCATGATGTCCTTCTCCAAAGACTGGTCCTTTCTTGCAGCATGTCCAGAGTATGTCAGACGGAGCTTCAGAATCCTTGCCTTTAAGGAGCAGCCTGGTTTAATCCTCTCCAAGAAGAACCTGTTCATTTCCTTAATAGTCCATGGTGTATATTCAATACTCGGCTCCAGCACCACAGCCCAACGGCATCAATTCTCCTTCTGTACTCCCTAGTCATTGTCCAGCTCTCTGAGGCATATTAATCATATTTAAGATTTTATGTACATATGCATGTGTATTGTTAAAAAATTCTCTTAGCAACTTACATTCTTCTTCAGTGCTATTACCTAAGCTTTGGTTACAATTAAATAACATTTCCTAAAATACTTAGGTTTTTCTGAACTAACAAAAACTAGTGTGTTCAGAGGCAGTGAATTGCACGAGAGGAACCAGCTGATTCTTCTTGGGAGGGGCATCTGGTTGATGCAACCACACACCTTAGCATCGGTAGTGCCATTCCTTCCCAGACTTTGTCGTCAACATAAAGGATACTCCATTATTAATTTCACATACTTTCTTCAGTTTCTTCCTAGAAACTTCATGATAGATGGAGAAAAGATCAAAATTGTCAATTATTTCATCTTACTTGGATCCACAATTAACATTCTTGGCACCTACAGTCAAGAAATTAAAAGATGTACTGTGAAAGTCTGCAGTCAGAGACTTTCACTGAGGAGCAGTGATGTCAGTTTGAAGAATAAGGTGCACCTGATTCAGGCCATAGTCTTTTCAGTCACTTGCTATGTGTCTTTGAGTTGGACAAGAACAAGGCAGAAGAATCGATGCCTGAGAGTTGTGATATTAGAGTATTGACTCTATCAGATACTGCCGAATCTACAAACAGATATGTCTTAGAGACGGTGCAGCCAGACTGTTCCTTAGAGACAAGGATGGCAAAACTTTATCTCCTGTACTTTGAACATGTTGTTAGAAGGGGCTGCTTCTTGGAAAGGGAAATCATGCATGGAAGGGTTGTTACTGTTACTATATGCCATTGAGTCACTTGCAGTTCATAGTGACCCTATGTACAGCATCTTTGAACCGTTCTTTATCCTGAGCCAGTTTCATTGTCTCCGACACACCTACTGTGAATACCTCGGTCACTGAGTCAATCTATCTCATCCAGGGTCGTCTTCTCTTGGCTGTCACTACACCCTTCCTAATATGATGTCTTCCTTTGAGGACTGATGGTCCCTCCTGGCAGAATGCCCAAAGTATGAGAGACAGAACTTCAGAATCATTGCCTCCAAGGAGCAGCCTGGTTTCACCCTCTCCTGGATGAACCTGTTTGGTCTCTTGTGGTCTATGATATGTCCAGTACTCTTCTCTGGCACCACAAGTCAAAGACATTGATTTTTCTTCTATTAATCCTTCATCGTTGTCCAGCTTTCTGATGCATAACAAGTAATTGTGAAGGCCATGACTTGAATCAGGCACACCTTAGTCTCCAGACTGGCATCGTTGCTCTTCAGTACTCTGGAGAGTTTCCTGGCTGCTGGTACTAAGACTCTTGATAGTGGAACCAAGCAAGCTGGAGGTGTTAACAACCTCAATCCTTTCTCCATCTATCAAGATGTTGCCAATTGGCCCAGTCATGAGAATCTTTGCTTTCTTGATGTTGAGTTTCAATGCATACTCCAAAAAATAGTCTTTGACCCTCTGCAGCAAACAGCTCAAGTTTTCCTCAGTTTTAGCAAGCAAGGTTGTGTCATCTGCATAATGTAAGTTGATGATGAATCCTCCTTCAATCCTGATGCCACATTCCTCCTCATAAAGTCCAGCCTCCAGAATGGTCTAATTTGCATACAGATTGAAAAGGTATGGAGACAGGACACATCCCTGATGCACTCATATCCAGATTTTGAACCATGCAGTGTTTCCTTCCTGTTCTGACAATTGCCTCCTGGTCCAAGTATAAGTTTCGCATAAGCACAATCAAATGTTCTGGGATTCCCGTTCTTCTCAGAGTCAGCCACAGTTTGTTGTGATCCACACAGTCAAATCCTCTTGCATCATCAGTGAAACACAGAGAGTTATTCTTCTGGTGCTCTCTGCTGTCAGCCAAGATCCATCTTACATTAGCTATAATTTCCCAAGTACCTAGGCCTCTTCTAGACCCAGCCTGCACATCTGGAAGTTTTCCAGTCGTTTTTGGATAATACTCAGCAGTATCTTGCTTGCATGTGATATTAAAGAGAAGCTTTTCAATGAGATGGGCTGGCGCAGGATAGGACAGGATTCAGCTCTGTTGTTCATAGGGTCATTATGAGTCATCCTTGACTCAACGGCGCCTAATAACAACAACAGAAATAGAACATGGCCTGGTTGGTTTTAAAAAAAATATAGGTATTTATTACAAGCAACAGCCAGTCAGGATTCAGGTGATTATTTATTTAAAACCTTGCATTTAAAACCTTGCATTTACTTTCCGCACTTTTCTGACATCGTGCAGTCGCCTTGGCAACAGAGGAGCCTCAAGGGAACATCTGACTTGGTGGCTCAGGTGTTCATTACGTAGTTGGTTTTGGGCAATAGTGAAGCCTGGAGCGTTGAGCCCTTCTCCGGGTGATGTGTGTGACGGGTCCCTCACTGGCCACATCAGGAAGGGGCCGACTAGGATGTCCTTGCCAGTTGAGATGGGATGATGCTGATGGGGCGAGGAGTGTGAGTTCACGTGACAGCTGTCTGAGCTGTCGGTTCACGGAATAAAGTGACAGCACGTGGATCCCAGCCACAGTTCTCCACCGGATTTCCCGTTCACCGTGGTGGTGGTGCAGTAAGACGACCACCACAGCGAGAAGGTCACAGGAGTCCTTCCACGGGGCAGAGAATAGTCATAATGACATGTGTACCTAGCCATTAGGAAGATGTTTCAAATACTGTGACGATTTCCAAAAGCAGGTACAAGATTAGCAGATGTTGTTGTTGTTGTTGTTGTGTACTGTTGAGTCAAAGGCAAACCCTAGCTGACCCTCCGGCGGGTTTTCTGAGGCAGTAAATCACACAGGAGGCGATTTCCCATCCTTCTCCCATGGGGCAGCTGGTGGAATTGAACCATGTGCCTTTGGGATTGCAGTGCGGCTTCTTGCGGTCACTGCCTATAGACTTGTCCATGCAGAGTCATCCCAAACCTTCATTCAATTTGGTTTTGTTGTTTTTTTAATAGTATTTTTTTAAGTCACCTTTATATTTGTCCTGTTTGGAATAAGCCATTCTATTATTTTTTTGTTGAGATTTTGATGAAGTTTTATAGAGAACTTGGATTTCCATTCATTCATTGTTGCACATTTTCCTCCCTGTCCCTCCTTCCCCACCCCACCCCCCCCCGCCCAGTTCACTTTTTTCCTTTGGAAAAAACAAAAATTTCAAATACAACATATTGTCTGTGAAGGGCAGTGAAAGCTATGTGAGGGTGGAATGATGTTTTACCTGATAGAAATTGAGCCCTCCACCTAGCCAACCAGTGGGAAGAGGTTCTTACTTGGTCCTTTTTTAATTTTTATTTTAAAATGGTATCAAACAGTATGCAGAAACTATCAAATAATATTGTTCATCTCACACAGAAGTAAATCTTACTGGAGATTATTTAAGGATCGCTGGGCGATAAACAGTAGACATCCACACCAGCCTGCCAGCGATTAGCATGCTGGGTTCAGAGGACACCACAGGACTGAGAGCGGAAATACCAGAAAGATATTTGCTTGTCTGAAAAGCAGCTTGACTGTATGGGTCATAACAGATTAGGAATATAGTTGAGAAGAATGGGAATTTGAGAACACTTTGCTCTTAGGAAACTCATGCCAAGAAGCAGTCGTTTGACCAGAACAAGAAGTTACTCTGTGGTTTGGAGTCAGTCAGGGTATAAGTCAGGGTTGATCCTTTCTCCACACTTCAGTCTGTATGCTGAGTGCTTCCTTCCAGAAATGGGGCTATATGAAAAAGGATGTGGCCTCAGGATGGGAGGGAGACTTACCCAGTCCTGGGTGACACAGCCTTTCCTGCGAAAAGTAAAAAAGACTTGATGCTTTCACTGCAAAAGACCAGATTAGAGCCTTCAATATGGGTTACATCTCAATATCAAGAAAACAAAAACATCACACCACTCCTCAGTAAACTATGGCTCAGTTCTGACTCTAAGGCACACAGCTACAAACACTAGCCCAGTAGACAGCAGCTTGATAAATGGAGAAAGGTCTTAATGTTGTCGACAATTTCATTTTACTTGGATCCGTAGTTAACACTCATGGCAGTGGCAGTTAAGAAATCAAATACAGACTACATTGGGGGAATCTGTTAACAATCTATTTACAGTGGTTAAGAGCAAGGATGTCAGTTTAAAGAGGAAGGTGCATGCCCCAAGCCTTGATATTTTCAGCTGCTGCTTTTGCTTGTGTAAGTTGGGCAGTGAATCTGGAAGGCTGGAGCAGAGCGCTGAGTACAGCGTGGACTCCCAGACAAAGCGCCATGAGGCTGCTGCTGAGCGGTGAGGGTGACGAAACTGTCCGCTTCCTTCAAGCATGTTGTCAGGAAGGCCCAGTCCAGGGAAAAGACAAGACTCTGGGAAAGGGAGAGGGCAGAGAAGGGGAAGCCCATGCCCGAGCTGGACCGACAGTGACAGAGCAGTGGCCTGAAGCACACAAGAGACGGTGAGATCTGTTGTTCCGAGGGCCATGCTGAGTCCCATTGACTCGGCAGCACCTAACAGCATGTTCCTCACCTGAAAGGTAAAAAAGCTTTTAGGATCATTTCCGTTGTAAACCTACGCATCTCAAGCACACTTATTCCCACCACTGTAGTCACAGAATCGATCCATCTCATCGAAGGTCTTCCTCTCCTTCACCGCCCCTCCACTCTCCCAAACATGATGTCCCTCTCCAAGGACCAGTCTCCTTGCAACATGCCCAAAGTATGTCAGACGAAGCTTCAGAATCCTTGACTCCAAGGAGCATTCTGGCTTCACCTTCTCCAAGACAAACCTGTTTGTTCTCCTGGAAGTCCATGGTATATTCAGTGCTCTTCTCCAGCACCACAGATCAAAGGCATCAATTCTCTTTCTATCATCCCTATTCACTGTCCAGCTCTCCAATGCGTAGCACATAATTGCGAAGACTATAGCCCGGATCAGACGTACCTTAGTTTCCAGCCTGACATCGTCGCTCTTCAGTACTCTTGAGAGGTCCCTCACAGCTGACTTTCCCAATGCAATTCGTCTCTTGATTTCCTGGCTGCTGTTACCAAAAGTGTTGACTGTGGAGCCAAGTAAACTAAAACTGTTAACTATCTAAACTCTTCACCATCCATACTGATGCTGCCAATTGGCCCAGTGGTGAGAATCTTTGTTTTCTTGATGTTGAGCTTCAATCCATATAGGAGGCTGCAGTCCTTGACCTTCTGCAGCAAGCGCTTCAGGTCCTCCTCAGTTTCAGCAAGCAGGGTTGTGTCATCTGCATAACGCATGACTCTTCCACCAATCCTGACGCCAATTTCCTCCTCGTACAGCCCAGCGTCTCAGATGATCTGTTCTGCATACAGGTTGAAAAGGTCTGGAGACAAAATACATCCCTGACAGACCCCTTTCTTGATTTTGAACCATCCAGTGCCTCCCTGCTGTGTTCTGACGACTGCCTCTTGGTCCAAGTATAGGTTTCTCATTAGCACGATCAAATGTTCTGGGATTCCCATTCTTCTCAGAGTCAGCCACAGTTTGTTATGATCCACACAGTCAAATGCCTTTGCATAGTCAGTGAAGCACAGATAGACATTTTCTGGTATTCTCTGCTTTCTGCTAGGATCCATCTAACATTAGCTATAATATCCCTAGTACCATGATCTCTTCTAAATCCAACCTGCATATCTGGCAGTTCTCTGTTGACATATTATTCCAAACGTTTTTGGATAATTTTCAGCCAAATATTGCTTGTATGTGATAGTGATGATATTGTTCAATAATTTCCACACTCTATTGGGTCACCTTTCTTTGGAATGAGAACAAATATCGATCATTTCCAGTCAGTCGGCCAGCTGGCTGTCCTCCAGACTTCCTGGCACAACTTAGTGAGCACATCCAGGGCAGCGTCTGTTTGTTGAAATATGTCAATTGGTATGATATGAACTCCTGGAGCCTTGTTTTTTGCCAATTCCTTCAGAGCAATTTGAACTTCCTCCTTCATCACCATAGGCTCTTGCTCATATGTCATTTCATGAAATTCTTCTTTGTCAGCCAATTCCTTCTGATACAGTGACTCTGTGTACTCCTTCCATCTTCTCTTGATACTTCCTGGATCATTCAACATTCTACCCAAACTATCCTTAAGTATTGCCACCCGTGGCTTGAATTTGTTTTTCAGCTCCTTCAGCTTAAGAAATGCTGAGCGAGTTCAGCCCTTTTGATTTTCTGACTCCAGCTCTCTGCACATTTCATTATAATATCTTTCTTTGTCGTCCCGGCCTGCTTTTTGAAATTTTCTGTTCAGTTCTTTGATTTCTTGGTTTCTTCCTTTAGCTTTAGCTTCTCGGTACTCAAATGCAATACTCAGAGTCTAATCTGACATCCATCTTGGTCTTTTCTTCTTTTTCATCCTTTGTAATGATCTTTTGCATTCTTCATGGATGATTTTCTTGATATCCTCCCAGAGCCCAATTGGTCTATGCTCCTTGGTGCTCAAGGCCTCAAACCTGTTCCTGAGATGGTTCTGAAATTCGAGTGGGAATCTAGTTTTTGGGAATCGGGGAGGAGAGAGACTTGGAGCTTTTCTGATCTCCAAAATCTAACCCAGGTAACCCTAGGCTGCACTAGCCAGCGTGTACCCCGAAGCATTGCCAGAAAAAAGAGTTTTGGGGGCCAAGAAAATTTACAAGAGCACCTGGCTTCAAGTGGAAGACAAGCAATATTAACCCATGAGAAGGCAAATCATTTCAGTACGTACAAAAAAATTAACAGTGTTTTTTTTAAAAAGAATTTCGGCAAATAAGGAATACAGAAAATAGTGGGTAAGGAATTGGGTTAATGCTGGTGTCCACAGCTGTTCTGCTGGAGTTGTTCTGCCACAGAGGCACACAGCACAGCCTCAGGGACCTCGGGGACAGGGCTGTTCTGTCCTCTTGCATCACCGTGAGCCAGGCTCAGCTGGTCCAATGGGCACGGAGTTCTTATCTGGGAAAAAAAAATGAAGAGGACCGACAGCTCTACAGCTAATAGGCAAATGGGAATCGTCTGTTCCTTTGACATAAAGAGAGATGAGAGAACCATGTGTTACAGAAGCAGGAGAGAAACACAGCTCGAGAGTGGCCCTTTGAGCCCTGTCTTCTTTACGGATGATGATCTTGCACTGTTTAAATACAGATTTTCTGCTGAATGACATTACATCAGGTGTGGAAACCCTTGTTCAGGTGAAGTGAGTCCAGAGAGGCTGAGAGGCTAGCCTCCACCTGCAGCGGGAGTGCCTTCAATGATTCACGGAGCTGTTCATCCAGTCCTGAGAGGGGCAAGTGGAACCTGGTGGCCTTGTCTACACTGCGTCCCCAGAGTGAATGTTGGTGTGGAACCTGGTGGCTTTGTCTACACTGCATATCCAGAGTGAATGTTGGTGTGGAACCTGGTGGCCTTGTCTACACTGCGTCCCCAGAGTGAATGTTGGTGTAGAACCTGGTGGCCTTGTCTACACTGCGTCCCCAGAGTGAATGTTGGTGTGGGACCTGGTGGCCTTGTCTATACTGCGTCTCCAGAGTGAATGCCGGTGTGGATCAGAGCAGGGGCACCAGAGCGCATGGGCTGGCTGATGGCTGAGGAGCTGCAAGCAAGGCTTAGAGGGACAGGGAGTGGAAGGTGCTCAGCATGTTTGGCCTTTTGCGTGGGTGAGGTCAGGCAAGGCCCCTGGTAGCGTAGTAGTTGAAGTGCTCGCCTGCGCACCTGGCAGGCAGCTGTTCAGATCCACAAGCGTCTCTGGAAAACAGCTTGACCGCCTGCTTCTGTAAAGGTCTCCAGCTATGGAACTTGTTGAGACCACGGCCCTACAGTGTATGGGAGGCCTCCTGGCTCCACTGGAAGGCCATGGGGTGTTGGGGTGTGGGCTGCTGCTGTCAGCGGGCAGAGGCAGAGCTGCAGGGAGCTGTGTGAGATGGATTCAGCACAGACTGAAATCTTGAACAAGTGCAGACAGGATGGTGTCATCTCAAGCTGGGTAGGTGGAACTGGTGCCCAGCAGGGTGGAGGGTCAAGAATGGGTGCCAGGGTGCATGGTTTCCACATGGAAGATAAGATTGTGGTCCCTGTGGAAGATAAGGCCATGGTCAGCACAGGGCATGTGGTAAAGCCGTGGTCAGCACAGGGTACATGGTTTCCATGTGGAAGCTAAGGCCGTGGTCAGCAAGCACGTGGCTCCTGAGTGAAGGGAACTGTAAGCTATCCATGTGATGGCTACCATTTCTCTGATGTTTCCAGGCCAAGAGCTGTTTGTCCTCGCCCCTGACAGCCTCCTCCCAAGCCCGTCCATCACCTTCCTCCTGGGGATGGAACCTATTATCCAGGCCCTCCGTGAGCCCCTCTGCTGCCCTGTGGTAATCTATTTAGATTCTGTAATCTGCACTAATTTGCCCTTATTAGATTTCTCTGACTTTCTCCAGCCTTCAGCAGACTGGACACAAAGACGCTGAACGGTGTGTTTTCATGTCTCCTATCTCTCCCGGCTGTCAGAGCCTGTCTGTGAGCCTGGGCTGGCCACCTTGCAGAGAGCCCCTGTGGGAGTGGGCCCTTCATGTTGTGCCGACGTTGTGCGCTCTTGGTGGGGAGTGGAGACTGGATTTTTACTCCATCATGGTTTGTAGAAGGGTTGGTGCGTTTCCCATCAGCACTCTGGCTTCTGGCAGATCCCCTTGACCTCAGTGACCCCTTCATTGATGTCACCATGTGCACTAGGACAGTATTCCCCCAGGACGTGTCTGCGTCTCTGTTGTGATTGAAGATGTAGCTGCTGCATGTCTCCAGCAAACCCCTCCTTTCCCGCTGCTCCGTGAGCTTCCCGGGTTACTGCCTCCTGGTAGGCTGTGCCCACTAGTCCTAGAGCCCAGAGCTCTGTGCTAGCAAGCAGGACTCGTACCTGACCCTCCAGCAGGTTCCTGCAGAGGAACTGGAAGTGAACAGTGGACTTGAAGCCCATGCCTTGGGGCCGGCAGCCTGCTCCTTACCACTGCCCACAGAGTGCCCTCTGGTGGAATGAGTGTCCTCCCACACAGGAATTGTGGATGTGACCCACCTGCTCGGACCTGCGCCAGCCTCTCAGTCACCTGGCACTAGCCCATGGGAGCAGCCATGGGGCCAGACTGTCAGGCTGAGGGTCTTCCTCCGCTCCACTGACCTTCCCCCGCTGCCTCGTGTCCTCCCCACACTCACCCTCCTGATGCAAGCCCTGGCACGAGGCCGAGTTACATCGTCTGCTTCAGAAGAGAGCACTGGCCGTGCTCCTCCCAGGGCACACTCATCGGTTCTTTGGGCCTGAGAGTTCTCTAACGTGTGGTCCTCAGAATCTGCAGCAGAGCCTCGGAAGAGAGACATTCAGGAGTCAGTTTCTGTATAAGGTGTGGTATGGACACGGCAATGGATTTGGGAGAAAGATACTGATCGTAGAGCCAAGCAAGCTGAAATTGTTAACAACCAAAATCGCGTCTCCATCTATCATGACGCAGCCAAATGGCCCAGTGGAGAGAATCTTTGTTTTCTTGATGTTGAGTGTCCATGACCTTCCACAGTAAACATGTCCTTTTCAATTTCACCTTAAGATGTTAGAAAAACAAGTCAGTGCTATCAGATTGACCACAAATCAAAGGCATATGTAACTTTTAAAAATTAGAATTAAACTAACTCAGGCATATCAGGCAGCAGCATTCTTTGTTTTCCTTTGCTTATACATGTGGATTTCCTGTACCAAGATGAAGTGAGGAGGATGGAGAAATTACCATCAATTTGTGTTTAGTAAATACAAAAGTTAAAATGATGACATCGAACTTAGTTCACTCTAACTGAAATAATGATACCCTCAAGAAGAAAAAAAGATGTTTTTCCATTCAGTAATGATCAAAGATAGTGGCAGCCATGATAATAAAACTCATTCTGTGCCAGGAAGCCAGTTCCAACTCAGAATGCCCCCCATTGGGGTTCCAGGACTGAAGATCTAAAGGGAGGAGAGTGCCCTCATTTCTCCTGTGTAGCTCCTGCTGCACTTGACCCTGAGGGACACGGCCTTTTGATTGGCTGTGCAACAAGCTATATGCTAATGAACTAAGAATTCTTGGCCCTCAGGAGCAAAGGTCGGGTCTGCTCTGCTCTCTGACAGACCCATCATACCTGACCTGAACACTCCTTTTTGTTTTTCTTTAGTTTTGTAATAAAATAGTACAAACATTTGTCATTTTAGCCATTTTTAAATGTATACATCATTTACAATGTTGTTGAGCCGAGCCCACTTTTCTCAAAAGTTTTACACTAGCTTTGGGCATGTGGCCAGGAAGGACCAGTCCCTGGAGAAGGACATGATGATCCAAAAGGTGGAGGGACAGCGCAGGAGAGGAAGACCCCTGATGAGATGGATGGATTGATATTATAACTGGAGCAATGAGGGTAGTTGTGTTGGAGTCATTGAGACTGGCTCAGGACAGGGCAGGCTTCCGAGCCTGTACATAGAGTCACAGATGACTTGACTGTACATAACAGCAACACATTCTAAAAAATTTAAATTGATTTCCAGCCCAATTTCTGTCCCACCAAGTCTATACTTTCTGACTACCATCCCTTCTCAATGGTGTCCAACTTTTGCATTCCACTTACCAATTATTAGTATTATTATTATTATTTTATTATTATTATCACATCATGATTGTACACTTTCTTGATTTTGGAATGCAAAATTTGGTAGAAATTTTGGCTTTAGCTGTTGGTGCATATATTAGAATAATAGTAAAGTTGACAGATCTTCCTTGTAAACAGAGATAGTAAGAATCCTGTCACTTATAACATTGTACATCAGGAGAGAACTTGAAATTGTCTTTTAAACTATGAATTCAAAACCATTCTTCCTTAGATTGTCATTTCTGGCATAGTAGATCATGTGGTTGTCTGATTGCGAGTGGCCTACGTCAGTCTTTCGCATGTCACAAATCCTAAAATGTCAATCTTTATAAGCTCTATTGCATATTTAACAACTTCTTGTTTTCATATATTCATACTTCAGAAGAGAGCAAGGGAATTTTTTTAAAGGAATGGTTTCCATTTTTAAAGGAATGGTTTAAAATGAAGAAAAATTTTATGTCAGGGTTGTATTCTTTCTCCATACCTCTTCAGTCTGGATGCTGAATGGATAATTCAAGGAGCTGGGCTTTAAAAGAAGAATGCGGCATCAAGATCAGAGGAAGACTCCTCAACAATCTGTGTGTTACACAGATGGCACACCCTTGGTCATTGAAAGTGAGGAGGACTTGAGTGCTTGCGACAGAAGACCAAAAGAACTCAAATGGATTGCATCTCAACCTCAAGAAGACAAAAATCCTCACCATTGGGCCAGTAGTCAACATCAGGATAGAGCGAGGAAAATTGAAATTGTCACTGATTTCGTCTTACTTAGAGCCACAATTAATATCCTTGGCACCAGTAGTCAAAAAATCAAAACATGTATTGCATTGAGAAAATCTGCTATCTGGGGCCTCTCTAGAACTCTGAAGAGCAATGATGTCGTTTGAAGACTAAGGTGCACCAGATTCAGGCTGTGGACTTTTCAGTCACTTGCAGTGCCTCTGAGCGCTGGGCAGTGAATCAGGATAATTGAAGAATTGATGCTTTTGAGCTGTCGTGTTGGAGGAGAGCACTGAGTATCCCGTGGACTGCCACAGAATAAACATGTCTGTCTTGGAGAAAATCGAGCCAGAATGCTCCTTGGAGACAAACATGGCGAAGTTTCATCTCTTGTACTGTGGACATGTTGTTGGGGTAAGCTTTTCCTTGGAAAGAGACACCATATTCGGAAAAATGAGAGTCAGCAAAAGAGAAGACCCTCACCCTGAAAGATCGACACAGACCAAGAAACAGTGGGCTCTAGTGTGTCAGAGATGATGAGGACGGCACAGGATAGGACAGGCTTCACATCTGTGGTTCACAGGGTCACTAGGAGTCATACGCGACTCAGCAGCATCTAACAACAACAGTAAACGGTTCTAGAAACAAGGATGGCTCGACTGCGTCTCGTGCTTTGACATGTTCCCAGGAGGGCTCAGAGCTGGAGCACATCGTGACTGGAAAAAGAGAAAGCCAGGGAAATAGAGGGAGACTCAAAAAGAAGCATTTTTAATGGGTTCTCTTTTTAGTCTTAAGTTGTAAGAGGTCTTTTTATGTTCTTGATATTAAACCTTATTAATCTGTACTTACCAATTCTTTTCTCTCATTCTGTGGGATACTGGTGCTCTTGATTAAAATACAGATGATGAGTGAACCTCCTTATCCTACCTGACTTTCAGAGGATGTAAGTAGAGCCATTGCCACTGCTGCTTCCTAAACTCACCTTTTAGAGCATTCTCTGAAGGATGTGTGGCTCACTTTGCAAATATATTTTACTTTTTTTAAACACAAAAATTATTTATTGCAAAGGAAACTACATAAGAAAATGGAAAACCACCTACCTACTCACTGTTTCCTGTTGATGTGATGACAGGTATTAATGTGCCAAAGCCTTGAAAAGGAGGCCGACCAAGGACGGTCTGTGCTCCGTTTATTACGCAAAGACATTTGACTGTGAGCATCGCAACAAAATGTGGCTGCCTTGAGGAGAACGGGAATCCCAGAGCACGTGGTTGTGCTCATACGAAACCTACACTTGGATCAGAAGAACAAAGCAGGTAAAGAAGTACAGCAGGGATGCATCCTGTCTCCAGACCTTTTAAGTCTGGATGAGAAACAGGTCATCTGGGAGGCTGGGCTCTGTGTGTGGCATCAGGATTGGAAGAAAATTCATCAACAGCTTGCGTTATACATACGACACAACATGGCTGAAATTGAGGAGAGCCTAAAGCCTTTGCTGCAGAGAGTTAAGGACTGAAGTCTGCAATATGGATTGAAGTTCAGCATCAAGAAAGTGAAGATTCTCACCACTGGGCTGATTGGCAGCACCATGATAGGTAGAGAAGAGGTTGAGATTGTTAACAATTTTAGCTTGCCTGGGTCCACAAGCAACATTCTTGGTACCAGCAGTCAGGAAATCAAAAGATATATTGCATTAGGAAAAGCTACTCTCAGGGACCTCTCCAGAGTACTAAAGAGTAATGATGTCAGCCTAGAGACTAAGGTGCACCTGTTCCAGGCCATGGTCTTCACAGTGACTTTGCTAGGCATCAGGGAGCTGGACGGTGACCAAAGATCATAGAAGAAAAATTGATACCTTTGAGTTGTGGTGCTGGAGGGGAGTATTAAACATGCCATGGACCACCAAGAGAACAAACAGGTCTGTCTTGGAGAAGGTGAAGCCAAGCTGCTCCTTGGAGGCAAGGATTTTGAAGTTCGGTCTGACATAATTTGGGCACGTGGCCAGGAGGGACCAGCCACTGGAGAAGGACATCGTGCTTGGAAGGGTGTAGGGACAGTGCAGGAGAGGAAGACTCGGGAGGAGATGGATTGACACGGGAAGTGGGATAATTGGGGTAGATGTACCAGAGGCAGTGAGATTGGCTCAGGATAGGGCAGGGTTCAAGAACTATTTTTTATAGGGTCACTATGCATCACAAGCAAGTCAGTGGCAGATAACAATAACAGAAGTAAACACATTTCAAGATTTTAGTTTAAAAAAATGCTGGTTTATTAATGATGTGAAATATCCTGAAAATTTGTAAAAGTTAATCCTCTGCGATAAAAAGTCCTTCATTTTGAGCCTTGGTTTCTTGTGGATAAACATCCAGGTAGTAATCTGTCCCTTTAGAGTCCTTCAGAGAATCAGGAATTAAACATAAACTAGTGAGTTATTCCCTCACTGTTGACAAGTAGCTCTCACGATGATTGTCCACGTTATTATCACCATGAACTTCACCTGGGATTGAGGACAGGCAGAAGCATGCACAGGGCTCCGGGACCTGGGTCCAACCCGGGTTCAGCATGGGGTCTGGCAACTAGATACACAGTAGATGTTTACCAAATGAACGGGGCAATGGAATTAAGGCTGAGTGACAGAGACGACTGAGGACATGTGTGCAAACAAGGATGTTTGATCACGCTACTGGAGACCATCAGAGCCCTTCTGTCAATGGAGGTTTCCACTGGAGTTTTCATGAGTGGTCAGCAATGGGAAAGAGCATGAGGGAATGGACCGCTGATTGAAGACCACTTAAGTAGCCAAGTTAAGAGAGAACAGGACTGAGAAAAGATGGTCTAGATAGGAAGTGGGTGGCACCTTTGCCTGGTGGCAGTGGAAGTAGGACAGGGCACCCCACAGGAGGGTCACAGTGAGCAGGAGAGGATTTTGGCTGGTCACCCTCATGATACTGTCCTCCCTCTGCTCGGAGGTGGGGGAAGGGCAGCTTGTCGGACTGGGACATTAGGGTGTCATTATAGAATTAGGGATGTTAACAGGAATACATTTTTAGGGGAAATGATGACTGCATTTTAACACACCAATGTGACCATGCAAAGGCGTTTGACTGTGTGGATCACAGCAAACTTGTGGCTGACTCTGAGAAGAATGGGAATCCCAGAACCATTGATTGTGCTTATACAAAACCTATACCTCGACCAGGAGGCAGTCATCAGAACAGAGGAAGGAAGCACTGCATGGTTCAGAATTGGCAAGGGTGTACACCAGGGATGTGTCATATCTCCAAGATATCTCCAACAAGAGATTGAGATTGTTCACAGCTTTAGTCTGCTTGGCTCCACAGTCAACACTCTTGGCACCAGCAGCCAGGAAATTGAAAGATGAATTGCATTGGGAAAGTCAGCTGTCAGAGACCTCTCCAAAGCACTGAAGAGCAACGATGTCAGTCTGGAGACTAAGATGCACCTGATACAGGCCATAATCTTTGCAATTACTTGCTATGCAAAGCTGGACGATGACTAGGGATGACAGAAGGAAAAATAAGTGATGCCTTTGAGCTGTGGAGCTGGAAGACAGTATTGAGTATACCATGGACCGCTAGGAGAACACACAGGTTCATCCTAGCCAGGGTGAGACCAGCTCCATCTGGCATACTTTGGGCATGTTGCAAGGAGGGACTAGTCCTTGGGAGGGCAGAGGGACAGTGCAGGAGAGGACGACCCTCGATGAGAAGGACTGATTCAGTGTCTGGGGTAATGGGGTTGGGGGTGGCAGAGACAATGAGGTTTAGCAGGGTTTAGGGCTGTTGTACACAGGGTCGCTATGAGTTGCAGGTGACTTGATGGACATAACAACTACAACAACAACAATGTGAAGGAAGGGCATGCTGGTGGCTTAGTGGCAAAAAGCTGTGCTGCAATCCTGAAAGCAGGAGGTTCACGGCCACCAGCTGCTCCATGGGAGGAGAAAGAGCAGTGTCCTCCTGTGCAGTTACCTGCCTCGGAAAACCTGCCTGAGGGTCAGCTGTGGGCTGGTTCTGACTCCATGGTACACTGCAACAACAGTGCAGGGAGTGGTCTGCTAGCCAATGAGGGGCGCAGTAAGACCCCACCCCCTCTCCATGGGTCACTTTTGACCTGCTGGTAGCATCGCCAGACCCGAGGTTTTAGCCGGGGGCTCACAGGGCCATGATCTTTACAGAAATGGTGGATCCACACTGACCTTCTGCCTGGCACCCTGGCCTCTCCCTGCTCCCGAGCACTGCCCAGAGGTCAGGCCACTGAGTTGGTTAGGACTCAGAGTGGCCCTGTGAGCAACAGACTAAAACCCTCCTGTCATCCACCAGCCTGTCCTCTGCCATGGCCAACCCCTACGCCACACCGCTACCAGTGAGTCCCAGCTGGCCCACTAGCACACGTTCTGAGGCCGTAACTCCCTGCAGAGGAAACTGCCCATCCTTCCCCCCATGGCCGTGCTGGGCAAGCAGCTGTCAGAGCTGCACCAGCTGTAGCCACTCCTGTCACAGTCACTAGAGGTGCAAAGCGGGCCATGTGCAGGAGTCTGGTGGCAAGAGACGGCTGGACAGACCACCCAAGGTCGCAGTGGAACCTCAAGCAGAGTGCTTCTCGGGCATCTTCTAAGAGCTGCGGTAAAGGAAAAACAGACTGGGCGACACGGAAGGAGAGACAGACAGACTGGGCGACACGGCTCAGGAGGGAAGGAGAGACAGACAGACTGGG
>NW_006399754.1:38275423-38276710 GCF_000299155.1 Elephantulus edwardii
GGCTCAGGAGGGAAGGAGAGGCAGGTGAGGCTGCAGAGAATGGGCTCAGGAATCAGGCAGTGAGACTAATGTGGAAGAATCAGACGCTGCAAAGAAGTAACTTTTCCACTGAACAATTGAAGAGAAATGGTTGCATCAGAGGGCCAGCCCAGGCTTGTTGTCTGTCCCCCCACAGCCTCCCTGTGAGGAGTGCCTGTAGCCTTTCTAAGTCGGAGGTCTTCACAGGAGCAAACTTGCATCCACAAAAGGGCTCGTGGGTTCCTCCTGCCAGACGTCTAGTTTATGCCACTGAGTCAGAGCCCACCCATAGCTGGCCTTCCAGCAGGTTTTCTGGGCTCGTAATCACATGGAGGAGATTGCCCATCCTTCTGCTACAGGGCTGCTGGTACATTCGAACCAGGAACCTGCAGGCTGCTGGTGCAGCTCCTTACTACTAAGCCACCAGAGCTCTCTGATGTTTTCGTTAGCAGACATATTCTAGGACCACTCCATCCGCAGGGCTTGAAAACATGGCTGAGACTCCTGACCTCAGGCCTGCCCTCGAGATGCCTTTAGCCTCTGCCGAGGAAGGGCCAGCTGCCTGCAGATGTCCAGTGCGAGGGTCCGCTCAGCCTCACTCTTCTCTGGAGACGAGAAGTAACGCACTGAACCCCACACTAATCCAGCCCTTCCCTGGGCATCCTGCCTGGTTTTTATTTGCATATCTAGAATCATCTGAATATTGTTTCAGTGACTCTTACCTTCATTGTGAAGCATTTTATTGATATTACATGCTTTTCAGTATTAAAACTTTGAAATTCAGGAAACAAGAACGTGCTTCGTAGGATCAGGCGCTCTGTTGGGTGGAGGGGACAGGGCAGTTGTGACATCTCTCTGTCCATGGCACTCAATAGCACACTGGGATTGTCACATCCTCGCTGCCGGTGTCCCTCCCTGTCCGCACGAGGACAAAGCAGCAGCTTTGTGACTGACCAGGGAGGAAAGGAAGCCACCTTGGTGATCTTTGGAGAATGGCTTCAGCAAACTCCAGGCTGGCCACGGCTCACCGGGCACCAGGAACCCTGTCTTCTGTCCCGAGTCTGTCTGTGGGCGCTGACCACACAGTGTGTGTTGGGACCACTATCTTCTGTCCTGAGTCTGTCTGTCTGCGCTGACCACACACTGTGTGTTGGGACCACTATCTTCTATCCCGGGTCTGTCTGCCCTGACCACACAGTGTGTGTTGGGACCACCATCTTCTGTCCTGAGTCTGTCTGTCTGCGCTGACCACACAGTGTGTGTTGGGAC
>NW_006399754.1:38276810-38281514 GCF_000299155.1 Elephantulus edwardii
CCTGAGTCTGTCTGTCTGCGCTGACCACACAGTGTGTGTTGGGACCACCATCTTCTGCCCTGGGTCTGTCTGTCGGCTCAGCGAAGCTGCAGCTTTGGGCTCTACAGAGCTGTGCTGGGCGTCAATTCTGGAGGTTTGGGGTGAGAGGTCTGTAAGTTTAGGAGGCTATGTGGATATATGTGCTGTATATGGGGGTGTTATCTCACACGTCTGTGTGGTGTAGTCCGTGGCGGGCCACCAGCAGAGTCGCCATTGTGGCAGCATGTAGGGCTGGCTGTGAGGGACAGTGCTCTGGCCATGTCCTCCTGCACGCTTTGTAAGGGAGAAGGAAGCAGCTGTGTGTGGATGCAGGGCTGCTTCGCCCAGGGAGGGAGTCCCAAGCACTGCTGTGGTGCGTGCTGATTGAGTGGAGGTGGTGATGAAAGCCTTTGTGTTTCTTTACGCAGTGATGCCTGCAGGCCCGCAACCCCCCTCCCAGTGTCAGGAGCATTCAGCCGGTGCTGGGGGGCCATCTGAACGCTTTCTCATCCTTCAGAATTTGAGTTTTCCTGCTCTGACAGGTTTCCACCTTACACAGATGCTGGCTTTCATAGCCTTTACACTGTACCCACATGGTGGAGATTGAGTGGCCCTGGGCTGGGCAGGTCTCATCCTGTCCCTGTGTACCACAGCTGCCTGCAGGGCACCTGACAAGAAACCACCATCTCCTGGGTCCATCCACTGCTGTCAGTTCACAGACAGGATTCGCAGGTGGCCACCTGCTGAGGTTGGCGGGCGGCTGAGGTGTGAAGGACTGTCAGCCTGGAACCTCGCCGACTTTCTAAACCACACGTTATTTTAACTTCATCCTTTTTACTGTTGGGGAAAAAAGAGTATCCACCCTTTGGTTACATCTTTTCAACATTTTACACCACAGTTCCATCTTAGAATTTAGAGTCTTAGCACTTGAATGACTTTTCCAGTCCCATCATTTCTCTTAATTAGAGTAAGAATTTTTCTTCTAGACTTTGTGATACTTAGTTTTTGCATGGAAAATAACTTTTCTGGACTTATACCATGCCAATAATACCTAATTAATATTCCTTTTATACAGTTAAATGAGAGCTGCATAGTAAAGTAGACTGGGGGTTAGTCTGTATAACAATGAAAAGAATTACACTTTCCAAAGAGAAAAGCAAACTGGGAGGGGAGAGGGCAGGAAGGAAGATGTGCAACAATGAGTGAAAGGAAATTTAAAAAAGAAAATTACTTTTCAAGGGAGTAAATTGGCATTTAACCATTTTTAAACATTTCACCAAGATACCATGATAAGCCAGCTTGTGTAACAGACTCCATTAGTATCCAGTTAAGACTCGGCTGCACCCCGTTCAGGGCATTGCTATCAAGAGGAGCAGCCGAGTACCAGGCTCAGGGCCCAGTTCTGGAATTTAAATTGTTCCCCATTGTAAGGTGGTGCACAGACCGAGCACTGCACTCCTAACTGATAATTTAGGGGTTCACACTCACCCCTAGGTGCCTTGGAGCTGGCGGTGACAGTCTGCTTCCAGGGTCACATCATATAACCTGCAGGACAATTGGGCTTTGCATACATGGATTAGAATTCATTAATAGAAGTAATTAAAATGAAACGGGTAATTTTGTAATTGTCTTCATCAAGAGTGTTTCTAGTGCTGGGATTTGTGAACTGAAAACAAGTTAGACGTGCTCTTGGGAGGATAACTCGGAGGGTGCCCTTCCTTCCAGGTTGCTGTGCCACGCCATGAAGGACCACATTGTCCGGGTTGCCAACGAGGCTGAGTTCATCCTGAACCGACAGCGAGCCGAGGATGTCCACAAGCACGCGGAGTTCGAGGTGAGGCTCCGCGGGGCGGCCGCGGCTGTGTGCAGGGGCCGTGTGGGAGTACGTGTCCGTGGTGAATGACTGTCGCATTGCTTTCTTTCCACCTCTCTGGTGGCCTGGTGTGTAGGGAATCTTGGAGCTAACCCAGGGAGGCTGCCTCCAGCAGAGAAACATGGGTCATTTCCTCCCTTCCTGTTAATAACCTCAGAAAGCAAATTTGTTTGATTTTAATTCATTCAATTGACAAGATGAGACTGGCTTGAAAAATATTTAGATGACCTGCTACTGGGTTTCAGTTGAAGCATAAGTTCTTGAAAATCATTTGATTTATTCCTGATGCCCAGTAGGCCATTGTTGTGCAGTGACTGGGTATCAGCGTCCAGCCTTCAGTGTGTTTTGTTTGGTTTTGGGTTCCTTGGCATTTTTTATACTTCTTTATTTACAAAGTTCAAATGCATTGGTTTCCACACCAGATCCTTCCCATTTTCTGTATTCCCACAGCCATCAAATTGTACCACCCCATAATTAATCCCCCCGAAGTTATACGTCAATAAAATGAATTTTAAAAACACCAACAACCACAAGCTACCAGATAGTTTAAACCTTGATAAAAAATACATTTACAATTTAATATTTATCAAAGTGAAGATTTTTATCTCCTCAATGGTAATCAGCCTTGGACCTACAGTATTAGGGTACCCTTCAGTAACTGGGGTGCTGCCAAGGTACTGGGCGAACTGTTCTTTGAAGGATATGTTTATGTATAAAGAACTCAGAATAAAGTAAGAATATTTCATTAACTTCCAACTACTGTTAGTAAATAAGATTGACAGTATTAACGGAATTCCCAGCCAATCAGTCAGTCTTCTTCTGACTAAATGCGTCAGGATTATTTTGTGAGGTAGTGAGCAGATGGGTGTTTGTCATTTGAAAACATTTATGTTGATTTGCAGGCCGCTTGACATTTGTTAGGAGTCCGATGCCATTGTGCATCCAGCTTGTCCAAGGGAGGGACATGGGAGGTCTCCTCCCATCAAGGTTTGTAGTCCGGAGCTCATGGAGTGGTGGGGGCCACTGTTATTCAGGACCAGCTGGATGCCAGAGGCCTGGCACGGCTGAGTTGTAGGCTGCCTTGGTGCCCCCTTGGTTAGGCTGAGGTTGTATTAGTACATACCCTGGGGACGGTGGGGTGTGAGAGCGTGCGTGTGTGTGCGCGTGTGCGTGTGAATGTGCTCAGCGTACCTCTCACTCACCCTTTGAAGCTATAAAAGGTGTTCTAAGTAGTTGTGCATTTTGACTAGGAATATGTGAGATACTTCTGTCTCCCCTGTAAGTCCAGTGATTAAGCAGAAATGTGTTTCATTTGAGATGGCCCCTTCACAGGTAGGTTTCTTTAGTTAACCACTGTAATTGTTAAGGAAGAAAAATGAAAATTTCAATTTACTCTCCAATGAGCTAATGAAATATTAACCTCATTACCAAGTCAGATCATTGTACTAATTGGCGATTCCCCATACAAAAAGAGAAATTGGAAAACAAGTTAATCCTTCCTAGATTACTGGAGGGTTATTCCTTCCCCAGTGCCGACTGCCAGTGGAGTCTGGAGTGGATGGTGGACAGAGAGGACACATCCATAGAGCTTCCAGAATAAAGCTTTTGACAGGGCACTGATGGATGTGAGCTAGCCATGCGTTTTTCTCTGATGAGTGATTTTCCCCCCATCCTAAGTATAACATTTGTATACTCTGTGATGTTACAACGACTGTCAGGGAAATTCTACAGAGTTTATTATATCAAAGATTGTTCTAGGAAAAGTCTAGCCTCTCCGTATTGAACGTCTTTGACCCACAGACAGACGTTTCCTCGTTGGCTCTTAAGCCCGTGAGCCTGTGTACCGGGCTGTCAGGGCCCAGGGTTCAGGGCCATTCACACTGACCATCCCTGTGGCCAGCACATGAGTGTCTGAGCTGGGGGCGGGGGGCGGGGCAGCAGGAAAGGCATCGGCTGAGCTCCTCACATTGCTAATAGAAAACTCATTCAGTGAAAAAGGTGAATTTTCATAAGGTGTTAGTGAAAATCGATATCTAAATTCTTAAACCACGGGGTTTTTTTTCTTCTGTGTCACAGTACCACTTAGGAGATGGAAGAGGAGAACAGAAATGGTAATTTTAAAAGTTTCCATATAGTTATCAGGAACATTATTCCTATTTTAAGTGATACCCAGTGTGGATTAAGGTAATAAGTAACTGTCCCCACTGGATAATGCAGTATTAAATATGAAGAGTGGGTGTTTCAGCAGCTCGCAGGCTGGGAAAGCCCTGAAGACCAGTCACTACACGTCAGAACCGACGCCCAGCAGCGCGTTTGGAGCTGTGTGGTGTGGGAGTCACGTGGAGGTGGTCGCCTCCGTGGGGCAGTGGGAAGGCTGACCATCTGTGCTGTGTGTCTGCAGTCCCAGTGCGCCCAGTATGCGGCCGAGCGGAGAGAGGAGGAGAAGATGTGTGACCACCTCATCAGTGCGGCCAAGCACCGGGACCACGTCACGGCCAACCAGCTGAGGCAGAAGATCGTCAACATCCTCACCAACAAGCATGGCGCCTGGGGGGCAGCTTCTCACAGGTGGACGCTGGAGCCCGCAGCTGCGCTCTGTGCTGGCAGGTGAGCGAGGCGGTGACCTACAGGTTTAATAGGAACACGCAGCAGGGAACCTTAGAAACCCTCACAAGTCATCTCAACTCTTTCCCGTTGGCTTTTTCGCTGAGGCATCATGGGGTGCTGCTTTGAAATGGTTTCCAAGAAAACCTCCAATTTTCTCAGCAGCTGTAGGAGAAGGGATTCTGAACTTGTCGTTGTTGTTATGTGCC
>NW_006399754.1:38283582-38285041 GCF_000299155.1 Elephantulus edwardii
TTGCATATGAGTAGTTGGTGGTCTGTTCCACAATCAGCTCCTGGCCTAGTTTTCACAGCTGATATTGAGCTTCTCCAGCAGTTCTTTCCGCAGATGTAATCGACCTGAATCCTATGCATACCATCAGGTGAAATCCATGTGTATAACCTGTTTTTATGTTTCTTATAAAACGTATTCTGGACTTACACACCATTTATAAGCCTTTGAATGGTGGTGCTGAATCTGAGTACACCATGGACTTTCAGAGCCAGAGAACTTGGCTTGGGTGACGTCCAGCCAGAAAGCCCTTTAGGAGCAAGGCTGGGGGACTGCATTTTATAGACTTAGACAGTTTTTCAGAGAGACCATCCCTGAGATGGACATCATGATTACGAAGGTACCGGGTTAGCCCTAATGACATGGCCTGGTACGGTGGTCATAGCAGTGGCCCCAGCATGGACACGCCTGGGAAGTGGACTGAGGGCACAAGGCTGCAGTGGGTTAGAGCGCAGCCAGTGGTACAACAGCAGCACCCATAGAATTCACACGTGGGTAAGTGTTTTGAAGACTGTGTTTTCCTCCATCTGTGGACCCACTTTAAGTCTGTCTGATTCAGCACTTCCTACTTGTAAATTTATTTATATGATTCTTGATGTGCTTTGTATACAACTGGTGATGATAAAAGTATTTTTAAGGAAAAATGATATTTCTTTGTAAATATTTTAAGATTCTATTTTTAAAATTCTTCCATCATTTCTATTCACTCTTTCCTGAGAATGCATTTCTTCTTCAGTTGGAATATTTGTAGTATGAATAGGAGGCGGAAGTACGGTTTTGTGAGTGTTCCATTTTATTTTACTTTGTTTCTTAGCAAACGAGCCTGCTGCAGTCCCCTATATTTAGGTGGGGACGTCCCAGTCCTCCGTCCTCACAGACCTAACCTGACTACCATCAGTTTTCTTACTCAGTCTGAGTCTGGTAGTCTGGGGACTGTGCGTGAGATGGAAGAAGGATGGCTGGGGAAGGATGTTCACAGCACGAGGAGGATACTAACTGACCATCTGTCCTGGAATTTTAGCTGTAAATTTGAGGTTATATGTGATTTTTGCATTTAAGTTGGATACTAGAAAAAAAAGTGTTTAAAAATCATTTTTTTAATTCATTTTGTTTAAATTTAAGTATAACTTAAACTTAAAAATACTTAGTCCTTGCTGCTGTTTTTGTGACGTGGTGGCGTCACAACCGACTTAGAGCTGAGCTGGTGCCCTCAAGACTGCCCGTCTTTCTACTGCGGTGAAGCTGATGGAGTCGAACTGGGGCCTTCGGGCTGGCGGCACACACCTTCACCTGAGCGCCCAGTCAGACCCCCAGAGCGCCCAGTCAGACCCCCAGAGCGCCCAGTCAGACCCCCTGAGCGCCCAGTCAGACCCCCAGAGCGCCCAGTCAGACCACCTGAGCGCCCAGTCAGACCACCTGAGCG
>NW_006399754.1:38285459-38297557 GCF_000299155.1 Elephantulus edwardii
CCCCCATGTCAGACCAACTTTATAACAGTGGTGTTATTCAGTATTTGTCCTTTTGTGACTGGTATATTGTACTCAGCATATTGTCCTCCCAAGTCACCCCTGCTGTGTAATGTTTTATGAGTTGTTTTTCAGTGCTGCGTAGTATACCATTGGGTGACTATACCATCATTTTTCTATCCATTCGTTATGGGCACTTGGGTTGTTTCCATCTCTTTACTATTGTGAATAGCACAGTAATAAACATGGCTGTGCATGTGTCTGTTTGGGTGGCAGCTCTGGTTTCTTTAAGGCATATTTCCAGTAGTGAAATTACTAGGTCAAATAGTATTTCTATTTCCAGCTTTTTGAGAAAGCACCAGACCACCTTCCATGGTGGTTGCACCATTTTACACTTCCACCAGCAGTGAATAAGAGTTCCAATCTCTCCACAACCTTGCCAGCATTTGTTGTTTGCTGCTCTGTTGAACTTTGTTACTGTTGCTGAGGTACAATGATATCTCATAATTGTTTTGATTTGCATCACTCTGATAGTTATGGTCAACTGATCTTTGGACAAGGAGACAAATTCAGTTCAGTGGGGAAACAACAGCCTTTTAAACAAATGTTGTGGGCAAAACTGGAAAACCATCTACAGAGAACTCAAGCAAGGCCTACTCCTCGCACCATACACAGAAACCAACTCAAGGTGGATCAAGGACCTAGGAGTAAAACCAAAGAGAACAGCTAGGAAGAACTCTAGGAGTCCTAATTCACATGAACAGTCTTCCAGTCATCCTGAAAAACCTACAACCGGGAAAGTATAAAATAAATGAAAGGGATCTTCTAAGAGTAAAATCCCTATGCATATCCAAAAACTTCCCCAACAGGGTACGTAGGGAAGCTATAGATTGGGGAAAAGTATTTGGCATTGACTTATCTCATAAGGGACTTATATAAAAAATTTCTAGAATATTCCAGCACCTCAGCAGGGAAAAGGGAAACAACCCAGTCACAAAATGGGCACAAGATATGAACAGACACTTCCCCAAAGAAGACATTCAGCTGGTGAACACACTCGTGAAGAACTGTTTGGTGTCCCCAGCTCTGTGAGAAGCACTGACGTTTTCTTGAGTAGCACGTTCTTGTGTGTGGACCGTGTCCTCAGCTCAGCTGCACTGGAGCACTTTGGTTCTGCTCCTTCACAAGGAGGAAGCTGAGATTTCAGGCACTTAAGGAAACTTCCTCGAGATGACCCTGCTCGTGGTGGCTCTCTGTGTTATCTGAAGAGAATGTGTCCGTTCATTAGACAGCTCACTAGCCAGCCCCCTGCTGACTCTGCCTCTGCTTCCCCGGATGCAGACCCCTCTGCCCGCTCCTGGGCTGTGCTTGGTGGATTGTACCTCGGAGCCCAGCACAGTAACGTCTCAGTGACGACAGCTCAGCTGGTGGGATCAGGAGGCTGCTTTAAAAATGCGAAGCCTCACATGCTTCTTACTATTTCAGCTTTCAGGATTCCATATTGTATTGGAGCACAGCTGAGGGATGATGCCCTACGTGCCAGTGGCCACGCCGGAAGGGATTAACTGCGTTCTGGGCACCAAGTCAGCCTGCTCCCTTTAGCTGTGTCATTAGACATACAGAGCCCTCGTGCTGTTGCCCATAAATTCTTCACACAAACACACATGTGCATGCACACACACACCCACCCCAGTTCTCTCAGCATCCTAATTTACTAACTGGTCACTAAACTACACACTTGTATGGCTAGACTGTCCAACTGTTACTGTCCACAGTGTTTGATTAGTGAGACTGTCTGTCACCGTCCGCAGTGTTTGATTAGCAAGACTGTCTAACTGTCACCGTCCGTAGTGTTTGATTAGCCAGTGCACTTGGTCTTTTGTCTTTATTCTTACTTACTCTGGACAGTCCTCTCTGCTTCCAGGGCTTGCGCATGCAGTCAGGGTGCTGGTAGCTTTATTTTCTGCAGTCTGAACCTCTGCCTTCTCCACAGCCCTGCTGACCTGACTTTTCCCACCAGTTACTAACAGTCCTCCCACACTTGACATGTTGAAGCTGAGCTCCCCCCAGGCTGGACCAGCTGTCTCCATGGCCAGACACCTGCTCCCTTCCTCTGCCTCACCACGCTCGACTGTGTGCCGCGAGGAAGCTGCCCGGTCCTGCGCCTTTGTCCATGCCATGGCCGTGGCCCAGCCCTGTGTGGTGTGGGCACCTCTCTCTGAGGCGCTTCCTCTTTCTCCGGGACCCCTGCTTCATCGGCAGACACGCGTCCCCCCTTGTGAACCCTTCCTCGCCTCCCTGCCCTCCCCCTGCTCCTTTGGCCATCTTTCTCCTCCTTGATCTTTACCTTTGCAAAATGGACTTGTAGGGTTTTTAAATGTTTTTTAATTGTGATTTTAACAAAAGAGTACAGACAGTTTGGATTTTCGTTCATTTCCTCCTCCCTTCCTCCTCCCTCAGTTCACTTTAAAAATAAAACATTGATTGTTGTACAAGTTTCTTTCCCATCTCCATCCCCCAGTCCAGTTTGCAATGCATCTCTTATGTTGAACTGTAATATGTATAATACCAAACCATATATTCCTTTTAAACAGTTCTTTCCCTCATCTGTTCCAATGCAGTGTTGATTATCTGTTCCTTCTTTCCTGGTTTCCCCCAACTCCTCTCCTGTCAGTCCTGCTTTATAATAGTGATGTTATGCTGTGTTTGTACATTTGTGACTGAGATATTTTACTCAGCATAATGTCCTCCAAGATCACCCATATTATGTAATGTTTCATGAATTGATTGTTTTTCAGTGCTGCATAGTATTCCATTGTGTGAATATACCATAGTTTTTATATCTCTTCCTTTGTTGATGGGCACTTGAGTTACTTCCATCTCTTTCCTTTTTAAAAAAAATTCATTTTATTATTTTTTGTGAGTGTACTGTCAAATTGCCCTAAACTCTGCTCTGTCCTGTGCCAGTCGCACTGTCCCATCCAGATTACCCCAGCCACTGAATCAATAATAATTCTATGACGGCTTTACTTGGGGAGTTTAACTCAATCTACTGGAGCTCCCAATTAAAACAAGCTTGGAAGGAGGAGTGGCATCCACTTCCATAATAGCTTGCCTCCGGAAACTCTATGAACCTGGAGAGAGGATGAAAGACACCCAAGCCTTGAGGACTCTCCTTCATAGGGTCACTATGAGTTGCCTGTGACTCAACGGCACTTAACAGCAACGACAACAACCGTCAAATCAGATCTGACTGGTACAGGAGAAGACTGACCCCCTCCCCCTTCTCCGGTAGAGCATCCGGTGGATTCGAACAGAGTACCTTTGGGATTGCAGTACAGCTTCTTGCCATCTCTTTCCTTTTGTGAATAACACAGCAATAAACATGGGTGTGCATACCAGGAGAAAATAAAATAGATGAGTGAGTCCTTTTCTAAGAATCAGATCCCTTTGCACATCAAAAAACTTCTCCAGCGGGGTGAAAAGGAAAGCCACAGATTGGGGGAGATATTTAACAATGACATATTTCATAAGGGACTCATATCTAAAATGTATAGAGTACTCCGCACCTCAACAAGGCAAAGGTAAACAACCCAATCACAAAATGGGCACAGGATATGGACAGACACTTCACCAAAGAAGACATTCAGATGGAATGAAGAAGCGTTCAAAATCCCTAGCTCTACAAGAGATGCAAATCAAAACAACTATGAGATATCATTCACCCCAGCAACAATAGCAAAATTCAGCAAAACAGCAAATGCTGGTGAGGTTGTGGAGAAACTGGAACCCTTATTCACTGTTGGTGGGAATGTAAAATGGTGCAACCAGAATGGAAAGCTGTACGGCGCTTTCTCAAAAAGTTGGAAATAGAGATACCATTTGACCCAGCAATTCCACTACTGGGAATATACCCTAAAGAAGCCAGAGCCACCACCCAAATGGAATGTTCTTCTTTCTTCTAGAATGTTCTTCTCCCAGCACCCATGTAGCTCACTCTCCTACTTCCTTTGAGTGTTTACTCAAATGAAATGTTCTTGAAAAATCTTCCTGTAACTACTGTGTAGAATCTTACTTCCTCTCCCAGACGGTTTTCAATAATTTCCCCGCTTTATTTTAACCTTTTCAATGTTGTTGTGATCGAGCTGGAACCGACCCATGCTGACCCTCTAGAGAGTTTTGGTGTGCAGAGACAGTAAACCACAGTGGAATTGATTGCCCATTTTCATCTCTTAGAGCAGCTGGTGGATTCAAACCATGGACCTTTGCATTGGCAACATGACTTCTTACCACTAGACCACCAGAGCTCCCTGGGAGTACCCTCTTAGCACATGACATAAGAAGCCTCACTTGTGCCTTAGGCTCAGCGCTGAGCTGCTAATGAAAAGGTTGGCGGTTTGAAGCCACCAGTGCTGTGAGGGATCTGGCTCTGTAGAAAGGGGCCATCTCTGATGTCCTGCAGGGAGGGTCTGTGTGACAGCTGTCGGGGCAGCAGGGCCGTGGCTACCAGATCTTGTATCTCAGGATGTATGTTGAGGGGACTGGGCTTTGGTTTTGGTGTGGTTTCCAGGAGGCAGGAAAGTACGTCGTGGAAGACGTCTTTCTTTTGACCATACCTCTGTCCCCAGAACTGTGGCTCCAGCGTTTTCAGTGAGTATTTTCCGCTTTCGTGGAATGGCCTCTGCCTCATGATTCCGTGTTTGTCAGGAGTCAGCTGTGTTCCAGGGTTTCCCAGGCAGATCGCCAGTCTTGCTTCTGAGGTTCCTCCTGGTGGACCTGAACTTCGGACCTTTCGGTCAGCAGCGCGTGCGCTGAGCACCTGCACCTGCAGGGCCACTGCTGAGAAGGAAGTTCTGAGTCCATACTGTTGAGTAAATCAGAGTAGGGGCACTTGGTGTCTTCCGTTTTTATAGTGGTGAAATTGATGATGGGATGGCAGCCGATAAACGCACCTAACCCTGACTTAAGTTTGTTCTTGATGAAATTGTTTTATTAAATTCCACCAAAGTGCTTGAGCCCTGCATGCTATCACTTTCAGAAAGCCAGGGACATATGTTAACACTTAGAAATCGAGGAGCATTTTGCTTCAGAGTTTATGTGCTCTTACTGGAGACTTGAATTCTCCCAAAGGCAGGAAGATCTATTAACAGCAAAGTTCGATTTTGAATAGTTTTTTTCACCTAATGTTTCCAATTTGGTTTCATATAATCAGTGCACACATCCTGTGCTGTCAGTCTCCTGCATTAGAATAAGACTGTCAATTCTAAATGAAAAAATTCTGTTCCCGTTTTCGTTTCTTAATCCAATAGTTCACGTACTGTGGCAAGTTGTAGAAACGACAGCATGCTGGGAAAGGTAGCGGGGTCAGAGAGAGGAGGCCCCTCACTCAGGCAGGTGGACTGGCGCAGTGACTGTAGCCGTGGACTTGAGTGTGGCACAGGACAGGACGGGGTTGCTGTGAGGTTAGTTGCCTGGACAGCACCTAACAGCAGCAGCAGCAGCAGTGCACTTGTCCAGCTTGTACCCGAGACTCTCGGCTGTAGTGTTGAATGGTAATAAACTAGAGAAGAGCTGTGTTGTCTCTGGGATGGCCTCTGTCCTGTTGACCTGTCGTGTTGTGTTCGCAGTCTCGCCCTCTGTGCTCTGTGAGCACAGCTCCGTCCTGCTGCCTGGCTGCCTTAGTGACCTCGATGCAATAGTGACACCACCACCCGTGGGTGGCTTTCCTGTTCCAGCGTGTTCTGTGCTTCAGAGACGATGACCCTGAGTGCAGAGCACCGACAGGGAAGCCTTTTCTCTTGTCATGGGCTCTGGGAGGCTCCTTTTCTCCCTGACAGATCCTGGTGGATCTGGGGGCATGGTTTCCTGGCGAGTTCTCCTAGCCCTTGAACGTCCTTAGCACAGAGATCCAGCTTCTCAAAGACCCTGTGCACCCCACTCTTGCTTCCGGTGATCTGAGAAGCCTCTCTTGCTACCAGAGTTTCTTTCCGTTTATGTCTTGTAAGATGGACGATTACGTGGGCCACACCCAAGGGGACCCCGTGGGTCAGCGCTGTGCCTCCCCAACCTAATCCCCTTCTAAGTGATTGACCGACCACTTCCCAGGACATGATTACATCATTGCATGTAAGCACCAAACCCGGCAGCTCTGTGGTCCAGCGACCCGGGCTGACGCTTCACTTCATGACCCTTTCGGACCTCAGAGCCCACTGAGCTCAGCAACAGACTATGGTGCCATGAGATGGTGCCACCCAGAGCCTGCCCCGGAGAAAGGTGGACGGTCTACTCCCAGTAGGAAGAACCCCCTTAGAAGCTCAATGATCAGAGTCAGTCCTGACCCTGCATCCATGGACATACTCCTACCTCATGGGATCATCTCCTCGAGAAGATGACACGTGGTAAGCAGACGGCTCACAGAGTGCCTGAATTTTTATTGAAGACATTGGACTGTGTGCATTATAACACCATTATGAAGGATGGGAATTACAGACCTCTGTCACTCGCTGGGCATGGGTACCCGTAGGCTGACAGGCAGAACAAGAGAGCACTGCGGAGCCTAAATCCATAAAGGGCTGAGCTAGGCTTACATTGCCAGATTTATTTTGTCTGTATGCAGAACAAATAATTCAGAATGCTGAATTACATGACAAGAATAAGGCATCAAGATTAGAGAAAGTCTAATTAACAGTCTCTGAAGTTGAGATGCCACAACCTTGCTTACTGAAAGCAAACCAGACTTGACACACTTAACCATGAAGATCAAAGAGGAGGAGAGAGATTATTTCTACCAGTGTTTGCAGTCAGAAGGCAATCGAATATGCAACCAAGATGCATTAATAATGAGTGACAAACCAGGAAGAAGGATAAGTAGTCGAAAAACATACATGAACTTGGTGACAGAAATGAGGCTGGGGATAGAATGATCGACTTCTGCACAATGAATAACTTATTCGTAGCAGATATTTTTATGAGAAATGTATACGCAGATATACACATGGATTTCACCTGATGGTGTGTACAGAAATCAGAGTGATTACATCTGTGGAAGGAATTGTTGGAGAAGTTGAGTATGAGCAGCGAAAACTAGGCCAGGTGCTGACTGCAGAAGAGATCATCAACTACTCATATGCAAGTGCAAATTCAAACTAAAGAAGTTCAAATCAAATTGCCAGGAATCAAAATTTGAACCTGAGTCTATTCCACTTGATTTTAAAACCAACTCACAAACAGGTGTGAGGCCTTGAACACTAATGAATGAAGACCAGATGAGCTGTGGAAGATAACAAAAGTTTCATCCATGACGAATGCAAAAGGTCACTACAAAGAAAGAAGAAAAGACCAAAACGAATGTCAGAAAAGACTCAGTATTGCACCAGAGCACCTAGAAGCTAAAGCAAAGGCAAGAAATGAAGACGTTAAGGAGCTGAATAGGAGATTTCAAAGGGCAATGTGTAAAAAAAACTGGAGTCCAAAAATCAAAAGGGCTGAACTCACTTGGCATTTCTTAAGCTGAAGGAACTAAAGAACAAATTTAAGCCTTGAGTCGCAATACTTAAGGATGCTATTGGCAGAATATTGAGTGATCCAAGAAGTATTAAAAGAAGAAGGAAGGAGTATACAGACACTGTACCAAAAAAGACTTAGCTGACACAGAGGAATTTCAAGAAACAACATACGATCAAGAGGCAGTGGTGATAAAGGAGGAAGTTCAGGCTCCTCTGAAGAACTTGGGGAAAATAAAACCCCTAGAATTGATGGGATACCATTTGACATATATCAACAGACAGATGCTGCCCTGGATGTGCTCACCAAGTTGTGTCAAGAAATCTGGGGATAACTACCTGGCCAGCTGACTGGAAGAGATCCATATTTATTCCCATTCCTAAAAAAGACAGCCTGACAGAGTGTGGGAATTACCGTACAACATCACTCGTATCACATGCAAGCAGAATTCTGCTGAAGAGTATTCCGAAAGGACTGGAACAGGACATTGACAGAGAACTACCAAAAATAAAAGCTTTGTTTAGAAGAGGTCATGGCACTAGAGATATTATTGCCAGTGTCAGATGGATCTTGGCAGAAAGCAAAGAGTACCAGAAGAATGTCTATCTGTGTTTCATTGACTATGCAAAGGCGTTTGACTGTGTGGATCACAACATATTGTGGTTAATTAGCCTTGAGAAGTATAAGAATCCCAGAAGACTTGCTTGTACTTACACAAAACCTAAACTTGGACCAGGGAGCAGTCCTCAGAACAGAGCAGGGAAACACTGTATGGTCCAAAATCAGGAAGGGAGTGAGTGCATCAGGGATGCATCCTGTCTCCATACTTTTTCAATCTGTATGCAAGAACAGATCACTCAGGAGGCACAGCTTTATGAGGAGGGATGTGGCATCAGGATTGGAGAAATACTCATCAACAACCTACGTTATGCAGATGACAGTCTTGCTTGCTGAAACTGAGGCAGACGTGAAGCACTTGCTGCAGAAGGCCAAGGATTGTAATCTTCAATATGGATTGAAGTTCAACATCAAGAAGACAAAGATTCTTGGCGAGCTCTGGTGGCCTAGTGGCAAGGAGGTGTACTGCAATCCCAGAGGTGCACGGTTCAAATCCACCAGATGCTCTGCTGGAGAAGGAGGAACAATCTCCTCCTGTACCAGTCAGATCTGATTTGACGGTACACACACACAATAATAAAATAAAATTTAAAAGAAGACAAAGATTCTCACCACTGGATCCATTGGCAGCACCATTCTGGATGGAAAAAAGAGATTGAGGTTGTTAGCAGTTACAGCTTGCTCAGATCCACAATCAATACTCTTAACACCAGCAGTCGGGAAATCAAAAGGCAAATTGCCCTGGGAAAATCTGCTGCCAGGGATCCCTCCAGAGTGCTGAGAAGCAGTGATGTCAGTCTAGAGACTAAGGTGAGCTTGATGCAGGCCGTGGTCTTTGCAATTACTTGCTATGCATCTGAGAGCTGGACAATGACTTAAGGATGACAGAAGGGGAATTGATGCCTTTGAGTTGTGGTGCTGGAGAAGAGTCTTGAACATACCATGGACCGCCAAGAAAACAAATAGGTCTGTCTTGGAGAGAATGAAACCAAGTTTCTCCTTGGAGGTTAAGATTTTGGAGCTCTGTCTCACATACTTTGGACGTGTGGCCAGAAGGAACCAATCCTTGGAGAAGGACTTCATGCTAGGAAGGGTGGAGGGACAGTGCAGGAGAGGAAGACCCAGGATAAGGTGGATTGATACAGTAACTCAGGCAATGGGGGTTGGTATGTCGGAGTCTGTGAGATTGACTCCGGACAGGTAGGCTTCAGAGCTGTTGTGCATAGGGTAGCTGTGAGCTGAAGATGACTAGATAGCACCTAACAGCAACAGCAGCATTATTTGCATGACAGCAGTCCAGACTAGAAGGTGCATAGCAACGTGGGGGCGGGGGAGGAAATTGTGCAACAATGAAAGAATCTTTTTAAAGAGAAAAGCAATCACGAGGGGGGTAGAGAGGATAATGTGTATGAACGGAAATCCAAGTTTTCTATAAACTTTCATTAAACTATCAATAAGAAATAGATTGTTGTTTAAAAAAAAAGAGTGTTGCCATGTACCATAGATTGCTAGAAGGTCAAGCCACTAGGGAGAGTCAGTGTTCATTAGAGGTGAGAATGGCCACGTTGGAGCCACTGTACTGGACGCGCTATCAGAAAAGCCAGTCACTGGAAAATGCAGTCCTTCCTGATAAAACAGAGGTTGAGGGCAAACAGAGGAAGACCTTCCGTGCCGTCTATCGACTTTAGTGGCTGCAGCGGGGACAGACACTTGGCTTGTGAGGGCAGCAAAGCGAAGCCAGGCTTCCATTTGTCCCAAGGACCCTGCACAGGGCACCTCACAGCAGGTTTTCTGCAGTTCTTTTCCACCCTAACGTACACTGCTGTTGTGTGCTGTGCAGTCGGAGCTGACTCCGAGCTCACGGGCAGGCTTTCTGAGCCTGAGAATCTCACAGGAGGAGGCTGGTCATCGTGCCCCGTAGAGCAGCTGGTGGGTGTAAGCTGCCCGCCTTCTGGTGGTTAGCCAGCTCCATAGTCCCCGAAATGTGTGGATGTCTTTTATTAGGGTACCTAACTTAATAAATTTCTCAGAAGTAAGACACTGCAAACAGTGCTTTACTACTGCTGTCAGGGCTACTTAAAGTCACAGATGATAATTGGTTTTAATAAGCAAATTTGTAATACCATTTTACAAATACTGGACTACTCTGTCTCAGCCCAGGAAGAGCTACATTAGCGTAAACGGCAACAATTGTGTCTGTATTTCCATTTTAATGCACTTCTCCTTGGCTTGCAATAGGATCCAGCTTGAACATTTGATCTTTTGCAACGACTGCCTTCCATCCAGTTTAGCTGGGGCAGGCTCCCTGAGTCTGATCGCCGGCTCAGGAAAATGTGCCTTACCAAGCCTCGAGAGCTTTTGTCAATCAGCGACATCTGGTTTCTTGACCAACTTCTAAGGCAATTTCGTTGCATCAGCGAAGATGATACATTAGTAGGCTGGTAAGAAAGGAGTCTTTTGATGTGATTCTTAAAAAAAAATCTTGCTATTTTAAAAATTAGAGATGTTAGTTAAAATTTATTACAGTCTCTAAAACAATACATTCACCTCAGCACTTTGTTGAGAATTGTGAGAAGGGGCTCTTGAAGCTTTAGGGATTGAAATGCATTTGTGTTTAGTCTTTCTCTCTCGCTCTAGTCTCCTTGTTTAAGAACTGGGCATGAGTGTAGTTTAGTTTTGGTAAGAAAGACCAGCTCACCAGGACACTGTCCACGACACGCACACTGGAGTGCTGGCATTGGTTTTGTTTCATGTGGGCGTTTGTGTGTGCTCCCACGTGGTGGCTGTCTCTCTTTGCTAATAAAGCTGTCCGTTGTTGGAATGCACCGTTACCCTCCAGGGATCTCTTTTGGAAGTGAGTGTCCTGGATGCATTGTAGAGAGAGACAACTATTTATGTTTATGGCATTTTAAGTAACTGAGTTAAGCCCTTTAGAATATAGAAAAATGGCTTGTTTACTGTCATCACTGTTGGCTTAATCCTGTGGCCCTGACATGTTAATGTCTCCGTAAATCCTTCTGGGGGCAGGTCAGTAAAACAGACGCGTGTCAAGAGGGAGGACACATCCACTTCAGCCCTGGTTCTCTTGCGGGAAAAGCACAGCCCGTGTTGGCAGTATTGTAGAAGTGTTCTGTAACTCCATTTATTTTTTTTTTACAAGCAGGCACAAATCGAGAGGAAGAAGTGGGACGTCACAGCGTCCCAGAGAAAACCGGAGATGAGGGCCCCAGCCTCAGGGCAGAATCCCGAGGGAGAGGCAAGGGCAGTGTAACTCCATTTTTAACACTGGTGGCCTACTGGTAAGGAGCTGCGCCGCCAACCCAAAGGCACACAGTTTGAATCCACCTGTCTAATATGGGCAGTCTCCTCCCATGCGATTTGCTGCCTCTAAAACCCATTCAAGGATCAGCTATGAGTCACTTCTGACTCAACGGCCAGCAACACAGCAACTAGATAAAAGAGAGACTTCTGGTGGCTTCATCGGCTTCAAGCTGCCTGTGTCCAGACGTGAGGAGCTCAGATGTCCCGTCGGGTTGAACAGTGGGATGCTAGCCAAAGGGCATCTGTTACAGTCCACTAGACACTCTGAGGGAGGAAGGGGCAGCATCCACCCTGCCCTGTGCATGGGCTGCTAGGAGGTGGGAGCGACTAGCAGTGTTTCTTCCAGGTGATATCTCATTGCCAGATGATGACAAGGAAATAGAGATATATAATGTTAGCCGTTACTTGCTATGCATCACAGAGCTGGACAGTGACTAAGGATGACAGAAGAAGAATGTATGCCATAAAGTATGGTGCTGGAGAAGAGTCTAGAACATACTATGGACTGCCAAGAAAACAAATAGGTCTGCCTTGGGGAGAATGAAACCAAGTCTCTCCTTGGAGGCTAAGATTTTGAAGCTGTGTCTCAAATACTTTGGACACATGGCCAAGAGGGACTAAAAAAAAGGACATCATGCTTGGAAGGGTGGAGGGACAGC
>NW_006399754.1:38297702-38342384 GCF_000299155.1 Elephantulus edwardii
AATTGGCACAGGACAGAGCAGAGCTTAGGGCTGTTGTACATAGGGTCGCTATGAGTCGCAAGCGACTCGACGGCACATAACAACAACAACAGCAAAGGAAGAAAGATTGGCCATCCACTTCCAAAATAGCAGTCCTTTGAAAACCTTGTGTACAACAGAGCACACTTAAACTAGCAGATATGGAAACTGAGGCTGAGCCCTCAAGTATGGAAACAAATAGGAGGAACAGCTGTAAGCAGACACTAGTGATTGGAACATGGAATGTAAGAACCACGAAAGTAGGAAAATTGGCTACTGTTAAGAAAATCGAATGCATAAATATTGACATGCTATGTATTGGTGAAATGAAATGGATTGGCATGGGACATTTTGAGTCAGATAATCATATGATCTACTGTGCTGGAGACGAAAAGGTGAGGAAAAATGGGGTTGCTTTCATAGTTAAAAAGTCATTTCTAGATCTGTATTGAAATACAATGTTGTGAGTGACAAGATAACATCCATATGCATACAAGGAAGTCCAGTGAATGCCATCATCATTCAAGTAACAACCAGATCCAAAGAAGAGGAAATAAAAGATTTCCACCAACTTTTGTAGTCAGAGATTTATCAAACATGCAATCAAGATGCATTGATAATAATGGGTGACTGGAGTGCAAAAGTTGGGAATAGAGAAAAAGGATTAGCAGTTGGAAAACATGGACTTGGTGACAGAAATGAAGCTGGAGATAGAATGATAGAATTTTGCACAATCAACAACTTACTCATTGCAAATACATTTTATAAGAAACATAAATGTTGGTCATACACATGGATTTCACCTGATGGCATGCATAGGCATCAGATCAATTACATCTGTGGAAAGAACCGCTGGAGAAGCTCAAGATCACCTGTGAAAACTAGGCCAGGTGCTGACTGTGGAACACACCACCAACTACTCATATACAAATTCCACCAACTACTCATATACAAATTCAAGCTAAAGCTGAGGAAAATTAAATCAAGTCCACAGGAACCAAAATTTGACCTTGAGTCTATCCCATATGAATCCCATCTCAGGAACAGGTTTGAGGCCTTGAGCATTAATGAGCGAAGATTGGATGAGCTGTAGGAGGATATCATGAACATCATCCAGCAAGAATGCAAAAGGTCATTACAAAGACAGAGGAGGAAGAAAAGACCAAGATAGATGCCAGAATGGGCTCTTGTGTGTCAGGAAGTGTGAGAATGGGCCAGGAAAGAACAGGGTTCAGATCTTTTATTCATAGGATCGCTATGAGTTGTACTTGACTCGATGGCACCTAACAATAACTACATGTTTTTTTTTTATTTTATAGCTCTGTCCATTTTTCTGTATTTATTCTTTTTAATAGTTGTTATTATGAAATTCCTTAAAGATACATTTTCAGCGTTGTATCTCCCTCTTGTAAGTAACTGTGGAAACATTCAGTCAATTAAAAAAAATCCCCACGCAGAAGGCTCTCAGGACCCCCGGTTCGCGGTGTGCTGCACTTCAGAGTGCGTTCTGCAGACAGGAGAAAGCACACGTGGTATTGATACAGTCAACACCTGGATAGGTGATTTCAACAAGTCATGTTGATCTCTCACCTAGATGGATCTCAGCAGAGAGCAGGAGAGTACCAGAGGAATGGCTGTCTGTTTCTCATTGAGTATGCAGATCACAACAAATTGTAGTTAACCTTGGGATCCCCAGAACACTCTGTGCTCATGGGAAACCTATACCTGGACCAGGAGGCAATCATCAGAACAGGGCAAGGAAACACTGCATCGTTCAAAATCAGGAAATGAATGTGACAGGGATGTGCCCTATCTCTGTACTTTTTCAATCTATATATGCAGAACAGATCATTTGGGAGGCTGGGCTTTATGAGAAGGAATGTGGCATCAGGATTGGAGGAAGACTCATCAACAACCTGCGTTATGCAGATGACACAGCCCTGCTCGCTGTAACTGAGGAGGACCTGGAGTGCTTGCTGCAGAAGGTCAAGGACTTTAGTCTCCGATATAGATTGAAGCTCAGCATCAAGTAAACAAAGATCCTCACCACTGGACTGTGATAACTGGAGAAGCAGTTGAGATTGTTAATAATTGCTCAGCTCCACAATCAACACTCTTGATTCTAGTAGCCAGGAAATCAAAAGACAAATTGCAGTGGGTAAATGTGCTGTCAGGGACCTCTCCATAGTACTAAGAAGCAACAGTGTCAGTCTAGAGACTAAGGTGCGCCTGATCCAGTTTATGGTCTTTGCAATTACTGGGTGTGCATCAGAGAGCTGGATAATGACTAAAGATGATAAAAAGAGAATTGAGACTCAAGGAATAATTTCTGCTGTCTTAACAGACTTTCAGGCTGGCAGAATCCCTACAAACAGGATTCGTATGATTTACCAAGCAGCTCTGGCTGTCATACCTCTGCAGTGTGAAGTTGGCCGTTCCCTCTTAAGCAGTTGTCACTGTTGTTATTATTAATCAGTAAAGAGTTACCCCATTCCTGTCAAAGACTGTTGTTGTTGTTACGTGCCGTCGAGTCACCTGCAACTCATAGCGACCCTATGTACAACAGCCCTAAACTCTGCTCTGTCCTGTGCCAATCGCACTGTCTCTGACACTCCCATCCCGATTACCCCAGTCACTGAATCAATCCACCTCATAGAGGGCCTTCCCCTCCTGTGCTGTCCCTCCACCCTCCCAAGCTTTAGAGATGAAAATACTGTCTAGGGACCATTTGTGGGGTATGAGGTGAGTGGACTGTTATGCCTTCAGTCCCTCACATAAATCTCTAAAAGGAAATCCAGATGGCTGTCGGATGGGGAAAGGCTTGTGAGAGCTGAGACCTAGCACGCAAAAGGTGGACACTGTGACCTGGCCTTTTTGAAGGTTGTGTTGGAGATGTATACAGCTGAGAAGCTTGACCGAAAGGCTCTTCAATGTCCTCTACTGACCAATAAACTGACTCGGTATAACAGATTACTTGTTGTTCCCATCGGACCCGTCACCAGGTAGGAGACCATTTAGTGGAGAATGGAAATTGTCATCCTGCAGGGGACTGGCCATCCTTCTCCTGTGGACTAGCTAGTGGACTCAAATTGTCTGCCTTATTAACAGTGTAGTAATAGTTACTACTGTGATTGATAACAGCTTTAGTTTGCTTGACTCCTCAATCAACACTCTTGGTACCAGCAGCCAGAAAATCAAGAGATGAATTGAATTGGGGAAGTCGGCTGTTAGAGACCTCTCCAGAGTACTGAAGAGCAATAACGTCAGGCTGGAGACTAAGGTGTGTTTGAGCCAGGCTATAGTATTCCTAATACCTTGCTATGTGTCAGAGATCTGGACAAAGACCAGGAATGATAGAGGATTGATGCCTTTGAGCTGTGTTGCTGAAGAAGAGAACTGAATATACCATGGACTGCTGGAAGAGCAAATACGTTCATCCAGGAGAGGGTGAAATCAGCCTGCGCCTTGGAGGCAAGGATTCTGGGGCTCCGTCTGACATGCTTTGGACATGTTGCCAGGAGGGACGGGTCCTTGGAGAGGAACATCATGCTTAGGAGGGTGGAGGGATGGAGACGGAGACCTTCAGTGAGATGGATTGACTCAGTGACTGAGGTAATTAGTGTGGTGTGTTGGAGACAGTAAAGCTGGCACAGGAGAGAGCAAGTTTCAGGGCTATTGTACATAGGGTCACTATCAGTCACAAGCCATTCAACGGCACATAACAACAGCACCAGCAACTGTCTTTATTGTTCTGTCTCAACTTGTAACATAGTCAGGTAAAGGAACTTCTTAACCTTAGAAAAGTCCAGAAATCCCTAAATTCCTCCAGAAAGGTACTGTGTTCACACAGCTCAGTTTGTTTTTACTCATATGTTGAGGTTAGTAACTATTAACACCAAGATCACCCAAAATACATGCTGGTGGCTATGAAATGCTGGGTGCTGAACCCACACAGTTTCATGGTAGCCTGGCAGTGTGGCCAAGTGTCAGCATACCTTAATGATTGTCCCAGAATGAGACAGCATAGCAAAATCCAATGACAGAAATCAGAACTCAGAATCAAGCATTGGCATGACTTTGTGAAAGTCCCGTGTGCTCAGGTCAGAAATTCAGCCGTCCACCAGCGCCTCTAGTCCTGTGGTCGTATGAAATCTTACTGTTTATTCAACTGAGCTTAAGTCTGCCACTTGCAGTTTGGTTTTTCCTTTCTCTGTTTCTGTAAACACTTTCTCATTTAGTTTTGGTCCTATCATATTGAATGCTCTTTATTTTAATTTACTGCCATAACCATGTTTTTTCGAGCCCCAACCATTCTCATCTTGGAGAGAAGGCTGGCACATAAGAGGGTGAGTGCAAATCAGCGTTTTCTGTATAAAGTGAGAAAGTGGATGAAAGAGTCCATGAATGAATATGGGTGATCTATGCATTCATTCCAGAGACCCTGGAAATGTTACTGTGTGTGTGTGTGTGTGTGTGTGTGTGTGTGTGTGTGTGTGTGTGTGTGTGTGTGTCAATTACCATCAGCTACATCCCTGCTTTTTGATTATTTGGGATATGTATGTCCGTTAACTTTACATAATAGCTAGAAGAGTGCATTTCACTTGTGCCTCCACTTCCAATGTGCTGCGTTACTTCGAAATATGGAAAGCATGAGTAATATTACTACTCAAGACATTTTCATATATTTTGAATATACCTTTGAACTGTGGTGTTGGAAAAGAATGCTGAATATCCCAGGGATTGCCAAAGGAACAAGCAGTGAGGTCTTGGAGAAGGTGCAGTCAGAATGCTCCTGGGGGGTGGGGGCAGTGATGGCGGAGCTTCAGTTCTTTAGTTGCAGTGTTGGTGGTGGTGGTGGTGTTGTTATGTGCCATCAAGTTGCCTGCGACTCATAGTAACTCTACATAGAACAGCCCTAAATCCTGCTCTGTCCCTTGCCAAACTTATTGTCTCTGAAACACCCACTCCCATTACCCCAGTCACTGAGTCAATCCATCTCATTGAGGTCTTCCTCTCTTGTGCTGTCCCTCCACCCTCCAAAGCATGACGTCCCTCTCCAAGGACTGGTCCCTCCTTGCAACATGTCCAAAGTATGTCAGACAAAGCTTCGGAATCCTTGCCTCCAAGGCGCAGGCTGATTTCACCCTCTCCTGGATGAACCTGTTTGTTCTCCTAGCAGTCCATGGTATGTTCATTACTCTTCTCCAGGACCACAGCTCAAAGGCAACAACTCTCCTATCATCCCTAGTCATTGTCCAGCTATCTGATGCATAGAAAGTAATTGCAAAGACCATGGCCTGTATCAGGTGCATCTTAGACTCCAGACTGACATCGTTGCTCATTAGTTCTTTGGAGAGGTCTCTGACAGCAGACTTTCCCAGTGCAATTTGTCTTTCAATTTCCTGGATGCTGGTACCAAGAGTGTTGATTGTAGAGCCAAGCAAACTGAACCTGTTAACAATCTCAATCTTTTCACCATCTATCCTGATGCTGTCAGTCAGCCCAGTGGTGAGAATCTTTGCTTTCTTGATGTTGAGCTTCAATCCATATTGAAGACTATAGTCTTTGACCGTTTGTAGCAAGTGCTTCAGGTTCTCCTCAGTTCTAACAATACTTTATGTATTTGACAAAATTCTGATTCCTAGCTTATCATGTGGAAATTAGTACATATGGATAAAAGAAGCAAACAGTTGTTGACTTTTGCATCCACTTTCCATTATGGAAGGACCCTTTGAGGACCAGCAGGCGGCAGTGTGTGGAGCTCCTGGTTCAGACTCTTAGCCCCCAAGCTTCCCACCCACGTAGCTTTAACAAGTTTTCTTGCCACGCTGTTGTTGCTGTTGTTGTTGTTAGATGCCATCCACTTCTTCAATATCAAGCCTCTGAACACAATGAACAGTAGATAAATGAATGCAAATAGTTACAATATTAGACGTAGAGCTCAGATTGGAAGTTAATAAAAAATGAAGAAAAATAATGGCAAACATTCTTTAGGGACATGATGCTCGGAAAGGCAGAGGGTCGGCGAAGGAGAGGAAGACCCTCAACCAGGTGGATTGACACAAGGACTGCCGTGGTGGGCTCGAGGGTGTCGCACAGGACAGGCCAGGGTCAGATGACAGTCACGATTTCACCCATAAAACGTGAGATGAAAGCTTCCTCATAGACTTGTTATCGTGTGCTGTCAGGAACCCGCTCATAGCTAGCCCCCCCGTGGGCTCTGGGGGGCTGTGAGTGGCGTGGGAGGAGGGGATTTTCTTTCTCCCACTAAGCAGTTGGTGGATTTTAACCACATGCCTTTGGGTGGGCTTTCCCGCCAGGTCACCAGAAGGTCCTGGAGCCTGGATTAGATGACATAAGCCTGTAGTTTTATCAATTATCTGTTCAGTTAAATGAATGCTTAAAATTGGTAATATATTTAAAGGAAAATATAAGTAATAACTTAGAGTACATTTGCTCTTTTTCTAATTTAAACTGTACAGAATGTATCTGATGATTGGAATAAAACCAAAGCACATTTGTTAGGACTATGGAGTAAGAATAATATTTAGATGTCATGCATCCTATAAATATATTTGTGTGACTCCAGCTAAATATAATGTATCTGATGATTGGAATAAACCAAAGCCATCATGTGGATGCCAGCCCCAGAGGTATTGTAGCAAAGGGTAGAGACTGCCCCAGGGTTTCAAGTCCTGCTTCTGAGGACTGCTAGTGGTTACCAGGCGCTTACCCGCTGGTCACCAGGGTTCCTCAGAATATTCATCAGCACTGCGCACGCTGCCTGAGGTGAGAGAGCTTGCAGAAGTTTCCTTACTCCTCTGGTTTTTAACCACTCACCTTTGATGCTCCGTTGTCTTGCTGAATCCTGTGGGTAGAGAGCATTCATCCGTTTGCAGTGTACTTTTTACTTGCCCAGAGAAACATGTGGCTGTGTGCTTAGCTGGTCTAACCTCCAGGAGGGCACCAGGCTTGGCCCAGTGCGGTTCATTCATGGATTTTTCTGAGAGAAACACCGCTTCGGTGTTAAAAAGTTAGCCTTCGGTTTTTAAACTTTCTCAGAGTTTCCTCAGCAGTATTAAAATGAAACTATGTGAGCGGTTGGTTTTGGTCTTTGGTATTTAGCATTTATTTATTTTCACGCAACTGCTTCCTGGGTAGTTCACAAAAATTGACACAGTTTTTAAATGGGTGTGCTAGAAGATCTACTTCTTAGTCTCTTCAAAATTGGGCTTAAGTTTCATAGAATGGGTTGAATGTTTTGAGTTTTTATTAAAATTTTGCTTAAAGAACTTGGAACCTTGCTGTGTCGCGTCAGCCATCTCGGGGCCCGCATGCCCTTTCTTGGCCCCCGAGTTCCGTTCGCTCAGTGGGCAGTGCTCCGCGCAGGTCTGTGGGGGCTTCAGAGGAACCTCGTCTCTTTTCTCCTGGTAAAGAACACCTGGTGCGTCCGTGCCTCACCTGCGGGAGGGTGGTCCGGAGGGAGCCGCTCTGCTGCTTTCTCCAGTCGAGCACGCTCGTTGGCAGGACAGCTTCGCGAGCAGTCTGGACAGAAGGCCTCCAGCCGTGTAGGTAAGTTTAATGGTGCTGTTCGGCTTGGGGATCTGGAAACATTTCTGTGAGTCGGAAAGGCCCCCTTCTCCTTCGTGAAAACATCTATTGTATGAACATAAACGGTAGTGGTGGTCCTGCTCATTGTATTTCCGCTAGAGGGTGACAGACCAGGCTTGTTTTAGAAAAAGGTTCAAACACTTTGATGTCATGCACATCCTTAGTTTGCAGTTCCTTCCTATCCTGCATTCTAGAAACTACCCCCATTGAATAGGTTTGTTCAACACTCAAGGGAAGAATGAAAGAATGGACATGGCAACCACAGGGAGGATCCAGGTTGAATGGAAATCCAATGTGTGCTGCAAACTTCTACCCAAATCCTAGCAAAAGTCCAAGAAGAAAAAGCCCAAGGTTTGTGTCTAGCAGTTGGAACCCAGGTGCGAATGCTGCTCGAGGACAGCGTTCTTCGCTCCATGTTGTTAGAACACTGAATGAGAGGACGCAGCGTGTAAAGAAGCAGAATGAAGCAGGGAGAGGGCACCTCCTGGGGAGGCTGTGGGAAAGTCACGGCCAGCCTGCTCCTTGGCACCCCACAACCACAACCAGCCTGCCCTGCAGTGCTCCCCATCCTGGTCAGTCCCCCCACCCCAGCCAGCCTACCTTGCAACGCTCCCCCATCCTGGTCAGTTCCCCACCCCAGACTGCCCCTCCTGCAGTGCTCCCCCAGTTTGGTCAGTCCCCCAAGCCCCCACCCCAGCAAGCCCCTCCTGCAACACTCCCCCATCCTTGTCAGTCCCCCCCCACCGCACCGCACCCCTCCTGTAGCGCTCCCCCCCCATCCTGGTCAGTCCCCCCTTGGCCAGTCCCTCCTGTAGCACTGCCTCCAGTCCTGGTCAGAGGCTCATGGCTCTAAGAAGAGATGGAAATACTGTGACACACGAATGGTTCTTGTGTTTCTTTAAAAAGCTGCTGGGCAGCGAGTTTTATTCTCTGAGATGCTTGATTTGTTGATAGGATGGGTTTTGTAGTTGGACCAGGAGAGATAGGAGAAGGGTGGTTCTGTCAGCCGTGGCAGCTGCATCCCACTGAAAGATGCTCCACTATGCACTAGACTGCAAAGTACAGCTTTCCCTCTGAGTGTTGTGTCTTGGACACAAGTCCAAGAAGAAAAAGCCCAAGGTTTGTGTCTGGCAGTTGGAACTGAATGTTTGTGCTTGGACAAAGCACAGCTTTTTCTCTGAGTTATTTACACGAATACGCCTTCTGCAAACTATGGCAGTGATGTTGGTGAGAGGCAAAGACTGACGGGCAACAGGGAGCAGACTGGGGGAACACAAACGGGCCCATGACGGAGCAGGGTCCTCGCATCCCCGGATGGCGGAGGGACCGTGATAGAGTTGGGTCCTCAAAGTGAAGGCCTCTTTCTGCCCCTGTGGTCTAGCTACTTCTGACCCAAAGCTGTAAATGACAAAGATAAGAGGCTACTCCCCATCACCCTGAGCCATTGGAGGCACACGGGCTTTGGATGAGCAGTGACGCACTCCAGGCCTGGTCCCCAGAGCTCCCTCGTGAGGGCTAAGTGCTCTGCCCAGCTCAGCACAGACGACTTCCGTAACATACAGCCATGGTAAATGAACCCAGTTCTCTGCCCAGCTCAGCACAGATTACTTCCGTAACATCCTCACCGGCAGTTCTGCTGCCTGCATGGCATGGAATCACACTGCCAGCTGGAAGGGCCGAGTCGATCAGCTGTGAGTCCTCTAACTTGTTTCCCAGTGCGTAGAAAAGTTCTATGTATACTGTGCTGTGGCCGACAAACTGCGCAGTCGCATGACGAAAACATGAGAAACGACTGAGAAGGTCCAGAGTGGAGAGTGGTTGCAGCGGCTGAGTGAGCACACGCTGTTGGGAGGAGGGCACCGCAGCCTGCTTGGTGCAGTGAGGGACCCATCGCCGTCCACACCCTGGTCCGGGACCCAGCCTCTCCGCGGGCCGGCCGTGCTGTGCCCTCTGGCAACGTGCCTGACTTACACATTGTTGTTTTTGTTAAGTAGCTGATATTTAAGTGTTTGAAGCATGTTACTGCTCTTCTCCCCCCAAGAGCAGGTGTCCTTGAGCCTTTGACCAAGACTGGAGGTCTGCTCGAGGAGTGGCTTTAAAATCCCTCAGGCCTTATCTATTAATTTTCTAAAGACTATTCTTTAAATGACAGCAATATTTTGTCTGTTTGCTGAACTGAACCACTTGGTGTTGCTGTGATGCTGAACACTGTTCCACAGTCTTGTCAAATACCATCATGGTTACCCACTGTGTACAATGTTTGGATGAACCTCCAGACTGATTTACACTGGAAAGCAGGAGTGGCTCCCACTTCCCAAACTAGACGCCTCTAGAAACTCTACAAACTCTCTAAACTCTCTAAATGTATAGAAGTGATATTAGTTCTAGAACAGAGTTCAGGTCTTTTGTGCAAAGCTTACTCTCAGTTGTATTCAGCTTGACAATACTTAACCACTGCTAAATGAGATTAGTGCTGTTATATCTGGAGGAACACTCTTCCACTTTATACATCACTCTCTGTCAGTGTGCTGTATGAAAGTAACCTGGGTTTGCTATGATGTTGAACCTTGTGCCGTTGGGGTATCAAATACCAGATTAGTATTTCCCAGTGTGGACAGTGTTTGGTGGAGTTCCCAGCTGTAAAGCAGGTTTGGAAGCAGGAGTGGCATCCACTTCCTAAACCACGTGCCTCTGGAAACTGTGAACTTGGAGAAATGACGATAGTTATGGAAAGACATTAGGTCTTTTTTTCATGGAGCCACTGTGAGTCGTGCATGACTTGACGGCAGTCAACAACAGCATGTCCACATACTTTAGGGAAGTTTACCATTTTAACACAGTGGCTGTAGCCATGGGGTCGAGGATATTGGAGATGATGAAGTTGGCACAAGATAGGGCAGGGTTCAGGTCTGTTGTTCATAGGGGTGCTATGCTATGAGTAGTACTTGACTAGATGGCACCTAACAACATGCAGATGACTGCTGCCTGCCGTGGTGGCATAGCTTCTGACCCATGCTGACCCTGGAGGACAGAGTTGACCTGTCCTATAGGGCTTTCAAGCCTGGAATTCTTGGCAGACACACACTGCCATCTTGCTCCCGTGGAGTGGTGGGGGGTCGGGCCACTGGAGCTGCTTTATTCAAATGACTGCATTTTCAACAACGGTTGTGAATGTTGTAAGGAGCTCATGGCGTGGTGCTTTATCGGGCTAACCCGAAGACCGGGAGTTACAATCTACCAACCACTGAATCTTCAGCAGTCGCGTGGGGAGACCTAGCAAAGAGTCCCAGGATGTGGGAGGTCCTCCTTCAGGCGGGGTCCAGCTGGCCCTGCACTGAGCTGGATGCTGCAAGGGCCCCCCACGACCTGCAGGGAGCTGCTCCTTTGGGACAGACACGCCTCCGGCCCCCCAGGGACAGCAAGGAGGTGCTTCTTCAGAACAGGGGTGCAGCGGGTCCTGCACTGAGCTGGCTACCTGTAAGAGGCCCAGTCCAGTGAGCACGCTGTGTAAAGCTGTGTGTGACCACATTTGAGCGCAGCCTGTGGTGGTGCTCTGTACTATGTGCTGTCGAATTGCTTGTGACTCATAGCGCAACAGCTCTGAGCCATGCCTTATCCTGATCCAATCTCACTATTTCTGGTACACCCACCCCCAGTCACTGAATCAATCCATCTCATAGAGGGCCTTCCTCTCCTGCACTAACCTTCCACCCTCCCAAGCATGACATCCTTCTCCAAGGACCGGTCCCTCCTTATAACATGTCCAAAGTATGTTAGACAAAGCTTCAGAATCCACGCCTCCAAGGAGCAGCCTGGCTTCACCCTCTCCAGGTCGAACCTGTTTGTTCTGCTGGCAGTTTGTACACTTTACAAACACATGGCTGATGTGAGACTCCCAGCCTGGAGGGGTAGCACAGCCGTAAATGGCCTCAGGAGCTTGTTTGAGAAACATCAGATTGTTGGGCATAAAATATGAACGTGGCAGCAGGGGGAGAAAGACTGCCAAACCCAGTGCAGATTCAATCAGGAGCATCTCCAGCCTCTGGCTGCAGATTAGAGCTGGTGCCACAGCAACTCAATTTCAGAGATAAGAGAGAAGAAAATAGGTCTTGCAAGGTCACGACCCGCCTGTGGATGTGTCTGTCATAAACAATGCTGTCCTCTCTGGAGTCAAGCCGGCCGCCGGCCTCACTCACTGTGACTGATGGGGGTGGTCCTCTGTGTTGATGAAAAGGGAAGAGCTATACTGGGTCCAGTGGCTACTGGAGCTAATACTCAGGTGGGAAGGACATTGGTGAGGAATAGAAGAGCAGAGACATCAGAGGCCTTGAGGTCATGTGTCACAGGCTGTGAAAAGGAGGTCTCGGAGCAGGGAAGGGCCTGAGGGGGGCCTCACCTGCAGGCACTCGGGCCAGGTGTCACCTCTGAAGCATTGCTAACCAGGACCCCATCACGTCTCATCTCAGATGGCTTCCTTGTCCTGTTAGCATGACTTTTGGAAATACGCAGTCCACAGTGATCACAAGGAATGTGTCACATTGCAGGTGGTTCCATCCAGCCTGTCTTAATATGCAGAGAAAAGAGCATCATTCTAGCCCATTTCCAAACAAGTGGAGAGTCAGTGAAACCCAGGCCGAGGGCCGACTGACGCGGACCCGTGGCAGCCGGTGAGCCTGGCGAGGTGTGTGGACACTCATTCAGCATCAAAGAATGACAGCACTGTAGTTTACATAGGGTTTTTTTTATATTTTAAACAAAACTTTTAATTCATAAACCACACATGATGATTACCTATGCTTAAGAAACAAATGATTTACATTTCAATCCCCTCATTCACCAGGGCAGCACCAGTCTGTCCAGAGAAGACCGGGGTGTACCAGCGCTTTGCCTGTGTCACCAGCACAGAGTGACTCATTCGTGCCACGTGCAGTGCGCACGTTGTACACCTGCGTGTAATTGAGGTCTTCTGCTTGAGCTGGGACTCCAGACAGGATGCAGAGAGGCGTGTCCCCTCTCCTCTCTAGCTTTAATGGAGACCGAGTTACACTTCTGTGTAGTACTGTATCACCCTTGAAAGGGGCCCAGGAAAGGGAGATACTTGACCTTGACTGAAATACCACAAGGCTTAGCCTTTACTTCGTAGTCAGAAGTGTGTTGTTGTTGTTGTAAAAGATCAAATCAGAACTGACTCAAAGCTGACACTTCAGCTGATTTTCACACTCAGGTAACTCCATGAGAGGAGGCCCATAGTTCTCCTACAGAGCAGCTGGTGGATTCAAACCGCATACCTCTGCGTTGGCAGCACAATTCCTTACCACTTAGCCACCAGAGCTCCCTACCCACAGGTTGAGGAGAAAGAGAGAACAAGTCCTATCTGAAGCACCCACATTCACAGCCCTCAGGTGGATGCCTCCCCACTGTGGCCCCCAGGACACAACCACGGCCTGTCCTGGGGGCCACGGTCTTCGCAGGAGCAGGAATGGGTCACTGCTCTGCCGTCAGAGCACCTTGGGCTTCGGGGCGCTGAAGGACACTTGGCTTCTTTTAAAACTGGAAGGGGACCCGCTGTAAGGACACACTTCTGTATGTGGTGTGACTAGACGGAGGAGACTGCAGAGCCCAGCCTTCTCCAGCACGCCCCTTCCAAATTCCAAGGATGCGGGAGGTGGAGCGCCTGCCCAAGCTGCTGCTCTGCTCTCTACAGACCAGAACACTGTTTTCTCCCATGGGGAGACAATGGGTCCAAACAGGAACGTATTCTTAGCAGTCAGTGTTTTATCCACAGGGCTACCAGCTGTGTTGCTGTTGTTATGTGTTCCTGAGCCGACTACGGAACACAGTGACCCTGTGAGCAGAAGCTCGAAGCTCTGCTCTGTCTTGAGTCAGTCTCACAATCTCTGGCACACCTGTCCCCACTGCTACCACGGTCATGGGGCCAGTCCATCTCATACGGGACCTTAGTCTGCTGCAGTGACCTTCTACCTTCCAAGCCTGGTGTCCTTCTCCAAGACCTGGTCCTTCTTGGCCACATACCCGACGTATGTGAGATGGAGTGTCACAGTCCTTGTCTCCAAGGAGCAGCCTGGTGTCACCTTTTCCAGGACAGGCCTGTTTGTTCTCTTGGCAATCCATGGTGTGTTCAGTACTTTTCTCCAGAATACAACTCAAAGGCATCTATTATTCTGTTGTCATTCTAATTGATTATCCATCCTCAGATCCACAGCAAACAATTGAGAAGATCATGGATTGGAGCAGGTGCACCTTAGTCTCTAAACTGATTTCATTGCTCTTGAGCATTCTGGAGAGGTCCCAGCAGCAGGTTTTCCCAGTGCAACTCACAACTCATCTTTTGATTTCCTGACTGCTGGTGCCAGAAGTGTTGATTATGAACCTGAACAGGCTGGAATTGTTAACATCCTCAATCCCTTCTCCATCTATCATAGTGCTTGTCAGTTGGCCTAGTGGTGGGAATCCTTGTCTTCTTGATGTTAAGCTTCAATCCACGTTGAAGACTATGATCCTGGACCTTCTGCAGTAAAGGCTTCAAGTCTTCCTAGGTTTTGGTGAGCAAGGTTGTGGTACCTACATCACGCAGACTGTTGATGAGTCTTCCTCCCATCCTGAAGCCACATTCCTCTTCATAAACTCTAGCCTTCCATGTCCAGATTGAAAAGGTATGGAACAAGGATACATCCTTCATGCACTAATCTCCTGATTTTGAACCGTGCAGTGTTTCCTTGCTCAGTTCAGACAACAGCTTCCTGGTCTAGGTATAGGTTTCATATGAGCACGATGGAGCCCATTGTTCTCAAGGTCAGCCACAACTTGTTGTGACACACACAGTCAATGCCTTTGCATCGTAAGTAAAACACAATTAAACATTCTTCTAGTGCTCTCTGCTTTTAGCCAAAGTCCATATGACATCAGCAGTGATAGGTCAAGTGCCATGGTCTCTTCTAAGCCCAGGTTGTAATTCTGGCAGTTCTCTGCTGAAGTACTGTTCTTGTAGTTTTTTATAGTCTTTAGCAAGATTTTACTTGCATGTGATATTAGTGATGTTGTTGTTGTTGTTGTTGTTAAGTGCCATCGAATTGCAGGCGACTCATAGCGACCCTGTGAAGGAGAGTCCTCAACACTTGGGTGTCTTTCATCCTCTCTCCACGTTCATAGAGTTTCCGGAGGCAAGCTATTACGGAAGTGGATGCCACTCCTCCTTCCAAGCTTGTTTTAATTGGGAGTTTCACCAAACACTGTCCTTAATGGTAACCAGCCGTTAACACATTTGACACATCCGTGTCACAGTGTTCAGCCTCACAGCAACCACAAGTGACCGCTGTACGGCAACTTGTACACCAGGGCTATACGACCTAGAGGAATGTCTGAACAAAAACAATGAAAGGCAGGCCCGAGGGCCGCAGATTAAAAGTCACCCACCTTTGGCTTGGTTGCATCACTTTCAGTCCCCTGGACCAGCTGATCACTCTCTATGTTGATGTTGTTGTTAAGTGCCACTTAGTCACAGGCGACTCATAGCGACCCTGTGAAGGAGAGTCCTCGACGCTTGTGTGACTTTCATCCTCTCTTCAGGTTCATAGGGTTTCCGGAGGCGAGCTGTTATGGAAGTGGATGCCGCTCCTGCTTCCAAGATATTAGTGATAGTGTTTGAAAATTTCCACACTATTGGACCACCTTTTTTGGGAATGGGAATAAATAGGGATCTCTTCCAATCAGTTGGCCAGATAATTGTCCTCCAGATTTCTTGGCACAAACACCTTGGTGGAGCACACCCAGGGCTGCATCTATCTGTTGAAATATATCCATTTGTATTCCATAAATTCCTGGGGCCTTATTTTTTGCCAGTTCCTTCAGCGCATCTTGAACTTCCTCCTTTATTACCGTTGCTTCTTGATCATAAGCTGTTTGATACAATTGTTCTGTGTCAGCCAATAATTTTTATACAGTGACTTTGTGTATCCATTTCTTCCATCTTCTTTTGATGCTTCCTGAGTCATTCCATATTCTGCCCATAGCATCTTTACATATTGAAGTCGAGGTTTGAATTTGTTCTCTAGTTCCTTCCGTTTAAGAAGTGTCTAATGAGGTCATTCTTTTTTATTTTCTGACTCCATTTTCTTTGCACATTTCTTTATAATACTTTGTTTTGTCTTTTGCAGTGCCCTTTGAAATCTTCTGTTCAGCTCCTTAACTTCTTGATTTCTTTCCTTTGCTTCGGCTTCTCAGTGCTCTAGTGCAATATTCAGAGTCTCGTCTGACATTCATCTTGGGCTTTTCTTCCTCCTCCCTCTTCATAATGACCTTTTGCATTCTTCCTGGATGATACTCTTGATATCCTCCCACGGCTCATCTGGTCTTCCTTCGTTAGTGTTCAAGACCTCAAACCTGTCCTTGAGATGGTTTTTAGATTCAGGTGGGCTAGGCTCAAGGTGATATTTTGGTTCTTGAGGGGAAAAGTTAATTACTAAAGGCACTGTTGTGTGTATGTGTAGCAAAATGCTTAAGGGCTTCTGTTGTGTCGTCAATTTTGATCCTCAGTGGCCCTGTAGGACAGGGTACTGCTGTGTCCCATTGATCCTCAACCTGTCTTTACCCAAAGGAGCCCAGGGGCGCAAATACTGAAGCAAGTTTGGCAGCCATCTGAAAGGGGTTAAGTTCAAAAGCACCCTTCAGCTGCACAGGACATAGACCAGGGGAGAGATGTAGATGTCTAGGACACTGCCCGGGGGCTTCACCTCCACCCTGTGGGAGCACTCAGCGATGCCAGGAACAGCAGTGGTCATGGAGCAGATTGTCGCCTGGTTCCCGTGGGGCAGCTGGCGCATCCGAGGGGCACACGTTTTGACTCGTGGCAGAATGCTTAATCACTGCACTACTAGAATACTGACTTTTGGAAAATAAAGTATCTTTTTCAGAAAAAATATTGCAGTAAATATTAATGAGCAGTTGTGAAATAGATGAATGAGTAGAACAGATGGATTGTTCTCCTCCCCTGCATTATCTAGAGGTGCAGGCTCCCCCTTCCTTACTGCGTCGTGCAGACTCACACCCACTGCCTTCCAATGAGAAGTGACCCACCAGCTTGCTGAGAAGGGTCAACAGTCTCCCTGGACCATTCAGTCACCCAGACCACACGCAGGAGAGTCAGCTCTGACGGGAAACAGATGAATTTGGGACTTTGAGACCTGTGGAGTTAGACCCCACTCCTGATGAGACTCCATGGGGTCTCAGAGGCCTGTCTGAGGGTCTGAGTCTCTTGGAGCGCCAGCAGCCTCAGCTTCCTCTCACTGAGCGACTGGCAGCTGGGCTCACACTGCTGACCCATCCACAGCAGTCGTCTGTGGAACTGAGAACTGAGTCAGTCCACCTCATGGAAGGTCTTCCTCTCCTGCGCTGTCCCTCCACCCTCCCAGCATGACGTCCTTCTCCAAGGACTGGTCTCTCCTGTCAACATGTCTAAAGTATGTCAGACGGAGCTTCAGAGTCCTTGCCTCCAAGGACCAGCCTGGTCTCACCCTCTCCAGAGCTAACTTGTTTGTTCTCCTATCAGTCCATGGTCTATTCAATAATCTTCTCCAACACCACAGCTCAAAGGCATCAGTTCCCCTTATGTTATCCCTAGTCATTGTCCAGCTTTCTGATGCATAGCAAGCATGGCCTGGATCAGGTGCACCTTAGTCTCTGGACTGACATCATTGCTCTCCAGTACTCTGGAGATGTTCCTGACAGCAGACTTTCTCAATGCAGCTTGTCTTTTAATTTCCTGGCTGCTGGTACCAAAAATGTTGGTAGTGGAGCCAAGCAAACTAAAGCTGTTAACAATCTCAATCTCTTCCCTATCCATCATGATGCTACCAGTTGGCCCAGTGGTGAAAATCTTTGTTATCTTGATGTTGAGCTTCAGTCCATATTGAAGGCTTCAATCTTTGACCCTCTGCAGCAAGAGCTTCAGGTCCTCCTCAGTTTCAGCAAGCAAGGTTGTGTCATCTGCGTATCACAGGTTGTTGATGAGTCTTCTTCCAATTCTTTTTGCTAAACAACTTTAATTCTACTGGTAAAATAATCTAGATAATGTTTCTAGGGTCACATGTTTAATTTTTTTTTATGAGCATTCCCTAGAAATGCTTATTCTATGGTGTGTGCCCAAGAGAATACACTTTCTTTTGATGTGACCTTTTTCACACTGAGTGGCTGGGGCCTATATCAGTTTAAGCAGCTCTGTATAAAATTCTGGACAGTGGTTCTTTTTATTATTATTATTATTATTGTTATTATTATTATTATTTTGTGTGCATGTACCATCAAATCAGATCTGACTGGTACAGGAGGATATTGCTCCTCCTTCTTCGGCAGAGCATCTGGTGGATTCGAACCGTGTACCTTTGGGATTGCAGTACAGCTTCTTGCCACTAGGCCACCAGAACTCCCCCGGACAGTGGTTCCCGATGGGCACTGGATGTCTGTCATCCACCTGACTTCTGTCTCTGGCATTCCTCATGGTATTGGGTGTCATTTTTACAGCAATCCTCCACAATTGTTGGTATTTTATGAATGCATCCATAATTATATTCATTTTCCAAGTTTTAATAGAAATATATATTTTCTAAATATGAAATGCATAATGTGTCTAAATATACAACACATATTTGTGAACTCTGGAACTTGGACATTGTCTTCTTTGAAACCAAGTATAAATGAAGGTAGATTTGTTTCAGGATATCATTTCCTTCACCTCTTCCAGGATTTGAATAGTATTAGTACTTTTTTTTTTAATAGTACAACTTCTAGTAAACACTAGTAGTGTGGCAAAAAAACTTGGACTTTTTAAAACCTTTTTTTTTTCCTTTTTCTACTTTGATTCTTATAGAATATGATGAATGACTTGAACAAAGTTCAGTTTTATTCAGTTTTTCTGAAATGCAGATTAACTTGTTGCAGGTAATGTTGTTGTTATTGTTACATGCCATTGAGTCACCTGCAACTCACGCTGACCCCATGTACAGGTAGCTCGGAACCCTAATCAACTGTGTATTTTTAATTGGGAAGCAATTAATTATTCTTAAAAAAATTGCCTACCCAGTCTAAAATTATTTCAAAGTATTTGGTTATATGATTCTGTACTTGAATGCCACTTTCAACTTTTAGTTTAAGTATTTTTATTTTATTAAATTATCATTTTATTACCTGAAAATTTGTAATGCTGTCTCATTCTAATGTAGTTCAGAAGTTTTTTGTATAATTTAGGAAGATAAGTAAATAACTAAGGAACTTAACAGATAATTCTGGTATTTTTAAAATTAGGAACATACAGAATGGAAAATATCATAGCTGTTTTCTAAAATAAGGGGGAAATCAACTCAGTGTTTTTGTTAACAGGATTAAACAGGCATTTGGTAACAGGGATTCATAAACGAAACATATAATGCTTGATAATTTTATTTTGTGAAGCTATGTTTAAAATACATATTGAGCTTTTGTATAATCGTTGATAAATGTGACGACACTGAACTTCTAGCAGAAGATCAATGCTTTAAAAATGGAAACAGTATAGGTTTTTATTGATTAATGTGGTTAAATCGAAATGAGAGTTTCGGTAACAGCTTTCTCAGACAGGCTGCTCCCCAGTAATGGCAGACCATCAATTTTAGCTTTCCACTGATAAATCAGCTTGAAAATTGGATGTCAAAATTTTTTCACTGAAGTAGTGATTTTTCCATGCCCTTTGACCTTTCCTGATATAATAGATTGCTTTATAAGACTAAGCTCTATCTTGCAGAAAGCAGTTGTTGGATTGACATATGGATGGGTTTCAAATTATTGTCTCCACCTGTTTTTACCCAGTTTATGAAATACTCATGTGTGTAATCATATATGATCTAATACTATAATTGGAAAGATTCTTCATCTTGGGAAAAACTCAATCAAGTGTTAGGAAAGTGGAGGTGGTTCTCCTTAGAAAGCTTACCGTTTAGAGCGGGTCAGGAGCGGCGCTGGCAGGTTGGCAGACATGTTTCTAGAGGTGTCTACGTTTGCACTAGGTACAGAGATTTACACACACACACACCCCCAACAGACCTTTTTCTCATTGTCTTGACAAACCATAATGGTTTAATTAATGACAGCTGTCCATCACTGTTGTTTTGGCATCAAAAAAAGTGAACACAAAGCCAGCGCTGCCAGCAACTCCGCATTCCCAGGGCCCCCGCTGAGGATTGGCACTGAAGAGAGAGAAAATCTGATAAACAGCCCAAGAAGCAGACCTCTTGGGGTCACGCCCACACCCCTGTTTCAGGTAGCTGGAAGGTGTTGACTGTGAAGTTGCTGCTGTCTAATCACCGTTCGCCAGGGGAATACGGACTGTCTGGTGTATTGATCAGGACACACCCTGGCCGTGGGGGCTGCTGGCGCCCTCTTTCAGCCCTGACAAATGAAGGGCCCCGGTTCGGGGTAATGACTTGGTGCTGAAATGAGCGCCCTGTGCCCTCTACCCTCAGGAGGTGTGGTGACCATCCTAATCTGAGAGCCAAACCCCAACCGGAGACTTAAGTCCAGTTTTTGCTGACCCAACAGAAATGCATTGAGGGGCGACTCTCCCCCCAAGAATCCATGATTCTCTTTTTTCAATCAAACAGCAATTATTCGTGGTCTAAGCTTTTGACTCACCCTTCCTCCCGATAACCTTTGATCTTACATTTGATGCAAATTGAGAGAGAAAGACAGCTTGTGTAGACTGACTTTGACAACTAGCGATTCACCGTGTAAATAAATCTATGCATTTTCTGCAATTGACTGCAGTCGGCACACAGACATTTTTAGCATGGCTGGTTTATTTTTGGTTGTTTTATTATTTTTTTTTTAAACCGTCTGGGTGTAACACTATTTGCAAAGTTTTATGTGTTAAACAAAATGTCTGCTTTTTTCGATTCTTTCTTCAGCAGTCATTATCATCACTAAGAAGCCAATCAGATGGTGGAGGGCAGTAACCCCCCCCAATCCACCATCCCAAAACCTTTTCCTTCCTGGAAAACTGTGGCAACTTGCGTGGCGCTGGCTTCTTGACAAAGACGTGCAATGTTATCAATGTTTTATGAAGCCTATGTTATATTTTGCTGAAAATAGATCTGTATTTATTTGCCAGTACTTTAATATTGCCCCAGGGTAATGACTTTTTGTTAAGTAATGTTATTTAAAGAAGATCTGGCAGTCATTTCAGATCATTTTAAGCCGCTGCCAAGGGTTTGGAGAAAGGTCACTTTGAATGACTGCTTAGTTAGCGCAGTGGGAAGGGTCTTAAGGGGACCTTGTTTTTGAAGGAACTGTCATAAATTTCCCCTTTGCACGTCTGGGAATACAAAGCAAATGGAGTTATTCCTGCCTCGAAGGCAGTAGATTTTTTTTTAAGGCAGTAGATTTTATATTTCTATTTCCTTTATTTCTTCTCATAATTCTGTTTATTCCCATAACTGAGCTCAGAGCTTTTCATTTTGTCCTAAATCCACTGCTGTGACAGTTGGTGGGACCTCTCTCTAGAATTTTATTTCTCCCAACACTTAGATTTTGTGCTCTGGCGTATTAGCAGTGGGAGTTTGTAGTGTGCTCGGTTGTTTTTTACAATTCTGCCTCTCATGTAACCTGACTTCACAGTCCTGCCACTGCAGTCGCAGCTGGCCTCTTGCTGTTCACAGCTGAAAAGTGAAACCAATGCCCAGGCTAACAAAATGCACATGAAAGCCATTCTGATCACATACAGTCATTTCCCGTAATTTTATCAGCCTTCGTCAGTTCCTCATGTGAGCTCTGGAAGTCATTCTTTATTCAAGCAAATACAGTCCTAACTCCCGTGTTGAGCTGTGCTGTCTTCCAGGACAAGCGTACTTCCTGAGAGCCAGCAGTGCTGTGACTAGATCCAGGGCTCGAGATTTCTAAAATAACTAAGGCTTTTCTTTCTCCTTTCTGACCCCTTTCCCCTCAGAGGAAATGCTATCTACCTCTCCAATGAACTAATTTATCACTTAGGTTCTAGAAATCCGTACTCTTAGCTAAGATGGCCCTTTCCTTCTAAGTGGACACAATTTCAGATTCGGAAACAACAGCTGTTAAACTACAGCAATGCAAACAATGAGTTCATCTAGTGTTTTCTTAAATATTTATATGAGCAAGATTGGAGAGGAAGCTGAATGGTAGCAGAGTCCTCGGAAGGTCTCAGTGCCACAAGGACTTTGATGGAAAGCAGGCTTCCTCCTTATATCTCATGATTCCTCCTTTGATCACAAACATTTATTATCATTATCAGGAGATTATGCCATTGTTGGAGAGCCCTTGGAATGGAACTGTTTGAGGGGAGTAGAATGGCAGTTTATTAGATTTTGCAAAAGAGTTCATGGGATAAAATAGTCTCTTTTTAAAAATAACTGCGGGTGCGCACTAGTTTTATTACTGTATCTTGGTGCATTTTCTTAAGGAGGCTTGTTGTGTTGTGTTTTAGTTTTTTGTTTCCCCCTTTTTTTATGCAAAGGATACAGCTTTTTTCTGACGCCTTCTTGTCAAACCATGTTTCTGGTTCCATGTTCCCCGGGTGCGGTGTATGTGCGCACAGAGGTCATACCCCCTGCCCTCTTTGTTAAGTAGTAATTGTGGTTGTGTAATTTGCATTGGTATAACATCCCTTTAAGGTGGTTATTTAATATTTTTCCTATTTTCATTTTTTAAATTTTGGTGTACTGGATGTAGCTCCTTTCACCTGCCATTCTAATCCCTGTGTTTTCCAACTTTGCAGTAAAACCCTTTCAGGAAACACCTAGTGCTGTGAAGTGAATTCTCTCTTCTTGTAAACTAACATTTGCTCAGTATTTCAATTTTCCAGTGAATTAAAAACAGACCTAATTTATATACATACTCTGCATATTCAGTGTATTTGATTTTTGCATCAAAAGTGATGTAATTTTTTTTTTCATATCCTCAAAAGCAAAACAGAACAGCATTTCTTGAGCAGCTGCCGGCAAGGCCTTTGGTGTGAAGTGTGTGGGGCTGTGCTGATACTTCCCATTAAAATAAACATGGCACCACTGCAGCAAACAGCTCTTCGACCCTCTAAGGGGTGCATGCGCCTTCCCTGCTTCTTTCTGTTGAACTTCCATCCGTATAGAGAGAGACAAAAAAAATGCAAACTTCAATATAAAGTTTAGAAAGATCTTAAATTCAGCACGGTCTGCCTGTGCCCTCTCCTCTCGTCTCGCAGACTGATGACCAGCGGTGACGTTACTGAAAGAAGTTGGAGCACAGACACAGAAACTTGAACACGGCAGAGGCGCTAAATGTGGCCGCTCAGAGTCGCCAGGGCCAGGAGGAGGCTGGAGTCCAGAGCGGCAGAGCCTGGGGAGTGGGTGTTCAATTCAGTGACATAAACAATCTGAAAAGAAAGCTTGGCAGTAGGCACGTGACAGGCTCTCAGGCCAGAGCGTAGAGAGCTTCACGTCGCCACGTTGGTGGCCTGGTGTCTTCCAAGCTGGCTGCTAACCGCCAGACCAGAGCTTCTAAGCCCGTGAGGGATTTGCCGGCAGCTGGAATCTAACGTCGTGTTGGGTATGTTCTGGTTCCCTGCTCTGTGAGCCTGGGTTCCTTTTCCTGGCAAAGCCGTCCGTAGAACTGCCTGATGGCAGCGCCTTGGGCCACTTGGAGCACGCCAGGAGGAGACTTCGCGCCAAGTGCAAGGCCACCTCTCCTCTGCCCTTCCCTGCTGTGACCCGTCCACTCACCACAGGGGAGTTGAAATTGTAGTTTCTGCTTGTGAGCACAGCTCGAAAGGGACCCCTGGGTCAGAGAGAGGGACGCTGTGAGTCGTGCAGGGGCTTTAGAATGTCCGTATTCTCCAAGTTCACTCCCAGGTTCACTCGGTTTTGTTAGTTACCTCTATAGGAATTCAATCCTAAACCTTACTCTGAAGAAGCAAAGGGACATATACATGCAGTGGCTGTGTGTGGAGAGCCGCAGTGACAGCGGCCTGTGTGAGAGGCTGCTTTCACATTATTCATCCAAGGGTTGCACTTAAAACGCTAGAAGAGGTTTTACCTGTGCAGATGGGAGCTTTCATCGCTGCTTCTAACTGAAACTAGACCATCAGGAAGTTCTTATTTTTACATTTCACCTGAGTACTGGATATTATTTATGCTCATTTAGAAACTCTGTATTTCTGTGTGACTGAATTTTCTTTTTCCTGAATGTAGAAGGTAAGCCCAACAAATAGAAAAACCCCGGGGATGCCGCCCACTAAGAGGAGGGCTGCCAACAGAAGGGTTGGTGGTTCGAATCTACTTGCTGCTCTGAGGAAGAAAGATGAGCCCTCTCTAAAGGTGTAAAGTTGACGGCCTTGGAACCCAGGGTCCTGCGGGGCTGCTGTGAGTGGGAATCAGCTGATCGGCCAAGGATGATGGTTTCATCACGCTTAATGCTGCTTCTGTGACTGTCATTGAGCTCTGAACCAACCCAGAATTGACCCTCCAACAGGTTCTCAGATGCAATAAATCGCATGGGAGAAGATTGTCCATCTTTCTCCTATAGAGCTTGGTAGATTCGAACCGCCTACAGGCCTTCAAAAATCTTGTGTATAGCAGAGCACACTTAGAATAAAATGCCTGTCTGTCAGATGAGGCAGGGTTTAGAGCTGCTGTACTTCGGATCTCTATGGGTCGCAAACGACTTGATGGCACATAACAACAACCTTTGGATTGTCAGTGCAGCTACTACCACTCAGCTACCACAGCTCTCTGTCCTATGACTGTAGTCAGTGGTAGTGGACAGACCTCAGCTTGTGTCTGTCTGTCTTACAGATTTTATATATATTACACCGCAGTGGGGCTGATGCTTCGTACAGATGGTGTTAGTCATATTTTTACACATTCACTTTTATCCCTCTGATTGAGAGGAAGTCAAAGATGCAGATACGATTATAACACCACCATTTATTATAACAAAAGCATGAGAAAATTCTGTTTACTTAATCGCACTACAGTGTGACAAATGTAAAGCATCATTTGAACATAAAATAAGGACACTTTTTATTTAAAGTTTAGTGTACTTTATTTTTTGTACTGACATACTGACATCTTTGCTCGTTAGTGTTTTAAAGTATTTCTGGACAGCAGATTTGTACAATGTAATATGTCATTTCTTTCTTTTTTTATTTTTATTATTAATTTTAATGAAAGTTTACAGAGACAGAATTTCCATTAATTCATTGTTGCATTTTCCTCCTACCCACTCTTCCCTCCCCCCAATTCACTCTTCTCTTTGAAAAGTAAAAGAAAAATTCTTTCATTGTAATACAGTCCCTCCCCCTAAGTCCACCCCACTGTGCAGCCTTCATTCTGGACTTCTGTCATGACAATAATATCTAATCACATATCCCTTTTAAACAGCTTTCTCCCTCATCTGTTTCAAGGCAGCATACATTATTTATCCCATCTTTCTCAGTCTGCCCCCAAAACCAGTGTCAGTCCTGTTTTACAACAATGGCACTATGCAGTATTTGTCTTTTTGTGACTGAGATATTTCACTCAGCATAATGTCCTCCAGGGTCACCCATTCTGAATGCTATTTCATGAGTTCCTTGTTTTTCAATGCAGCGTGGTATTCCAGTGTGTGAATATACCACAGCTTCTCTATCCATTCGTTTTTTTTGATGGGCACTTAAGTTGTTTCCAACTCCTTCCTGTTATGAACAAAGCCGTGATAAACATAGGTGTGCATATAGCTGCTTGGATGGAAGTTATGGTCTCTTCGGGGTATATTCCCAGTAGTGGAATTGCTGGGTCAAATGGTATTTCTATTTGCAACTTTTTGAGAAAGCACCACACCACCTTCCACAGTGGTTGCACCATTTTACACTCCCACCAACAGTAAAGAAGGGTTCCAATTTCTCCACAACATCACCAGCATTTGCTGTTTGCTGTTCTGTTAAATTTTGCCACTCTTAGTGGGGTGAGATGATATCTCATAGTTGTTTCGTAAGGACACGTTTTGTATTACCTAAAAGAGGGTGAATTTAAGCTTTTGACCAAGAAGGAATAAGAGTTCTGCTTTGTTAATTCTAGAAATTTGAAAATCCGCTAGTTTCTGCCTGTGCTTGTGGCAAACGTTTCCCCGAGCCCAGGGAATCTGGTAGGTGACTGGAAAGCCCACCACTGTCGGATTAACCCCTGTCTCACAGGGTTTCCACGTCATCACTGGAGGAAATCAGCACATCTGATCCTCCTGGAGTGAGTGAGGGTTCAAGTGCCAGCCTTTCAGGGAGGAGCCCTAAATCCTTGACCGCTGGGCCACCACGGTCATTGTTGCTGTGCACTGTGGCATGTGGCCTGCTCAGGGCTGACCTTCAGCAGGTTCTCAGAGGTTATAAATCACACGGGAGGAGATTACCCACCTCTCTCTCATTAGTTATTTTTATTTATCCTGTCTTGGGAATATGCATGCATATCTTTGCAGAAACATTATTTGGTGATAAGTTATTAATCTCAATACCGCTCAAAACCAACTCAAACTCCTATCTATAGTTGGAATGGACTCACAGCTGACCCTTCAGCTGGCTGAGAGAGGCTGTAAATTGTCCATCTTTGCCCATGGATCCCGTGTGGGTCCCCACCACCAGCCTGGGGGTTGACAGTGCACCCCCTTACCATTAAGCCACCAGAGCTCTGTAAGGGCTCTCAATGTGGCATGTAATTCACATTATCTTTCTAACATTTTAATAATTATGGATATCAAAGCATGTTCTTTCCTGTGTGTTTTCGATAAATACCAGCACTATAAATCATCTTCTCAGTCCTTGCTGTGAAAGTTGGCCAGTGACTAAGGATGACAGAAGAGTCGATGTCTTTGAGTTGTGGTGCTGGGGAAGAGCACTGAGCATCCCGTGGACGGGAAAAAACAAACAAGTCTGTCTTTGCAAAATTGAAGCCAGAATGCTCCTAGGAGACAAGAATGCTGAGCCTAAATCTCCCATAATTTGGCATGTTGGAAGGATGCGCCCAACCTTGAAGGAGCTCAGGCTTAGAAAAGTGAAGGGTCAGCCTGAGAGAGGAAGGCCTTCGACGAGATGGATTGTCAGGGTGGTGGAAGCAGTGGTTCAGTGCGCTGGGCGCGGAGAGGATGGACACATGTCGACGACTGCATAAACATTGTCCTCAAACTCCCAGAAGACCTGGAAGAACCACCAGAAAGCAAAACAGCCCCCGTGGGGTCAAGTTGATTGGGACCCACAGCACCTGTGCACAGCGTAGTGCAGCTGCCACGGGGCGTCCAAGGCTGGCGTCTCCAGGGAAGCCAGCTGCCTTGTCTTTCTGCCATAAGGTGTGTGGTGGTGGTGTTAGGTGCCGTCAAGTCCGCCTTGACTCTTAGTGACCGTGTCAACAACAGATCTGAATCCTGTCCTGCCCTGCGATGTCCTCACCAGCTGTGACATCTCGTTAGAGTCACTGTGGGACCAGCAGAATGGCTGACTTCCGACTGCAGCTTCTCCATGACTGGCAGAGACCTTGACCACCAACCCCGCAGAGTCCCATCCTACAGGGATTCTGTGAGCAGCACAGAAAGGCAGGTCTTTCCTACATTTTTGAGAATTCTTTCCATATTAAGCATGATTTGGGCACCAAACCAAAGCTGTGATGTGGAAGTGAAAGAATGAGAGCCAGCACTGCAGAATGAGGTTTCGCTGGAGGGCACGGCCCATGGGGAGAGGATCCCTGCGCTCCGTTTACGTCTCCTCTGCCTGCCTGCCCCACTGGACGCCTTCACCACCGTGACAGATTGCTCTCAGATTGGGTTTCATCAGGACAATTTGTCTGCTTATCCTCAAGGTGGAGCGTTTAATTGCAGCAGATAATTGGATACCATGCAGTGCCTGCCGAGTTAATGTGGGATCAGTAGTGGAAACTTTCTACCAAAACGCATTTAGCTTTTTGGGGTGTGGGGACATGAGAAGAAAAATATTTTTAAAATTCTCCTTGGGACAAGCAGAGCTTAAAGTGGAAGCGATCCTAGTGGGGTTTGCTTCCATTCTACCAGAAGCAAATTATGAGAAGTGTCATACACCTCAAATGAAGCTGATTTTGTTTCCTGAGAGAAGTGCCTGAGTGTCATGACCGTGGCCTTCACAGTGTATCTCAGGAACTCCGAGGCCCAGCTGCTGATGGTTCCTGTCCCACTGTCGTAATGACGCCAGCATTGGGGGTCTGGTGAGCCCTGCTCACTGCCGCAGGGGTGCTGGGAGCAGCATCCAGGCATTTCCACTTTGTTAGGTTTTTGGATGTCTTAGTTTCTTGGTGCTACTCTAACAGAGATACCACAATGGATGGTTATAACAAACGGAAATGTATTTCCTCACAGTTTGGGGCTCTAGAGGTCAGAATTCAGAGCACCAGATAAGGTGCAGTGTACCCTTCAGTTGAAACTGACCCATAGCTGACCCTCCAGCAGGCTTTCAGAGGCACACAGGTGGGGACTGCCCATCCTTCATCTACAGAACAGCCGGTGGATTTGAACCACATGCCTTTGGATTTGCAGCACAGCTTCTTACCACCAAGCCGCCAGAGCTGCTGCTCCCTGTCATCAAGTCGGAACTGGCCCCAAGCAGACCCTGCAGTGGGGAGTCGTGAGCTGGAGGGGACGGACAGCGCTCCTCTATCTGTCGGCAGTGGGGACCTTCTGTCTCCTTCCAGCCTGTGCAGCTTGGCTTCTTGGGAATCTTTTTGGCATAGTATCAGTCTTTCCCCATCTTAGCTTCTCTCTCTGGACCTAATTAGCTTGGTGTATCTCAAAGGTCGTTATTTTAAAGAAAACCCTAATCTAATAAGACCTCATTAACAGAGTTTTAAAAAAATACTCTTCCAGAACAAGATTGTTTGCTGTTGTTGTGTTATTGCGGTTGGAACCTGGCCACAGCTGAACTTGTGGAGTTTTTCTCAGGGTATAGATCACGCAGGAGGTGACCCAGTGCCTCATGGGTTCCGCCTGCCTGAGGGCCGGCAGTTCAACCCCCTGCAGAGCTCACTTGAGATTACTGTAGGGCATGGGTTGTGGGGTAGGGCTCAGAACACTTAGTTCGCAACTATGTTTTCTTCGGAGGCATTGACAGTATTAATCCTTATGTTGAGATATTTTTTTTATGTTTACTGAGTTTGTTTTTTAATATAGTCTAAGAAGTCATTGTACCAAAAAGAATTGGCTCATGTAGGCCCATTTCAGGACATAGCATATAATCAGGAACCAGTGGTGACAGGGATAGAAGTTCAAGCTGATCTGAAGAAATTGACAAAAAATAGGGCTCCAGAAATTGATGGAATCCCAATAGGTCTGTTTCAACAAACAGATATAGCCCTGGACATACTCACCAGACTGTGCCAAGAAATCTAGACCACAGTTTCCTGGCCAGCTGATGGGAAAATCCATATTTATTCCAAGTCCTAAAAAAAGTTATCCAATAGAATGTGGACATTATCTAACAATAGTATTAATATCACATGAAAGTGAAATTTTGCTGAAGATAATAAAAAACAGCTGGGACAGTACATTGACAGAGAACTGGCAGAGAAATACGGGCTGAGTTTAGGAGAGACTATGGCATTAGGGCTATTGTTGCTGGTGTGAAATGGATCTTGGCTGAAAGCAAAGAGTACCAAAAGAAAGGATGTTTTACTGACTATGCAAAGGCATTTAACTGTGTAGATCGTAACAAATTGTGGCTAATCCAGAGAAGAATGGGTATCCCAGGACACTTGATTGCTCTCATATGAAGCTATACCTAGAACAGACAGCAGCTGCCTGAGGGAGCAAGAGAACACGGCATGGCTCAAAATCCGGAAACGAATGTGTCAGGGATGTGTCCTGTCTCCATACTTTTTCAATGTATATGCAGAAATAGATCATGTGGGAGGCTAAACTTTATGAGGAGGAGTGTGGCATCAGAATTGGAGGAAGACTCATCAGCAACCTGCATTATGCAGGTGACTCAACTTTGCTTTCTGAAACTGAGGAGGATTTAAAGTGCTTGCTTCAGAAGATCAAGGACAGTAAGGACTGTAGTCTCCACTATGGATTGCATCTCAACACCAGGAAGATAAAGATCCTCTCCATCATGATAGATGGAGAAAAATTAAAGTTGTGTAGTGGTTTCATCTTGCTTGAATCCCAGTCAGCACCCTTGGCACCGGCAGTCAGTAAATAAAAAGATGAGTTACGTTGGGAAAATCTGCAGTGAAGGGCCCTCTAGAGTGCTGAAGAACAGTGATGTCAGTTTGAAGAATACGGTGCCCCTGAACCACCCCATGGTCTTCTCAGTTGCACGCTGTGCATCTGAGAGATGAACAGTGACTCAGAATGGTAGAATTGATGCCTTTGAATTGTGCTGAAGGAGAGTATTGACCATAACATGGATTGCCAAGGGAACAGACAGGTCTGTTCTGGAGAGGGTGAAGCCAGGTTGTTCCTTGGAGGCAAGGATTTTGAAACTCTATGTCACATACTTTGGACATGTTACTAGGAGAGCCCAGTCCTTGGAGGACATCACGCTTGGATGAGTGGAGGGTCAGCACAGGAGAAGAAAACCCCAATAAGATAGACTGACATGGTGACTGTGGCAATGAAGTCAGCTATGTCAGACAGAAGTTGGCTCAGGGCAGGCTTCAGTGCCATTGTTCATAGGGTCACTGCGACGTGCAGTTGATGTAACAGCACGTAACAAGGTGAAGGTCTGGCTTCACTCTGTGGCCACCCAGTTTTCCCAGCACTGTTGTCAGGTAGACTTCTCTTGTCAACATAGAATGAGCTCTCAGTGCTGTACTATTCATTTCTCTTCAGTTCTAGTGCCAGTATTTTCACATGCACTGAATTGTCACTCACACACCTGAAGTACCAATCAGGTGCCCACCGGGGCAACCTGTACTCTGCACATCAAGCCTGCGGCATCTGGGGGCAGTGGTATTATCTCCCCGGTTCTGATTGGCTAGAGCCTGGTCTGGCTGCTTGGAGAGCTGCCTTCATTGGCCTTCCTTATGCCGCTGGTTTTGTCTCCATACACTTTCTTCTTGCATCTCCTCAGTTCTGCCTGACTTTGCCTGGTTCTGACCCTCGCATCACCACACCCTGCTTTCCTTTTTCGTTCTTCTATAATTCACCTTGGGATATCAGGGTGCCTAGAAGAAAAAGCCAGCCACAATTTCAAAGGCGCGTGGTTTGAATCCACCAGCCATTCTGCTGGAAAGAGACAGGCAGTTACCTCCTGTGTTACCTGTCACCTCTGAAAAGCTGCTGGAGGGTCAGCTCTGAGCTGGTCCCGACTGGATGGTCATCTGGAACATCAGCCACGGACGGCTTGGACATGTGTTTCATTTTGGGCTACTTGGGATGTTAACTGATATTTTTGCTTACTAATTTCTACCTCAGTCCAATTTGAATCTAGACTAATACTCTCTCTGCTGGAAGATCATTTCTGATTTCTTCTTTTACATTCCCTCTAGGTCACTTTCCCTTGTTGTGCCAATTCCGTCAGATGTGACGTGAGATCATTTTGTGATAAATGTCTATGGCATTTTGTAGGGAACACGCTCTACCTAATTTCAGTTCTTTTGAATTATAAGATGGTTATAAGATACAGTATATTTTGTTTAACATAACATGTTGTTGTTGTTGTTGTTATGTGCCATTGAGTTGACTGTGACTCACAACGACGCTATGTACAACAGCCCTAAACCCTGCCCTATCCTGTGCCAATCTTACAGTCTCCAACACATGTACCCACACTATCCCAGTCACTGAATCAGTACATCTCATCGAGGGTCTTCCTATCCTGCGCTGTCCCTCCACTCTCCCAAGCACGATATCCCTCTCCAAGGACTGGTACTGCCTTACAACATGTCCAGGGTATGTCAGACGAAGCTTCAGAATCCTTGCATCCAAGGAGCAGCCTGATTTAACTCTCTCTAGGATGAACCTGTTTGTTCTCTTAACAGTCCATGGTATATTCAATACTCTTTTCCAACACCACAGCTCAAAGACATCCCTAGTCAAGCTTTCTAATGCATAGCAAGTGATTACAAAGACCATTGCCTGTATCAGGCATACCTTAGTCTCCAGACTGACATTATTGCTCTTCAGTACTTTGGAGAGGTCCTCTGACAGCAGACTTCCCAATGCAGTATGTCTTTTAATTTCCTGGCTGCTGGTGCCAAGAGTGTTGATCATGTAGCCAAGCAGACTAAAGCTGTTAACAATCTCCATCTCTTCAGCATCTATCCTGATGGTGCCAATCAGCCCAGTGGTGAGAATCTTTGTTTTCTTGATACTGAGCCTCAATCCATATTGAAGGCTGAAGTCCTTGACCCTCTGCAGCAAACACTTCAGGTCCTCCCTCAGTCTCAGCTAGCAGGATTGTGTCATCTGCCTAACTCAGATTATTGATGAGTCTTCCTCCAATCCTGATGCCACATTCCTCCTCATAGAGCCCAGCCTCCCATATAATCTGTTCTGCATATAGATTGAAAAGTTATGGACGTAGAACACATCCCTGGCATACACCCTTCCCAGTTTTGAACCATGCAGTGTTTCCTTGCTCTGTTCTGATGACTGCCTCCTGGTCCAAGTATAGGCTTCGCATTAGCATTCTCAAGTGTTCTGGGATTCCTGTTCATCTTTTGATCCATACAGTCAAATGCCTTTACATCATCATTGAAACACAGGTAGACATTCCTCTGGTACTCTCTGCTTTCAGCCAAGATCCATCTAACATTAGCTATAATATCCCTAGTACCACGGTCTCTTCCACACCCAGCCTGCACTTCTGGTAGTTCTCTACTGATGTGCTGTTCCAGTCATTTTTGGATAATTTTTAGCAGTCTTACTTGCATGTGATATTAACGATAATGTTTGATAATTTGCATACGCTGATGGATTACCTTTCTTTGGGATGGGAACAAATATAGATCTCTTCCAGTCAGTTGGCCAAGTGGTTATCCTCCATATTTTTTGGCACAACTTGGTGAGCACACTTAGGGCAGCATCTGTTTGTGGAAATATGTTCATTGGTATGCCATCTATTCCTGGGCCTTATTTTTTTGCTAATTCTTTCAAAGCAGCTTGAATTTCTTCCTTCATCACCACAGGCTCTTGCTCATATGTTGTTTCATGAAAGTCTTCTCTGTCCGCCAATTCCTTTTTGGTATATCGACTCTGTATACTTTTCCCATCTTCTTTTAATACTTCCTGGCTCATTTAATATTCTGCACAAAGTATCCTTAAGTATTGCAACTCCAGGTTTGAATTTGTTTTTCAGTTCCTTCAGCTTAAGAAATGCTGAGTGAGTTGGGCCCTTTTGATTTTCTGACTCCAGCTCCTTGCACATTTCGTTGTAATACTTTGTCTTCCCAGGCTGCCTTTTGAAATCTTCTGTTCAGCTCCTTAATATCTTGACTTCCCCCCTCCACCCCCTTCTTTGGCTTCTCAGTGCTCTAGTACGATTTTCAGAGTCCCTTTGGACATCCATTTTGGTCTTGTCTTCCTCCTCGGTTTTTGTAATGACCGTATGCACTCCTTCTGGATGATATTCTTTATATCCTCCCACAGCTCATCTGGTCCTCGCTTGAAAATAATAGAAGTTCTTCAGTTGAGCATAATATTCTGTACATTTAAATGAGATCATGCTAGTTGATAGTGCCCTTCATATTATTTGTACTTTCACTCATTTTTGTGTCTCCTGAGTGTATCAACTACTGAAAGAGAAATAGTGATGTACCCTGTTGTTGTTGTTGTTGTTGTGTGCCATCAGATCCCCTGCGACTCACAGCGACCCTGTGACAACAGCCCTAAACCCTGCTCTGTCCTTATTTTCTCTAATCTTACTGTCTCTGACACACAGTGCAGTGGTCAGCTGCCTGCTTCTCTGCACCCATTCCCTCGGGCCCCTGGCGCCTCGTTGTGCATGCCGTGGGGCGCCTCCTGGGGGTTCAGTTGGGTCCCTGCCTTCCTGTACTGTGCAATGTCTTGTAGCATTTAGTGGAGTTGGTTAATCTCAAGATGGACATCTACCGTCTTGGTCTTCATTTTCTGTCTATCGCTTGTTTCTTTTTCATTGTTTGTGTTTCTGTTCTTCTTTTGTATCATTTAAGATAGGATTTCACACTTTCAGTTTCTCTTTTGGTTTTCTAGCTCTGCCCCATGCGTGAGTGTCTTTGGGTGGTTCAGTGGGCGTTGTTTTGTGCCCCTGTGGTTGCTGCACCCACACAGCCCACACGGACTTACTGAGGTGGCATTCCGTGTGAAGCCTAGAAACCGCCGCAGACAGCCCCGTCCTTTGCACGTTCCCTCCGACACACTTTAGGAGACCCACGAGAGGTGGCTGTGAGTTTGCTTTAGCAATAACGTATCTACTAAAGAAATAAAGTGGGAAAATAAACATGTCCAGATACTGGCCGTGGTACATGTTCTTGGTGCGTGTCTGAAGCTCTGAGCTGCCAGCTGCTCTCCTCCCCCTCTGCCACCTCAGGGCTGACAGGACAGACGTCATGAGCTCGTGTCTTTGCTTCCTGATGCTGCCTTCATTCTTGCAGGATGCTTTCCGTGAAAATGGAGTTCTGGGGTGCTGTTGCATTTCTCTCTTAGCACTTTGATGACAGCCTCTGCGTCCCCTCTCTGTGAACACTGGGGGGGGGGGCTCGCCCCCTCTCAAGGACTCTGCTTTCTCCATTTCCAGCAGTTTGTCCACTGTTCGCCAGCTATGGTTTTGACTGTTTTTTCATAGCCCTGTGAGAATCACGGAGTTTGTTCACCATGTGAATTCATAGCATTTCCAGTGAGGGACTTTTTGTTTTCCTTAAGAATGAGTCCATTTTCCCCATCTTCTGCAGTTTTTTTATTATATCACTGAATTTGTAAGTGTTTTGCCATGGAAACTCTGTCGGGCTGCTAGTCAAAAGGTCGATGGTTCGAGTCCACCAGTCATTTCCTAGAAGTAGGTCAGCCGGTCTCCTCCTGTGGAGACCTGCAGCATCAGGAACGTGGTGGAGGGGTCCAGACCAGTATGGTGGCAGCAGCTTCCAGGCTGGGCACACTGCACCCCTCTCTTCGGAGCTCCTTGGGGGCTCAGGCATATAGCCTTTGCTTAGCACATGACCATTGTGACCATTGGGACCACTGGGACCACTGCGTTAACCAGCACTGAGCCAGCAGCCCAGGCCCCTCCCAGTAAGGAGTGGTGACTTCCAGAACACTGCCCTAAAGTTACAACTGCCTGACACCTGCCATCCACCGGGTTTCCTAGGCTTTCAACCCCGCGGGGGGGGCAGGGGGGGTGGATTGTCCCTCTTTCCTCAGAGCAGCTGGTGGATTTGAAGGGGCAGCCCATGGGCTGGCAGCTCAGGTCCCTGGGCTGGATGCTGGAGCACCACGTCCTGCTCATGTCCTAGAACAGGCATGCAGGAACTGAGGAATGTTGAATCTGCTGGTTGCACTTGGCCTGGAATTGCTGGCGAAGCGTTGTTCCCTGAGCTTCTGTCCTCTCTAGAAGGGCCGTCTGGTGGCTTCTCAGCAGTTTTTAACAACAGCAGCAATGGGGGCTTAGCGGTAAAGAATAGTGCTGCCCACGCACAAGTCAGGGGTTTGAATCCACCTGTTACTGCACCAGAGAAAGGCGGGTGAGGCCCTGTGTGATTTCCTCCCTCTGGAGACTTGCTGATGGTCGGCTGTAAGGCGTGTCTGGGCCAAGGAAATGCGGCAGCAGTCCCTGGTCACTAACCCATCTGTTCTCCTGTGTGTGTAAGAGTGTGTTGATCAGTCAGAAGAGGGTCAAATGGTTCTTCCTCAGTCTTCATTAGGAAAGGCCCCCAGCCTGGCCGTGATTTAAAGACACACGTGTAGCAGGAGAAGGCCGTGGTGCTGAGGTGAGAACCTCTCATGGCTAGGGGTTCAAACTGGGACAGACAGACATCTAGCACGCTCTCCTCATTTCACAACAAGGAAAAGGGACATGTTTTAGTCAAGATGATGCCAGAGCTTTGAGAAGAAAAGCAAAGGGAAAGAAGCTTAGGTCTTAGCATTGTGGAGAGGCCTGGGCCGGCGTCGGGCCCAGCTGGACAGTGGAGGGCTCCCGCTTACTCGCCCCCCAGCTCCTGCTGCCCGAGCTCCCCGACTTGCCCAGGTAGCTACATCTTGGGAAGGGCTTCTGGGGCATAGTGCCACGTGCGGCTGCCAACTTCAGACTCGGGCGTTCACACCCACTTGCAGCCCCAGCTGGAGGGTGCGGCATGCTGCTTCCGTTCAGAATGGGGGTCCTGGAGAGTGCCGCCCCGCAGGCACCCTGTGAGTGAGAGCCTCAGGGCCGCTGTCTGGGTTCTGTACATTTGTCCACGGGGCCATGAGTGACCCACCTCACAGCCCTGTAGACCCACCTACGCCAGTGCCCAGATCCCCCATAACACACCCCCGCAAGGCCCTCTTCCCCAAACCCTGACCGCCGCGGCCCTGTGATCCTTCCCACCAGACACAAGGCCCCCTAGGTGGGAAATGTCCGTCCCGTCAGCTCCTAGCACAGCTCCTGGGGCACAGCAGGCATCACCAGGGCACTGGGACGAGCATGCCACTGGTTCTGTGGACATGACTGGTGGAGACAGAGCCAGCCTGTGCCCTTGTGAGCGAGCGGGCCAGGGCTGCTGGGAGCAGGTGAGTAGTGAGCGTGGAAGGTGAGGAAGCTTCATTTTCCTGGACATCGTCTCCAGGAGGCCGATTGAGGACCAAGAACTTTGAACCCATGCTCACTAAATAAAACCATCCACCGTCAGGTGAATTGTGAAAAGGCAGGGCCTCCTCCCCAGGTCAGGACTGGCAGCCTATGCTGCTTGTAACTGGCGTCTGCTCAGAGATGGTCAGGATTGAATGACAACGTTCAGAAAACGTGCCACCTCCTTGGAGCTGAAACCTGTCCCACTGCCATCAGTGGGCTCTGGCTCCCAGCGCCCTGTAGGACAGAGCAGAGCTGCCCTAGGGTCCCCAGGCAGCCTGCCATTGATGTCCATCTGAGCAGCGAGCTAGAAGGCTCGAACCTTTGACCAGTTGTCAAGCATTTTATCCTCTGTGCCACTAAGGCTCCTCACCTCCCTTGATGAAGCTGTTTCCATCCTTCAACAGTTCATTAATCAATCGGATCTGTCTGCTGCTTTTAGTAAAGTCAGAGGTCACTTAGACCAGTGAAATGTACATCGTTTTATGCTCATTATTTATTGCTGGATTCAGAAAAACTTCTCTTGAAAGTCAAATCAATAGACTATGGATCGGTGCGGACTGAGTTCCCTGGTTATGCCATCAGATCATTGTTGCAACGTCTTGGCTGCCTTTACATGGGAGCACAGATGTGCGACTGATTAAAACACTGAGCGGAATCACAGACCACGCAGACGTGGGAGGCTTGTACCACACACTCGGGACTTGTTTGCCAAATCATTTCATTATTAAGTCCACACAACCTACTTAAACTGTAAGATTCTGAAACTAGACTCAAAGTAAACAAGAGTGGAATTTTGTATGAATATTAACAAATTCAGAAAAAAGTTTTCAAAAACCACTTCCTGAGGTGAACAGAAAAGAATAAATACCACATTTGAAGATAGTTTAAGTATGAATCTAGTTCATGAGGTAGAAATTTTGCAGTGAATGTTTAAATACTTTAAAAATTATGTGTCTTTGCTACTCTTTCAGAGGAGTATTATACATAAATAATAATGGAAAAATTGTCTTTAAAATACTGGCGTTTGCATTTACTATACAGTGATCCCTCTGATGTAACCTTATGAAGAAAATCATAATCTGCATAAATAAGAATTATTGTTCAGGCCTTTCATTCATAGGGTCGCTATGAGTTGTCTACCACTTGATGGCACTTAATAACAGTTAATGCTCCAGTCCTTGGGAAATGACATCATGCTGAGGGAAGTGGAAGGTCAGAGAAGAGAAGAAGATCTTCGACACGATGGATTGATACGGTGACTGTAGCAATGGGCTCGAGCGAGTCTTGGATTGTGGGGATGGCGTAGTTTAGGGCAAGGGTTAGATCTGTTGTTCATAGAATTGCTGTGACTTATGGAGCTCTGTTGGCCTAGTGGATAGAAAGTGATGCTACCAAGCCAAAGGTGGGTGATTTTAATCTGCGGCCCTCGGGCCTGGTTTTAATTGGTTTTGGTCAAATATTCTTCTAAGCGGTATAACGCTGGTCTGTCCATTCTCTGTACAGAGGTAACTCCGGTTGCTGTGATGCTAAATGCTGTGACACTGATATGTCAGATGCGATAATGGTCACCCATGGTGCACAGTGTTTGGTGGAGCTCCCAGATTAAAACAAGCTTGGAAGCAGGAGTGGCATCCACTTCCGAAATAGCCTGCCTCTGGAAACTCTGTGAACTTAGAGAAACATGAAAATGATACAAGTGTTCAGGCCTTTTGTTCGTAGGGTCACTATGGCACTTGACAACAACTATTATTAATCATTAAAATAAACCCAAAACTACCACTGTTGAGTTGATTCTGATTCAAGGCAGTCCTCGTGTAAGATTTCAAAGATTTCAATATTCATTTTTTCCCCCAAGAAGTGGATTCAAACCACTGACTTTTCAGTTAGAAGCCTGGCCCCTGTGTCTTGAGGACCCCTCAGTAAGAACAAAGAGCTGGAAATGATGGAGAAGGTGGCTGGGGGGGTGATGAGGAAATGAGTGGGTTTCCTCATTACTTTGATCTTTAGAAGCCTAGATCAGGAACTCTGATGACGTGACGGGTAAAGAGTTGCTCTACCAACCCAAGGGCAGGGGGTTCAAGTTCACCCACTTCTGCACGGCTCGGGAACGTGGCCGTTCTCATCCCGTGTGATGTACAGGCCCTGAAGACTCACTGGCGAGGCAGCAGGGACTTGACTTTGATTGTTCTCATACTATATATGTTGTTGTTGTTGTTGGGTGTCATCAAGTTGAGCATGACTCACAGCCACCCAATGAACAAAAGCTCTGAGCCCAGTCCTGTTCTGCGCCGTCCTCACACTTCCGGACACTCGAGCCCTTGGCTCCATCACGGCGCCAGGCCACCTGCTTGAGGGTCCTGCTCTCTCACACAGGCTCTCCACGTTCTCCGAGGCAAAGCCTCCCCTAGCTACAGAGTGTGTGCGATGAGGCTTCATCATCTTTGCCTCCCAGGAGCTCGACAGCGGAACATGATTTAGCCGTCCATGGGTTATTCAGTACCTTCTCCAGCACCACAGCTCGAAGGCATCAATCCTTTTAATCTGTAATCCTTATTCATTCTCCAGCAATGAACAGTATAACAAGTGACTGAAAAGACCAAGGCCTGGTCAGGCACACCTTGTCCTCAAACTGACATCATTGTTCCCCAATCATTTAGAGAGGTCCCTGACTCCAGACTTGAAATAGGCTCCTGATCTCCTGCCGTGAAAACTAGTTCTAAAGACAGGCTTGGACTGCAGTCTGACTGCAGTGAAACACGTCAGTGAGAAGGACATGATGGTGTGGGGTGTCTTCAAGTGACCTTGAGCTCTCAGTGACCCCAGAAGTGACAGAACTAGCCCTGCCCGGCCATGCCCACCCTCGACATCTGTGTGTCACCCCTGCCCGGCCACGCCCCGTCCTTGTCATCTCCGTGCTGAGTGCTCTCTGACAGCTATAGTGTGAGTCCATCTCACTGAGAGCAGTAAAGATTGCTACGTAAAAAGATCACCACCCCGGAAAATGAGAAGAAAACCCACTTCCATATTTCTGTCACCTATGGCTTTAAAGGGATACTCAGTGAAGTGGCTGGACTCTGAAAGGTACAAGCTCTTGTTTTGGTTGAAGGTCAGTCTGGAATATTTGGTTGTTTTTTTTTCTATTTAAGCCTCTTGTTTAGAGTCACCCAAGGAGGGTCTTTGTATTTAAAAGTCAGTTGGGCCTGAGGGCCTAAAGTGAATATATTTTGGAGGAACATTCTTCTAAGTGGTACAGCACTGGTCTGTCAGTTTGCTGTACCAAGTTAACCTGGTGTTACTGTGATACAGAACCTGTGCCTTTGGTATGTAAAATGCCATAATGGTCACCCATGGTGGACAGTGTTTGGTGCAGCTCCCAGATTAAAACAGGTTTGAGAGCAGGAGTGGCATCCACTTCCTAAACAACATAACTCTGGAAACTATGAACTTAGAGAAACAGTGACAGTTATAGAAAGGGTTCAGGCCCTTTGTTCAAAGGGGCATTATGAGTTGTGTTTGACTTGACAGCAATCAACAATATCTTTAAAATTAGTCTCTAAATTTCTGGAAAGCTTACTTTGTTTGACCCAGTTTTGATGCCAGGATGTTGCTTTCCTGGGGCCTATAAAAGTATTCTTACACTCTCCTGTAACCTAGAAAGTGTGCAGCAGTCGGGAAGTTAGAACACTGACACACGGGTCAACAAGCACAGTGAGAATTCAGGGGATGAGACGCACAGGTCGGGCCTGAGGTGGGCGCTGTGATGCTGACAGGCTCGTGCGAGTGGCTCAGCTGCACCTTCTCCAGGCAACTCAGGTGACTGCTTGCATGGTCCCAACAGGTGTGTATATTTGTCCCAAGAGTTTAAGTGGAGTAAGTGAGGCTGACAAGAAGCCTCCAGAACATCATAAATGGAATCATATCCAAATGAGGTGAGCTACTAACCCAGCATCATTGGTGGTTCTAATCCAGCAGTAGCTCTGGGAGAGAAATGGACCTTTGCCTCCCCCTGCAATTTGTTGTTGTAGTTGTGGACCCTTGGAAACGACCCGTCGCTCACCTCCCGCAGGTTTTCAGAGGTTGTAAAATGCATGAGAAGAGATTTCCTATCTTTTTTCCAAGGAGCAGCTGGTGGATTTGAACTATATGCCTATAGGTTGGCAGTGCAGCTCCATACTACTAGACAGCTAGAGCTTCCTCTTTGTGATTTACAGCCTCAGAAACCCAAAGGAAGGGCCCTGTGTGCAGAGCTGATTCAGGATAGTGAACCAGGATGACTAGTAGGAGACTTATAACTGTTCCATAATTAATAAGCACTGTTTATACAAGATAGGAGATTTTATGAAAGCATCAAATTTGCAGTGATAGACATAATATTAAAATTAAATGAAAATGGTACTGTTTTGTATAAAGGTATTTTTTCAGAGCCAGATAAATTGTTTTCTGTGGGGTTTCTTAAAATAGGCAATTTCTAAAGTCTCATAGAGAAGAATTTTAATTGTAATTTCTAAAAAGATGAAAGAAAGCCTATTGTTGTAACAGTGATTATTAGGGTGAAAGAATACCTCCTTTGTTCAATGGCATAATTGTAGCATAGAATTAAGTGTTTCACAAGTAATTTTACAATTTAGTTAATTAAGATTACAGTCATTATTTCTGTCTCAGATTGCTTTAAATTGAGAAGCTGGCCCTCCTAGAGGGAACAAAGGGGGGCAGGGGGAAGCGAGTATAGATAAGTTCTAAAAAGCCTTGCGTGCTTGTGCCAAAAAAACCGGAATCAGGAGAATAATTGCTAAAGATGGAAGACGGAGTGACCCTGCCACTCCCTCTACCTCTGCTGTTCCAGGCCACTGCAGAGCTCACCGGACAAACATGCCTTCTTCTCGGGCCTTTCCCTTCCCACCTGCCAGCCCACATCCACGTGTGATTGCAAAACATGCCAGAGAACTCCTTTTTTTCACCTGTTAAAGTGGGAAAGCATACTAAAGTGTCCCTTACGCTGTTCCACCATCAAATCCCTTCCTTGCACTTGGCCACATGTTTTATGCTGTCACATCTGGCGACCTCTTTGAGAAGGTTGTCACACTGCAGAAAATCGGGGGGATGCATGGCCTCCTGGCGTGTGTGCCAGAAGCATCTAGGGCCTCCACTCCGCCAGTCTTCGTCTCCTGTCCCTGCACGATCCTAGTGGTGCAATGGCTAAGGCATTCTTTGTTGGCCTCCATTGGTCACTCTGTACGAGGACAGATGTGGTAGGTGGGTTCCCTGTCCTAGTGAGCAGTGGACAGCACAGTGGAGCACGGCTTGTGTGCCCACTGTGTAACCAGTCTGTCAGTCTCCAGAAATTTCTGTGCCTCTTTAATTGACCTGCATTTCCAAGCACGATGTCCTTCACCAGAGACTGGCCCTTTCTGATAACATGTCCACAACATGCAAGACCGACTGTCAGCCTCCCATCTTCTAGGTAATATGCTCATTGTTCTTCTAAGATAGGTTCTTCTCCTTTGGGGCGGCCCATGGCATATTCTGTATTCTTAGCCAGCACCACAGTTAGAAGGTGCCAGCTCGCCTTTGATCCACCTTCTCCACCGTCTGCTTTCCCGTGGATAAGAGGTGGCTTGCTGTCAGGCTGTCCCTGACTCTTCAGGGCTGGAATCAGTGAAGTAAGCTCTGGTGACCTGCATGGTCTGGAGGGAATTGTGCTGTTAGCACTAACCCAAAGACCACCACCCACTCTGCTGGTTCATACCTACCAGCTGGCCCTTTGGAAAAAGATGGAGTCTGGGAGGTCAGCTGTGAGTTTGAGGAGTTTGGTGTGTGTCTGTGCTTTTTTAATATTTGGAGGCCAGCACATAACCCAGGATCCCGCCAGTGCCCTTTGGGAGGGTGTATGGCTGTGCCTGATTTCAGAAGTTGACAAGACAGCCCTGATGTGTATCCTGAAGGTCGGGGGTAACCAATGTTCATCTTGGTCCAGCTTCAGTCGTGAGCTTCTGGCTGGTCTTGGTGAGGGCCAAATTCCTTCTCAGATCCATCTCTTCTTGCTATTTCTTAGTTGTTAGAATTGACGGAAAACCTCATAAGCAGTTCTTTACTTCACCTCTGCCTTACATGTGGCCTTCCTAGCTGTAAAACAAGCCAGTGGTAAATGGAAATTGTTCCCAGACTTAAGAACAATAAATGACATAGTTGTGCCTCTACATCTTGTGGTTCCTAGCCCTTTCACTATAATAGACAAAGTGCCAGCCAATAAGACTTTTAAGGATTATCTTCTCTCCGTAACTTGATTTGTGTCATTGTTAGAATCTCTAATCGGAATATTATTGCTTTTCATTGTTGACTCATGTACTTTTAACTTGTTAGTTAAATTTGTGTCTTCTAGACTGCAGCAGTTCCATGATGCATCTTCAAGGATATGAACATGTATCCCTAGGCACAATTGATAAGAGTGCATCTAAATTCCAAAATCAATCTCCTCAAAAGTATATGTGTTTCCTATTGCCAAAGGGCCCTTCAGAGTAGTGAGAGAAGATCTTCACCCTGAAACCTACAACGTCCCTTTTCAGCAGGAAGTAGCTAAGAATCCGCCGCCCCATTTTCCTTATGAATCAGGGTGAAGTCTCTCTCAGGGAAGAGTGATCGGGGAATAGCAAAGGATACACGAACAAAGGAGATTAATCAGAACTGTTTTTGACAAGCACTGTGGTAATGGGTCAATTAAAACAGACTCTCAAGGAATATCCAACCTGAATCATTCTAATCATATGGAGATTTTTAAAGTATTTCTTTAAGTTTATTGTGTTTAATCTGTTTTCTTTGTTTGTATATGAAGGATGGAGAAAACCAAAACAAGCAAGAGTGAACCAAAGAAGAGAAGATGCTAGTCTAGATGATAACATATTATGATAAAGCAAAAGGGGGGAAATATGGGAAGCCAAACTTTATACCAAATGTTATATGAAAACCCTTGTTCAGGAATTGAAGGAATTACAGATTTATAAGTTTGGATTTCTCTTGTGACAGATCCTAGAAAATGAGCTGTTTGTTCCCTGCAAGACAGGAGACAGCAAGGGGCCCCCTACAGACGGAGTGTTACTTCCTGAGCTAGAGTTCACCCTGAGGCATCAAGGTTAATAGTTAAGGGTAAACCAAATTCTTGCATTTGTGAACCCCTCCTTCCTGAGTCAAGCAGAAGGTTTTCAATAGAAAGAGATTGGCTTCATTTGCATTGAATTATCTTTGTGATTTACTTCCTGATAATTTTCAATAAAGACACAGAGAAGCTTGGCTTGGGGTCGTCAGTCTAGAACTGTTGGCCCCCTGTTTTATGCTCTCTGCTCTATCTAAAACAAAAATTCTTCCCACAAGCCTGATCTCAGACTTCACCACCCGTTCATGAAGATTCTCTTCCACCAGCCATTTCCATGCCGAGCATACCAATTACAGAGTAGAACCGCCCCCAAAGGTATCCCAGGCCCCACATTTCTGACTGCAGACAGAGCACATCACCTCAGTGCCACACACATTAGCAGAGTGGACACTGAGGTGCCCGCTGGGCTCTGTCTTTTGAGGAAGACATTCCTTGTGTTTCTTTGTACATTTCCCTTGGCTGCTTTAATAGCTTTCATTACCAAGTGTCAGATTAACAACATTTACAGCAGTGTCTTATTACTTAAGGTCAGGTTTCCCCAAGCTTATAAAAGCAGTTCATTCTTTTTGGCAAAATTAGGGTACATTCTCAGAAATAGAAAAATGCAATTACCAAAAATGCTGTTGAAGGAAATATTATGAGTCTTGAACTTCATTTTACTAAGATGACATGAAGATTCACTTTAACATATGCAGATTAATCTGGTAAACGCAAAGCAGCACTGAGCCCACCTCTCCAGGCTGGCTCTTCCCTTCCCTGCCACTGGCTGCTGGCCTGTGTGGCCTGAGGGCTCTCTACTCTTGAAATGAGATGCAGTAATGGATGCCTCCTCCCCAAATGCTCCTCTTTGAACTTGGCAACGAGAGGCTACGGGACCCCTTTGAGATCTTGCTTAGAAATAGCCTCAGCCAAATGCACAATTCATCCCTTGTGAGGTGTACTGAGCACTGGAACATAAACAAGGACAGGATGAGAGCGCCACCCACAGACCTTATCCAGTGTCCTCACCTGGAGCGTCCTTAATGTCCCTACCATTCTGTGCAAGACAATGGAAGCTCCCACTCACACCCACACCTCCCGGTCCATCATGACCCCACTCACACCCACACCTCCCGGTCCATCATGACCCCAC